>NW_027526335.1:174021974-174417880 GCF_048455015.1 Haemaphysalis longicornis | reverse complement strand
TTTGCGCCTGCCCGAATGACCCCTTGCTCGCGACGGGTAAGCCCGGAGTGCATGGGAGGGAACACGCGACGGGTGGGGGAGGACAAGGATTGTCGCAGGCGTCGGCAGGGACCCGGAGGATAGCTTTGCGGGCAAGCTATCATGTGTCCCTCCCACGTCGTAAGGCGCGCTTGTTGCGAAATGTTTGAAAAGCGCGCCACATTACTTCTTTTTTGTTATTAAAATAAGGTGCCCGTAAAGAAAATAAAACAGTAATTATTGCTACATCCACACTTCCAAAATTAATTTAGTGGTATTTAAGCGTGCGTATACGCTTGAATTGCGGTTTCTGTTGTAAAACAAGGCTGCACTTAGCGGCCTCTAGCCAAAAGCCCTCTAGCGCCGGTTGAGCGAAGCGCGCGCAGAGACGCGGAAGCCGAGGAAAGAACACGCACACGTTGGGTGCCATTAGTTGTGTGCCGGAGTTGTTGCCCAGGCAAAGCGGCACAAAATGTCTGGTCGCGGGCAGTTGTTCATCGGCCGCTTGCCCTTGGACACCCGAGAAAGGGATGTGGAGCAAGTATTCGAGCGGTACGGACGCCTGCTGCGTTGCGACGTCAAGTACGGTGAGTTGTCTCCCTGGCGCAGCGACGGCGTAAGCCTTATCGAACCCGTTCCAAGGGAAAGCGCCGTCCCCCGTCGCTTTCACTTTTTGGGTTTCGTCGGGGATATGCGCAGACTTATTCAATCGAGCCGCACCGTCAGCTAAGCGAAGTGGACACCTGTATTGACAATCGCGGCGAAATATTCGCTCTGGAATACCCCGAGCGGGAACAAAGCTTTCTACGACGCATCACGCAAAATGGCCGCCTTGGCGCCGGCTTCGCGCCGGGCGCAGCGAGAGCTGCTTTATTCTGTTTTGCCCGCACCATATTTTGATGGCATTTATTGCCCAACAAATAGGCCTTGTTTTATCTAGTTGATTCGACTGACACAGCGAATTAGGCGGAAATTAGTAGGAAAATGAGTCTGGGAGGGGGGGGGGGGGGGTGTAGCGCGAACAACGTGATAGCCGATCGCCTGTGCGCAGGTGCAGTTTTTATTTTTTCTAATATTCCCAATTACTACCGCTCAACTTTTTTTTTTTTTTTTTTTTCATTTCTAAAGGCGTGTGCGGTTTCTCGCGGGTCTGTGTGAGTCTGCAGGCGTGTTTGCAGACTCGCCTCTGGAGGGAATACAGTTGATCGTGATAATAAAACGACGCAAAATCTGTTTTTTTTTTTTTTGATGGACTTCTGAGGCACCGACAACGCTCGAACAGCGGTTGCCCAGAATGCAAGAAAATAGTTTCATAAACAAACACGTTGCGTCGGAGCAGGAAGGACTATAATTGCCAGCATGGAGTATTTGGACATGCCGCCCGTCCTCGCAGCTGGCCAAGCACTTGCAGTTTGATATTTGATGACTGTGAAGCGAGTTGAATAACTAACCGAAGGTTAGTAAAAATTGTCAGGGTAATTAGTTGAGCTGAGCCGCGCTTGCTCTGCTGCATCATGTAGTCTTTTTCGCAGTATTAGCGTGATAACCGTATGCTTTTTTTTTTTAATTGCTCTTTTAGTTTGTAGTCTTACACGATGTACCGTTTAAGTTGCATGCATGGTGTCGGCTGCAAAATATGCAATAGCAATGTCATTGCACAGCACTGTATAGGGCTTATCTTTGCACGTTCTGCTCTTTCATTCCAATCACTGAACTGCTTGTGGTTGTTTGATCTGGTTCAGGTACAGCAATTTTTTACTTTCCACTATGCACTATTTTTTTTGGTGAAAAATGAAAGAACAGATTGCAGTACTTACATTGCATCAATATGCACAGCAACTCGTAATTTAGGGATGTATAATGGAAGCCCTAAATGGCACTGTGCGAAAGCCACTGCTGCTGCGCCTTTATAGATTTCACCCTTGAAAAGTCCAGTGCAATAACCCTGCAAGGCAATTAGTATGCTCACTGCCAGCACATGTAAGCTATCGTAAGCAGTATTGAAGTTGGCACATTACCGCTGATATTAGATTGGCGCCACCACTTATCGTTGGGATGATGATACAAAGAAATGCTCTTCAGTGCTGCGGTGCTGTTGGCATGGTGTCGTAGAGCCCAGCCATACTGCTTCACTTCAGGTTTTTGTTCAGGAAATGGTGAGTTGGAGGTTGGAGGGCTATGGGGAAAAGGGGGGTGAGTCAGGATTTCTGTGCTGACGTCTGAAGACCAACGATTTCGTAAGGTGATAATTTTTGCTAGAAGTCTGAGGACATGTTGTGCGCTTGTTGCAGTGTCTCCACCTGCTGCAGTTGCATTTGTACTCCAAAACTAATTCGTTTGAACGGTACTCACCTGTATTGTCTATTCTGTATGTGGCATTCACGTACACCCGCCCAATTTTTTACCAATAGCACGGGAGCGTCGGCCGTTCAGTCGATCAGCGCCGCGTGATTTAGTGATACGGCAAAACTCAGTGAGAGTAGCCGCATGCGCACAAAGCAAAGGACGCCGCTGCTGTTGTCTGCTAGGCTGTTCCAAGAGCAGACCGCCGCCCACGATTTTTGTTATTTGCTTACCACACTGCCTGCCATACTCGAAATTTTGCAGTTGGTCCACATGCAAGGTCTTTAAGAGAGTATGGCAAGCAGTGTTATTGATAAGCGAATAACAAAAATCGTGGGCGGCTGTCGGCCCTTGGAACAGCCTAGCAGACGAACGTCTCTCCGGGAGAGAGCGCGCAGCTTTCGTTGGGTTGTCCACGGTCGAGTTTAGAGGGAACAGTTGTGTGCGATTTCTCATCGCACGTAGTTTCGGGATAGGGATTGGATTTTCGTAATTCTAGCGGGAGGAGATTGCTGGGACAATAGACTTTACCCCAAAATACATTCCGAGTAGTCAATGGTATGTGCTGCAGGGTCGCTTTAAAAAAACACTGCCCCGTGAAGTTTGTTACGGGTGTTCGGGGTCTAAACGGAGATGTGTGGTTGGTTGCAGGAACGGGCATGGCCTATGCCTTTGTGGATTACGAGGACCACCGCGATGCAGAGGTGAGTGTGTATGGCTGCTCCCCCGTTTCGAAATTTGTGCCTGTCTGATGGGGGCGGCGGTGCCATTCCGGCCGTGGCTTGGGCTACCTTAGGCTGGGACAAGTGCAGAGAGGCTGAACGCCTTAAAAAGAACAGCTGATAGTGGCTGGAGCAACAGAACACCAGCCTGTGCAAGCGCAGGTTTGCACTAATGCTGTGTGAAGACACCATTGAATATAATACGCGATTGGTGTATAAGCAAACATGTTTACGGCTTCAAATGAAGCTTGCTCAGCTTTTGAAGCGAAAGTTCAGGTTGTCCTAAACTCTGTCCTCACCGATATCCTTTGCGTGGTGCACGTTTAAATTAGCAAGCCAAAGTTACTCTTGGGCTTGGGTAAAGTGCGCATTCATTTTAATTGTTCGAAATCTAAAGGCTGCGCATAAGGTTGCTCGTGACATTCTTGTGAAGTTGTGTTCACTTTCTCTTGCCTGTCTTTCGTAAATTCTGGGACACAGATAATGGACTAGCTTCTTATCTAGTCTCCATGGGCCGCAAGTGTTGAAATTGTCTAAGAAAATGTTTTTGGTAATGTGGGTTCATTCTAAACAAACATATCAGTGTGTTGGCTTTAATTGGTCTTGCTTGTGTGGCTAGGTGTCGCAAAATTTCAGCATGTGTGGGCCAGTTAGTATTAAGTGGTTCACTGCTCCTGGGTAATGTGTTGAATGGTGTTTTGTGTGATGTATAAGGTGCATTACAACTGTGATTCTGTGGTGTGTTGCAGCCTTGTGGTAGGCGATAATGTGGGGCTAAAAAACACAAGCTTTGTTGTCTATTTTACGGGGCTGTGAAAATCATGGGCACAGTGCGGAGGTGAGGTGTTCCTGCAAATGGTTGTGTTGGGGCTCCCTAAGATGCGTTCAGAGCGTTTGGGCAAAACGCTTACAATCCTGTTAGCAGCTGTTGTCACCAACGGGTAGAGGTGGGGCTGGGAGCTATCTAACCAGCCTAGCTAGTCTCTCGGCACGAACCTGGCACACTGGGAAATCTTAAATACTGTGACATGCTGTATACCGTGGACTGCCTACGCAAAAAGGGAGAGCTAGTGTCATCAAAAATGGTCTCACTGGTAGTTTTGTGCTTACGTTGGGAATGCAGCGCAGCGCCCTCAAGCAAGGGATGCGATCGTGTTCCGCCAGCTTCATTTTGGGGCGTGCTCCAATGGTTTCGTGTTCTCGTCAGACTCGGTGTAACCGAGTGAATGAAGTAAACACTGAAGATAGATGAGATAGAGCAAGCAGGAAAGCGGAGGAGGAAAGTGTGGTGAAAGTGCGATGGGGAGGGTGGTATGCCCAAGCTGCACGAGGCTTGCTCAGCAGCAGCGACGGCTCGCTGCAAGATAATGCTACAATAGCACGCGCAGTGGGGCGTTCGTTGCTGAGGACTTTATTGCCTTCTGAGGCGCAGCAGCTATGCACCGTCACCGAGAAGACTGCAGTACGCACTGCATTAAGTGATAGCAGAGCACATGCTCTAATGCTATGAGACCATGCCCCTCCAGCTCTGGAGGAAAACTATACAGCATGATGTGGGGGACAGGTGTGAGAGCTTATGGTGGGCGAACATTGAAGCTAGCCATGAATTGTGCGAGGTTGCTTGTGGGCACAGAGCAAGAATATATTTAGGAGGTGAAATGCCCATTGCGGCGCGCTAAGGTGAGCATTTGGATGTCGCAGTGGATGGTAACACTGACTCTGAGGCTAAGGCGGCCGCATCCACTCCTTGGCTGGGACATATTTCGGCTGTGCAGCATAACACCAATCGCGGCCTCTGGGCAGTTTCTTCCCTCGCAACTGTTGCTGCAAGCTGAACATGTGCCAAGTGCTTGTAACGTTACCTGGCCACCCCACCCCTAATCTTGTTCTTACTTTGAGATTCTGGGGAATTGCTCCAGGCCTGGCTGCGGGAGGTACCTTGTTTGGGGATGACTCTGTCCTTGTGGGGAAGCCGGCACAACCAGTTGCACGATGCCACCCTGCGCACTGTGCGAGGGTGGGCAGCGCCGAGGGTGTGGGGTGGGAGAGTGTGCCTGCGCCGCCCTTCAGCCCGCTGGCTCATTCCAGTGGACAGAGCCGCCCGACCGGAGTGGGCCAGCCACTGACACAGAGAATGCGGGCTCTGGCCTACCGACTGACCGCTGGCTGCTGAGCCACGCCTGAGACTACTACTGAGCAGACCGCTACCGACTGTGGCCGGCAGCGAGAGCGATGATGAGACAGACAGACAGACAGAGGGAGACAGAGCTCTTTGATGATGACCGACACGAGGCTGCCCCCACCCGCCGCCCGCCCACCGCCGCCGCGCTACTCGCCTGCCCCATGACGTGAAACACGTGCCTCCTTGCCGGAGACCTAGCCTTTCTCGCCCCTTGTTGCTCACAAGACCCCGCCCGCTGTCGTGTGTGTGTGTGGCCCCCATCCGCCCTTAGCGCCGCGGCTGCCATCAGACTGCTTCCTCCTTTCCGTGGGGGTGAGCAGAACACTCCCCCGTCTTGCATGAGCCTTTCCTCGGGTGAACGCTAACAGTGGAGCCCACTAACTGGACCCTGAATATCCCTGTCCCCAATGCAATGCCCTCAGCTGTTCCCTGCAGCATCTTGTTTGGGCTGAAGAGGCTGGCTGAGACTTATTTCTTGCGGTCCCATGTTCATCTTAAGCTTCGTGCCTTCCCTGTTGGCCTTTTTGGGGCTTATTGCATTTTCACCTTTTGTCATTTCGCTTTTTTGTTTTGGCTTTGACGTAGTTCAGTAAGCTTGTAACAAGGAGGTGCCTAATCCGAAGGTGCGAGGGTTCAACATACTAGAAGGTAGCAGACGAGTTCATTTCGGTGCAGTTGAGCTCTGGATTCACTGCATGCGCTGCATATCATCCTTCGTTGTGAAATTGTATGTGTGTACATTGGAAGGACCCATCCGCTGTTTGAATGTTCCTGGATGTGTTCACGTTTTTTGCAGAGAAAATGTGCACGTGCGTGTGTGTGGTCTGTTCACCTGGGTGTTCATTCACCCGATGTCGCATGGACCAATTGTTTTTGGTGCCCTCTTTGCTTTGTTTTGCCTTGTGCTTGTTGAGGCTGGATTGGTCAGTCTCCCAGCCTTTTTAGCCATTACCTTAACTTCTCTGTCGGCCAGCACTGGTAGCCGACCAAAAAATTTCAACGGGAGAAGTGTTACTGGGCTTTGTTAAAATGGGGTACAGTACCACCATTCATGGCTCCCAGAGAGACCAAAAGCTTACTCTTTCTCATTGTACGTATCTATTCACAAAAAAAAGAAAACGCTGCTGAAGACTGTTTTTCTTTAAGGTGATACAACCTTTACTTGTTCGGTATGGGAGAATAAGTTGGCACAAGGCATTGTTTCTTCAGGTGTCGCTTTGTAGGCCTACTTGGTGTTCCTTTACATCAGTGGTGATGACTTTTGGTAGCAGCGCGCTATCCTCAGGCAGTAACAGTTCCTGTGGCACGTTGCCTTCTCCCGCTTCTCTCCTGGCCGTCCTTGCTGCTTGGCATGAAAGGGAGGAGGCACGCATTGATGGCAGCCGCGCGCTAGGGCGATGGCGGGTTCGTTAGTAGAAGAGACGCAGAGGAGGAGGAGGAGGAGGATGGTACCTAGTGCGACTGGACTGGCCAGCCGTCGGAATGGTGTGTGCTGCGCGCGAGCCCTGCTCCCCCCTGCCAGCGAGCGGCTGCCTGACCCCTTGGGGTGCGTGCGTGCGCGCCGGGGCCCCCTCGCCCGCGCAGGATGCAGTGAAGTACGAGAACGGACGGGAGATCCGGGGCCAGAGCGTGGTGGTGGAGTGGGCCCGCGGGCCCTCCTTCCGGCCGACCGCCTCCAAGGTGAGCGCGCTGCGGCTACTACACGTTATCAATGGAGGCTTGGGTTTGCTGGGACCTTTTTGCATGCTGTTGGATCCGGGCTGTCGGTAACAACCTGTTCATGGAGGAATCGCAGTCGCTCAAGGCTTTTGTAGATTGACAGCTTGAAGAGGAGCTTGTGCACGTTTCGTGAGCAGTACCGAGGCTTGCTTGTGACTGGAGGGGCGTAATACAGGTGTGGTAAACAGTGGGGGAACGTGGGGCCTTTGTTTGCACATTCGAGTGTGAAAAGGCGTAGGCCGTCAAGACAGAATGCAAGTTTGGTCTACTTGGAGAGTAGCCATATCTGGATTGTCGACAGTCTTGCCAGTTTTAACGCAAACCCCCAAACGATTAACCGAAGTAGTAAAGAAACAGGTTGCCCTTTTGATGTCACGTGGAAAGTTGAAAAGCAATGGGCAGCTGCTAGCAATATCTAATACCAATAAGAATGATAGTGCAATGCACTGATGTAAGTGGTTGTACGTTTTTGTTTGCATGTGCCATTTTAGTTCTAGGATGGAGTTGGACACAATGGGTACTATGCCAGTTTTGTCAGTGTGCATAAAGAAAGTTCAGAATACATGTGCCTAAGGCGTAGTATTTGTGCGAAAATCCTACAAATGTCAGCTAACTGCAGTGTTTCGCTTACACAGAAAAAGCAGCTCCAGTGAGGGCCATTCCATTCTGCAAACCATATCTTTGAAGTTGTAAAACTTAGCCGCACGTGAATTACAGAAAACATTTTCCCTTCGTCGTAGTATGTTACTGTTCTGGTACTAGAAATTGGACGTTTCTAGTGAAAGCACTGCTTGTTTTCAATGCCATCTCCAGAACTCTGTGCAGTTGTCATTTAAAATTGCTGCTGGCCAGACAAGGGAAACCGATCGTCTGTTACCCACTAGATGGAGCCAGGTTTCTAGGCACGCTCGAAGAGCGGCAAAATTTGAATATGGCGGCTTCGACAGCTCTGTCACACCAAACAGTTTGAGCGCTTACCTATCAGAACTTGGGATACTCTGGAGGAATGTTTTTAACATTGTGTAGCGATGTTATGTAGAAAAGATGGGCGTCTCAGGTGTTTGCGTTTTAGTTCAGACGCGATATAGAATCTGTTACTGAATTTTCTTTGCACGGTCGTACATTGCAGATATTTTTCTCGTAAATACTTGAGGCTGACTTGATAACAATGAAAATGGCCCACAGATCCATGCAGTTTCATTAAATGCATGTTTAGAGAACACAGCTTCTCAGTATATGGTAAGGGGGGGGGGTGTTGCCACGTTTGGGTCAAGTTTCCTCAAACTCCTCTCATCTCCTGTGCAACGTGGACAAGATCACACACAAAGTCGGTAACTACAAGTGTGCCAAAGTGTTGGACTCAGACCCGTCACAGTGCCACTTTAGAACATATCTCTCTAGCAGTGTCAGTTTGGGTACCGTTGCATTGGTTGTGTGTGGATTGCGGTGCGGGGGAATGTGCGAGGTACGAGTGTTGGCAAACGGCTGCTGGTCCAAGGGCCGGTCTGCTTCCCCGCATGGCCGCCAGGACCGGATGGGCTTTCAGAGCTTTGACGAGTGCTACCGCTGCCGCCGCACGGGACACTGGGCCCGCGACTGCCCCGAGCTGGACCGCGAGAGGGGGGGACACTACTACGGCGGAGGAGGCGGCGGACGGTGGGTGCTGCCGCTTTTCTCTCTCTCACCCGCACATTTTCCAGCGTGTGTTTGCACTCTGGTTGGTTCGCGGTGTTTAAAGGGGCCCTGAAACAGGTGCTGGCTGCTGCACACCGGGGGTGCTAATGGTTGGTCACCTGTCATGTTCAGACAACACTTGCCATGAGAAATCGTTAGGCTTATGATGGCTAGTGGGTTCTTTATCACATTGTATTCGGATCAAGCATTAAAGGGGCCCGAAACAGGTTCCGGCTGCTGCGCACCGGGGGTGCTGATGGTTGGTTGCCTGTAACGTTCAGACACTTGCCATGAGAAATCGTTATGCTTATGCAGGCTGGTGTGTTCTTTGTCACGTCGCATACAGACCAAGCATAAAAGGGGCCCTGAAACAGGTTCTGGCAGCTGCACACCGGGGCAGCTGATGGTTGCCTGTAACGTTTAGACACTTGACGTGAGAAATTGTTATGCTTATGATGGCTAGTGTGTTCTTTGTCACATCGCACACGGACCAAGCACGCGAGACAAGCGGATGAGTGGTGTACATCGGAGGGACAAGCTAGCTGCCTGAACTGCTAAACAGCAGCAGAGTGGGCCACTTAGGCAGGCCACATAGTATGGGTCACCTAGCCTAAGCCGCATCAGTGGCGCGGCTAATGCTGGAGCTGCACTGAATGAGTCTCGCCCTTCGTTCCCCCTTCTTTAATTATTATTTCGTCTTTTGGGGGGAGGGGTGGGCTTACGGAGTGCAAAAATATAACTCGCCAAAAACATTGTTTTGCTTGAAGCATTTTGACACTGCATTTCAACAGAGATGACGTAGCTTGCGCATGCCATCAAGTCAGTACCATAATGTTAGCACCTGTGTGATCGTGAGCCTCTGTAAGCCTTTGTTTGCAGTTCCAAATCAATTTTCTCCTGCTTGTAAAGTAATTTTGTACAACCCAAAAGCAGCTGTCCAGCCCGTTTTGCGTCTCATACTGTACCCCTATGTGCGTTGGATTGCAGCAGGAGCCGCAGCCGTAGCCGCAGTCGCAGCAGAAGCCGCAGCGGACACAGGAGTGGCGGTTACCGCTCGCGTGGCGGTCGCCGCTCCCGCTCGAGGTCGAGGTGAGCATGCGTTGTTTCTAAAGTCATGTAAACTATAAATCTTGGAAGTGTTGTCCGCCAAAAATGGCAAAGGTGCAGGTCTGTGGATGTGTCAATGCTTTTTTTGAAGTGTGAAATAGCGTTCACTGCCCAAGTCAGAAAAAATGGTCGATGTTTCGGAACTTATACGGGCCCTTTGTTCACAATCGCAACCTATATGGGTTCTGGAATGTCACGTTATTTTTTGACTTGGTCAGTGATTGCAATTTTGCACTTCAAAAATATGACCCCTGACCAAGCAAAGTTTCGTCCGTCGAACACTTTGACCCAAGGCCGTATTCTGAGTCCCTCTCTACTCCATTTGCTCCCTCCTGAGGGAGGGAATCCACAATGCTTATGCATGGGGAAATCGATTTCAAGGACCTTCGCTGGAGGCTTGAGTTGAGCAAGTACTCAGAATACCAGGGCATGTGTTGATGCCACAAGTCCTGTTTTCCAGCATGCATGCTCGAGGTAAAAGTGTGAAGACCTACTGCATGCATTTTTAGGGCATTTGCATTTGATCAGAATTGCGGAAATGAAGCAAAAGTTGCCCGCTTGAGCAAAGTTCAGCTATTATGAATGAAATTGCAGCCAGCTGACGCGGGTAACCGCTGGCCTGGCCAAAAGCAGCCACGCTAAGTGATGCGGTCTGTTTGGTGATAACCTTTCTTGCCTAAAAGCCTGAATGGTCAAGTGGGTGGGTGTGGAAAGGGATGTTGGAACACTATATTGTAGTTTACCTGTCATAAAACTAATGCGTATCCCTATAGGCCGGTTGGTCGACCGAAAAGCCCTGATAAGATAGCTGGACACACGGCGCGTGTGTGAAACTGGGCTCCATTGTGTCCAAACGACTACTTGAAAATCACAAAAAAGGAACGGCTCTATAAAATACAACAAACACACCCATCTATCGCGAGGAGTACAATAATAGTATGCCTTTACCTCGTAAACCATGCATCAGTATACAGTTAAAACTCTGCTTCAACGAAATATTTCCCATTCTTTGTCAGCTAGCCATAGAAGTCAGTGCAACCAAGTCCTCGTAGAGAAAAGCAAAAAGGCTTTTGTGTTAGCCTTGAATGGGCGTCACCCTATCTCGATAGTGAGCTTGCAGTCGCGATAAATGCAAGTGGGCCTGTGGCTTGCCGGCCAAGGTCAGATGGTGGGATGCCCAATCAGAGGATAAGGTAATGGGCTTCCAGATGGCCTCGCAGCTATCTGGAAGTAATCAGCTCGATAGATTGGTCTTGTTGTACCGCAATATGCTCTGCGACTGCATTTCTTACCCCACCACCCCCACTCCAGTAACGTGCTCTCTACATGCGGGCAAAAAAGAGATAACCATTGGTATGTTCATCCGAGTAAACACAATGTGATTGCACATCACTTGTTTTTTGAAACATTGCATTATGCTGTCAGTGATGCGGATAATATACAGGGCTATTTTTCTTGGTGTGTTGGGGCAGATTTCGCCTCAACGAATTCCCCCTTCGACGAAATTTTTCGCACGTCCCATCAATTTTGTTGTAGTTCGATTCGACTCTACACTAGGATCGTTCACTGAGTGCACGAAAAAATCGTCACTTGGGTTTGTGCTTCATACGTGGTTTGGGTTATTGAAGGTTTGACGATCGATTGGACGCACTTTTAGCTTTCGCGCTTTTCTCAGCTTTCTTTAGGCAGGAATGGTAAATTTTTTGTTCAGCCGTCAGATTTCTCTCGTGTCCACGGCATGGGCAGAAATTAAGCAGGTAAACGGGGCCTTGCTGACACATCCTTTTCTTCGTCCTTCGCAGGTCTTCCAGCCGTCGCCGCAGCTGGACTCGCAGCCCTTCTCCGCGCGACAGCCGGGTGAGTATCCGGCTTGTTTGGCTATTTCTAAACTAAAAAGTGCTGATTTTACTAACTGGGGGGCTCGCTTTGTTGTCCCAAAGATTTGTATTTTATCTGTGATGCGATATTGGGCTGTTGCTTTTGAGGTACAAAGTACAAAGCGCGTAGCCCTTTGAAAGCTCTGTGCATGCGTAGTTGTCTGCAAGTCGGAGAGCCCGGCTTGCCATAGATAAGGTGCCCTGCCCAGTGACGCCGCACACTGTCTATTCTTTTAGTTGAGCATTTTTAACTGGACTGTGTTGCTTAGCAAGTTGCAGGCCCAAGCTTATGCATCTTACAAGGTACGTTTTGCTTGCGGCACTAGGTAGTACTGACTGCCTTGTCGTTACTAATAAGAGCCATGCGTGCGCTAAGGGCAAGACACTGTTTTTTTGAAATCAAGGAGGACATGTTTGATGTGATGCGTGTTGCGAACAAATTCGCTCGACAGCGCAGCACAGCGGTAAGAGGTGCAGCTAAGTGAATATGCAGTATTGCTCCGCTCACGATGCATTCAGTGTAGCAGTAGTAGGCCGTATTCTTAAACACCCTAAGAAACGATAGCGTGTGTATGCCAGGCTGTGTGCTCTGTTGCTCATATTTCTTTGTCTTCCCCCCGTTCTTTGTGCGTGATTTTAGCTGCAATAAACTTTCTTGAACAAAGCACATAAACAGTGAGATTGCCCGTTTATAACCACAAGGCAGGTTTTTGGTATTGAGCTGGCTGTCTTTGTTTGCCTGGCTCCAACTTTTTCATTACAAACAAAGCCTGATGTTCCGTGCACAAAGAATTTAAGTGTTTGCATTCATTGTTCTGATTGTTGTTGCATTTTATGGTGGTTTTTGAGACGTGCAAGCATGTGTGTGTGCTTGCAGAATAAGTTAGTGGGTGAGCAATTAGCGCAGTACCATGACCAGTGAACAGCCTGGTTTGCAGTCTAACTTTAGTGAATATCTCACCAGGGGGAGTATGTATAAGGTAAAAGGTGGTTGAGCCGAGGGGATTCTGTGATGTACCGTAATGATTGCGCAATGATCGCGCCCCTGAAGTTAGTCGTCAAAATTCGATTTTTTTTATTATTATTATTTCCCGTGCAATGAACGCACCCTGAACTTGCTGCAGCAGTATGTCGTATGTATGCCAAGTCTGGCTGATGATGATCGTGCTTATCTCGGTTTCCTTCCCGTTCAAAGCGGACATGGCTACGTTATTGCCGCGGACTTGCCGATATTAGTGATATCGGCAAGCACGAGTTCAATATCGATGAGGAAGAAACTCTCACTAAATGCACATAATGTACTCGTAAGACAAAGAAAAAATGCACTCATGCTGTGTCAACCCCCATGTCTGTTTTGATGTCCCGCACTGTGACAGCGACAGCCACTTATTTTTCGCCCTGTTGTCACGTCGCAGCAAACTCCTTCCGGCGCGTTCTGTTATTCATGAAAAAAACACTTCATTTTGCATCACTTTGCAAAGCGGGTGGCGGCGGTGTGTGGAATTTTTATTATGTTCATGAGACCTATCATAAAAATTTTGACCCGCAACTTGCTTGCCTTTTCTGTGCTCATAAGTTTTTCGAGAAAAATATATCCAGCGTAATGAACGCGGCCCTAAATTTGCATCAAATTTTTTTTTGAAAAAAAAGTGAGATCATTACGCGAGTAAATACGGTAGCTACGAACAGCCTCACATGTTTCGATATAAAGATGGTTGATAGTGGTGCCTGCAACGCAATATTCCGTTCCAGGATGGGTACAAGCCCGGCATTTCCGCTGCAATGCAGAAAGCCCGTACCTCTAAACAGACCATTTCTGAACAGGCATAAAATTGAGCTAATGGAGCATTTTACGGTGAAAAAATTTACGGATGTTGAAAAAAAAATGCTGCCATTGCTGGGGCTCAAACCGTGGGTGTTCCTTACTAAACCTACAGTTTTACCCTGTGGCTGCTGAAACAGACGGTCGAGCTCCTCTGGCAGTTGCATGACGGAATGAGTGTACCAAGGGAAAGCAGTAGGTGGCGCTGGGTGTGACATGAAATGCCGGGCTTGTACCAACGAGGGAACGGAGCCTGGCGTGTGCAACGTGGGTGGGGTAGTTGTTAGTGCCCCTGTGGCGGCAGGCGCATGTACTAGAGAAGCATGTGCCGATGTGTAGGTCCCGTATCGGGGATCGCGTTGACGCCGAGGCCTGGCCCGTGTTCCTGTGCAGCACCGTTCACGGAGGGACGCCTCGGAGAACGGCGGCCGACGCAGCGCCAGCCCTGGCGGACGCCGGGGCAGCCGCAGCCAGTCTCGCTGATCGGGGGGAGGAGAAGAGGAGGGGGCTTTTTTTTTTCTTTTGTGCTTGTGTCAGTCTGCTGCGGCAATAAAGCGTGTGTGTGTGTTTGTGTGTGCCTAACCCCCTGCCTCTTGTCTCTCTCTCTCTTTGAACGGGTAGTCCTCAAGGCTTTGTTCTAGTCCCGATCCTGTTCCTTCGCATTAACATGCACTGGAGTCTTCTGTTTCACCGTTGGAGAAACAAAACTAATAAAGGCATTCCTTCACCTCCAGCTAAGGCCCTTATCAGCATGCACTTACTGTAATGAGACGTGACGTGATGGCTTGCTATAAATTACCTTATCTACTTGACTCTGAGCACTTCCTTTTTTCCGCGATCGCGATGCTCAAAGTGCGTGGGGGTGCTTAGGTTTGATTTTTTTTTTTTTTTCCACCACTGTGGTATGCAGACGAGAGATGGGTGCACGGAATACTGTCTTATCAAACATTCAGAAGAGAAATTGGCAGACAGTAAACACCGCTTCTGCAGCACTGGCATCTCAATGCCTGTAATTGCAACCAAGTCCTTCCGGGTTTGGGGCAAGTTGGCCAGGAAGCAAGGCCAAAAAAAGCAAAGCCCCTGCATTGTCCACTGTCAGTTGTTATGCCGTCTCGTAAACTGTCCACGCCGAATTCAGCTGTGGCAGTGTGGTTGGAATTATCTCGCACATTGCAAATTAACTTTAACTTCAAGCTGTTAGCAGCCCAGTTCAAACTGCCTAGTGCCATATCCAGTAGGTCTATTAAATAATTGATACCGAAGAAAGCAATACACACCTGTAGTACCCACTAAACCTTCTCTGCTGCCTACACAAATACCAGGGCAACATCACCAGTTTCATACTAATATAGGAGCACCATGACAGTACAAGACAAGCCAGCTAAGCTGGAAGATAATTTTATTTTGCCTAAAACTGGATGAAAGGGGAAGTGGGAGCCTTCCTGAATTCGTCCCCCCTCGGGTGGTGGCCTGCAGCCCTTGTGTGTGAGCAGCATCTTTGGCCAGTTGGATGACCTTGACCTGTATTTTGGGGTTGAAGCTATGCCTTCCTTCACTGGAAAAAAAAACTGACTAGTGGCTACAAGCTGTAGTTATCAAGTGACCCCTGTGGGTGTAACCGAAATGTGCTGGCAGTGTGCCGAAAGGTAGTAAAGAACAAAGAAAGTCTCCTTTTTCTCTGTTTTGCCTGTGACACTTTGCTTCCCGCTTCAATATTTGGTGTGAAAAGGCGTCATCGGAACTCCTGTTGGCTGCATGTTGCACAAAAACCTCTTCCTAGAAGCGGAACTACTCGGGTAGCTTGGCCAGTGACGACAGCAGCTTCTAGCCCTAACATCACGTCAAGAGCCTGAAAAGGTGTTCTGTCAATTGGATGCGTAGCTTCATGCTGCGTGGCATGCCCTTGAGCTCAACATTATGGTCACCTAACTTTTTCATGCCACCGGAAAAAATTCCTCTGGGTGAGTTCTAGTAGTATTGTTGCAGAGACTGCTTTGCTCATAAATATACCAAGCACACAAAAATGAAGTGGAACAGACGACAGGTTTAAAAATGAAGGAAGGGTTCAGAAATAGAAAATCGTTCATTTTTTCAGAAATCTAGAAAATGAAAAAGTAATATCCCTGGTAAAAAAATCCTGAGCAGTTTTTCAGCTGCACAAGAAAACCAGCAGGCTTTTAAAACCATGGGAAAGGAAGAGGATGAGTGAATTTGGTGGTACCAAAAGTTCCTTATGCCAATCCACAGGCTGTGGTGGAAGGTGGTGGTGGTGGTAAAAACGTTTATTTGAGCTTTAGGGGAGAGGGAAGGGGAAGTGGTCAGCCTCCCATGTCCAGGAGGCCGCGAGCCCGCGCCGATTCCAGAGCTCGTTTCACCAGGGCGAGCTGCTGCTCCGGTGACGAGCTGGTCAGAGCGGACTCCCACTGCTCAAGGGTGGGGGAGTGAAGGGGGGTTGGGTGCTGCGGGCAGGAGAAGACTAGGTGGAAGGTGGTAAGAGGAAGGTCACACGCTTGGCAGTTATGGGGGAATAGGGATGGGGAGATGTGCGAGAGAATCGTGTGATTATAGAAAGTTTCCGTCTGAAGGCGGCGATAGACATAGGCTTCATGTGGGGTAAGGGATGGGTGGGGAGGAGGATACCTTCTTCTGTTGTTTGTGTAGTGGGAAAGGATGGAGCTATAGGTAGAGTCCAGCGGTGTTAAGGTGGTGCTTGCAGAATGTGGACGTCCTGTGGTATCTAGCCTTGCAGAGGGGAGTGCCCGGTTGTGGAGAGCGCGGGCTGCGGCATGGGCCGCTTCATTCCCAGCAAGACCAGAGTGGCCAGGGGTCCAAACTATTGTTATTTCTATTTCTTCGGGGAGACAGTGAAAGATGGGAAGAGCTTGAGGGGGTGCCAGGCCAGCTTGATACCACCGGCATGCTTGCTGAGAATCGGTGATGATGGTTAGGTAGGGCTGTTTTTGGTGGGTGGTGGTCGCATGAGCGACGGCGAGTGCCTCTGCTGTGGGAACTGGTAGCTGCTTGTAGGTGGCTGCAGTGGCGAGATGGCCGGTAGAGTCCAGGGTGACGAGGGTGGTGTGTGAACCGTTGGGAGTATGGGCGATATCCGTGTAGCGCGTTTGGGCGTCGGTTTCATACCGCCTTGTGAGTGTTCTGACACGAGCTTCTCGCCTTCCCCTATTGAACGTCGGATGCATATGTTTCGGGATTGGGGCGACCCTAAGCCGCTGGCGAATGTGAAGAGGGATGCGTTGAAGTTCGTGAGTTGCAGACGGGGTGGACCGCCCAATGGTGCGAAGCACGTTCCTGCCAGTGGGAGTAAGGGCCAAACGTTGTAGCTGTGAGGTTCGTTGGGCTTCCAGAATTTCACTGAGGGTATTATGCAGCCCAAGTTGGAGTAGACGCTCAGTAGAGGTAAATGTAGGGAGGCCCAAGGCAGCTTTGTAAGTTTTGCGGATTAGGGCATCCAGCTTGGTGGTTTCTTGGGGCCTGAGATTCACAAACGGGGTTCCGTAGGTGAGACGGCTGACCATGAGGGCTTGGACAAGACGGCAAGTGTCTGGCTCTTTTAGACCGTATGCCGATCCCCGGATTCGGCGTATAAGGTGGATGAGCTGGGAGACTGTTCGGTGCAGTTGGGGGAGTAGGGCAGAGCCTGAACCATCCCAGTGGAAGGGAACGCCTAATATCCTGAGCGTGGTAACTTGGGGGATAAAAGAGCCACTTATGGTGACCTGTGGGTCAGGGGTGGGCGCAGCCGGGCGGCCTCTTGTGCGGGCGCGGAGGACCAGTAGAGCGGACTTAGATGGCTCGCAGGTCAATCCCCTGGGCTGAAGGTAAGCAGTAGTGGTGTCGACTGCTTGCTGAAGGATGTCCTGTTGTGCACCGCTAGAGCCTTGGGTGGTCCAGAGAGTCAGATCATCAGCGTAGAATGCGTGGCGTAGGCCGGGAATGGCTAGCAGTTTGTCAGGGAGGTGAAGCAGAGCTATATTAAAGAGAAGAGGCGAAATAACCGATCCTTGTGGCGTTCCCTTTGCCGGGGTGTGGAAAGTAGGCAAGAGTAGAGGGCCGAGTCGGAGTGTAGCTGTTCTTTTCTCAAGGAAGGCTTTTACAAAGCGAAAGGTATTTACGCCGCAGTTCGTGGTACTCAGGTTTTCTAGTATGGCTTCGTGGGTGACGTTGTCAAATGCACCCTTGACGTCGAGCGTTAAGATTGTTTTGGGAGAGGTGCGGCTCAGGTGGTCCACCACCTGTTCCTTGAGCTGCAGGAGGACGTCTTGAGTGGATAGGTGTTGCCGAAACCCAAACATTGTGAAAGGATAGAGGTTGTGGTCTTCCAGGTATGCGGTGAGGCGCTGATGTACTAGGTGTTCGAAGAGTTTACCGATGCATGAGGTCAGGGAGATTGGTCGAAGAGTAGTCGGCGTCAGTGGCTTGTTGGGTTTTGGGATCAGTATGATGTCCGAGTGTCGCCACTGCTCAGGTAGAGTTCCCCCCTGCCAGTGATAATTGTAAAGTTCGAGGAGATCTTGGAGTGTGTCCTCGTCGAGATTGCGGAGAGTGCGGTAGGTAATATGGTCCTTTCCTGGGGTGGTGTTGCGGGTGAGGCGGGCCAGGACAGCTTGAAGTTCAGTGAAGGTAAAGGGGGCGTCTAGTGCTTCGTTAGCTAGGCCCATATAGCATGTGTCGGGGATGGGTGGGTAGGTAGTAGGGTCGCCAAAAAGATGGTCACGGATCGACTTGAGGAGTTCTTGAGAGGGGAGAGCGCTGTTGCGGATTAGTTGATGGATTCTATGGTTTGTGTATCTCTTAGTATTGGTGTTGTCGAGAAGGGAACGGAGGAGATGCCACGTTTTCTTTGAGTGGAGAGTGCCTTGGAGCTGATTGCAGAAAGAGTGCCAATTTTGTCTCTGGAGATCGGCGGCATATGCTTGCGCTTGCTGGGTTAGGAGAAGAAAGTTGTGTGTGTCAGTTGCAGCAAAACTTTGTTGTAGTAACTGGTGGGGCTGTAAAACGTTGGCCACATGCCACAGCCCAAGAACCTTGCAGTTGGGCATTCCCCTCCTTCAAGACAAGGAACCCTGTTCCAGTAGATTACGTGTATCGCATTACATTCTCTCACAAGAACATCCCTTCCTCTGCATCACATCCTATCAACTATCGAGAGTACATCAGTTGCAGACTTCAAACGGAAACGTTATGCAACTGCACAATCCTATCTCTTATTGTCTCATCCTCCTTGATCTGGGCCATAACATCTCGCAGCTCCAGCATATTCCACCAGAGCCGCCACCATGGTCGTGTCCAGCCAACATAACCTTGAAGCCCATAGCCAAAAATATGGGTCCAGACCAGGCAAGTCTCCGCGCTGACAGGGAAAACCGCTACAACAGGAAGACATTTTCCCCAGAAAGTACGGTCATTTACACCGACGCTGCGTATAACAAAGGCACCAAAATCGGAACGACAGCTTTTCATAGCGACATCCTCTCCGCAGTAGCCAAGTACGCCCCCGCACCGTCGTCCACATCTCTGGAACTTCAGGCTATTGTAAACGCCATAGAAGCACACCAAGATCAAACAAAACTGGTAATCGTCCCGGACAGCAAATCAGCAATTCGCAATCTACGGGAGAATCACATGTACCCCCACATGCGCTACACACTCGCCAGCATCACACGTAACCACCCCGAGCTTCATACCACTGTGATCTGGGTCCCTGGACACACAGGTGTAAAGGAGAATGAGAAGGCCCACGCCTTAGCCCGAGCTGCTCTCTATGATCCGGGCACCCCGATACCCTGGCCTTGCTCTTATGACCCAAAAGAGCACCGCCGAGAAATGCATCAGACTCGTAGAAAGTACTTATGGGATGTCAGAGATCGGAGAACCACCCTCCCCTACCCCAGAAAATTCGCCCGCCCTGACGCTGTTCTCATTCGACGTGCACAAACGGGCACGCTACCAACACAACACTGCATAGACGGGCTTCCAGGCACACCAAAATGCTCGCACTGCGACCAATACCCCAACAATGACCCCACCCTCTGGACATGCCCAAACATAGAAAGCACCCTGAGATCTTCCCTGCAACCGATTCCTGCCACAAAGCGCCCTACTTGCTGGGAGGCATGGGTCACACCCCCTAAGGAGCTTGAAGAGCTCTATTGGACCACGCTGGTGCACCATGTTAAAAACACGCCAGGACTATAGTCCCTGCAACCTAACCAAGAAGTCGAGCAGTCCTTTGGACACAGGCTTCAAAATAAAGTTTATCTCTCTCTCTCTCTCTCTCTCCCCCCATTCATTTTCTCCCACACTGTGGCACTCCCTTCACTACATACCACCGAGCCTACTCGTGCCCCCACCTTCCCCGATCCCATCACCTTGAGCACTCTGAGTCTGCACTGACCAGCTCGGCACCCGAGCGACACCAAGCTATGGTGCAATGAGCCCTGGATTCAGCACAGGCCTACGGCCTCCTGGACGTGAGGCTGACCGCTACCCTATTACCTCACCCTTGTTGCTCAATAAAAAATGTTTGTCGTTGGGAGACAGTAGTTATCTGCTGCCCCTGCAATGTGTGGCTGTTAAGGGACTGTAAATGAAACGGGAAAACAGAGAACTCCGTGGGGAAATGGCCTAAGAGGATCTGGTGGCACGAAATGGTCTCTGGGGTCAGGGGCACTCGTGTTAGATGTGACTGGAAGTCTTTCAGAAGGGCCTTCGTTATGCAGTGGGCGCATACCGTCTTTTTAAGATGGTGATGACAGCATAAAAACAGAGTGAATGAAGTTGTATATGGGTGCGTTAATGAAAGCAGCCCTAAAAAATACTCCCATACCTGCTTAGACGAGTGGTTACTCCCCTCAACATGAAACACGGGGCATGTGGCCGTAGGGGTTTCAGGGTGGTCTTTAGCAACATCAGTGGACGCTGCTTGTGTAAACTAGGTCACTTGTGTTAAGATGCGCTCAATTGCCTCACGGTTGATCAGGCAGGCGTTTGAAGTCACAGGCAAGCTACAACTTAAAAGACTGATAAAAGTGGGCGATACAACTGAATCACTGCTTGGACAGATGTTCCACATCTTTCTGCTGAAGAGTTTGATGATGTGGGGAATGACTGCAAATCCTTGAGATAAGACATGGGTGCTTCATAAAATATCTGTGAATAGTAATGCCAAGCAATCTGATTTTTTAGAGCAAGACTCTAATGGCACTGACACTGCTGAATTCGGTGCACTTATACTTATGCGCTTCGACTTCCCATGCCATGGGAATCCTCAGACCATGTGCAGCAAGTCTGAGACTGGAAATTGTTTCCAATCCCGGTTTTCCAGTTTTTCAACAGTTTTTCACAGAACCATTACTAGACTAATTAATGCTAGAATAAAGAGCAATGGGCCTAGCACTCCACCTTGAGGGACGCCACAACGAATGAAATGCTGCGGTGTTGGGCTGTCCCCCTCTGTAACAAAACATCATTCAGAAAAGAAGCTTCGGAATTGGTAATAAGCTCGGCCACGAAGAGCCAAGTGCTTCAGAGCTATTAGAATAGGCTAGTGGGTAGGCCCTCTCATATTAAGGAAGAGCGCTGCAAACAGATGTTTGCACAGCAATGTTTATTCAGCAAGAAAAATGTTGTATATAGAGCAGTGTGTTGAACCGGAAAAAAAAAAAAAATACGGGTTCAGTTATGATTCGGGTTATGGAGAATTCATTTCGTTCCGGTTCGACAAAATCAATCAGCCCGAATCGGTTTGGAAGCTTGAACCAGTTCATGAACCGGTTCTTTGAGTCAAATTAGTACCGAACTGCAAAAAAAAATTTGTCGTTTAAAGTGACCCTAAAAAATAAACGCGATTGTGGTGCATTCAAAATTTTGCTTTTTCTCGCAAAAAGTTGCGAAACTTTTGAGACAGTAGTTGGAAATTAGGCCAGATATAAGGAAAACAGATGTAAAGCGTGACCGCCTACTTTCCCGCTCAACCGCAACGTTCTCCTATAGGGACTACTTAAAGCGACCACCAAGAGTCAGGTTGTCCGTGTACTTTCTCCTGCTTCGTTGTTTTTTTTTTTTTTTTTGTTGATATCGCAATGTCCTCTGGAATCGCCCATCACTGTGAATGTTAAACCCCTTGAGTTAAGCTTGCGTACCCGCTAGTCCCGTCCGTACATTAGCAGGGGACGTGTCTAAATACCAGCGGTGTACTTTTTCTAATCATTTGTAGCATAAGAAAAAAAATCAGTTGCCACGTAAATGGTGTGCATGAATTGAATTGTTTGGTCACCTAGGGCAATTTGTTAGCAGTCGTCTTCCCAAGGGTGTGACCTAAAATTGTTAAAAGTGAGCATTGCATTCCCCTGATCATTAGAATGCATTTTGAGGTACCGTATTTTCGCGCGTAGAACCCGCACCAAAAATGCGAAAATTTCAGGATTGAAGTAGGTGCGGACTAATGCGAGGTATTCCCTTTACTGCAGCTTTACAAAACGCATTGGCACGTCATGTCCCTCCATCATCAATAGCGACTAAGCCTATTTATTCCACTGATGACAGTGCTTATTTTGCACACAGAGCTCAACAATAGACGAACTTGATGATGATGAATAAACTTTATTGGAGACCAGGTGCTGATGTTAGGGCACCCGCCCGGTGGGAGGCTTCCTTAGTCCGGGATGCCTTGGGCTATGCTGGCCATCCGTGCCCTCTCCACCAATCGTCGCTGGTGTGGAAGGTCGGAGCTGGTCAACAGCTCCACCCACTGCTTATAAGTAGGGTTGGAGTTAGGGGTGAGGGAAGGGGATTGCTGGCACTCCCATACAATGTGGTACAGGGTGCCTGGGTGGGGGCAGGAGTTGCATGTGGCAGGGTATTGGGTGGGATACATGGCATGTAGCAGGGTGTTATGTGGGTAGGAGTTTGTCTGTAGGCGCCGGAAAGTAGTAGCTTCATCGCGAGAGAGGTTCGGGTGGGGGAATGGGTATTTGCGACGCTTGTTCCTGTAGTGGGCGAGTATTTCGGCGTATGTTTGCAGCGGGGTGGGCTTAACTGTTGCTTCCGATGGGGGTTCGTGGCCCTCGTGGGAAATGGCCCGGTGTGAGTGAGCGCGGGCAGCGGCGTGTGCCGCTTCGTTACCCCCGAGGGATTAGTGACCTGGAGTCCAAATTATTTGCAGTTCTGGGAGTAGTTTTGCTTGTTGCAGAATTTTCAAGGCGGGTTGTGATATGCGTCCTTTTAGGTAGTTCCTGCAAGCGGCTTGGCAGTCAGTAACAATGGTTAAAAAGTCTTGGCCTGTTGTGGCGGCAAGGGCAATGGCAACCTCTTCAGCTGTTTCGGTGGAGTTGGTGAAAACAGACACTGCAGCGAGCTCAGTTCCTCTGGCATTAACCCCGCTGGCGGCTTGTGCAGATTTGTGGGGGTATGGCGATGCATCTGTATATCGGGTGCAGGGGAGGTGGTGGTATTGATTATAAATGGTGCGGGATCTTGCTGCTCGGCGTGCTTTGTTGTAGGTGGGGTGCATATTTCTTGGGATTGGAGCAACGCGAATGTTTTGTCGTATAGCCAGAGGGATGCGAATTTTCTGGTCGTGGTTGGGCGGTATAGAGTATTGAAGTTTCAAGAGCGTTGCCCTACCCGTTGGAGTTAGTTTAAGCCGCTGTATTTGAGAAGTGTGGTGTGCCCCTTCGATTTCTTCCCATGTGTTGTGGACGCCAAGCTGCAGGAGTTTAGTAGTTGCTGTCTTGGGAGGGAGACCCAGGGCTGTCTTGTATGCTTGGCGGATCGCTGAGTTAAGTTTAAGGATCTCGGCTGGTTTAAGGGTTAGATATGGAGCACCATATGCTATCCGGCTGATGAGGATGGCTTGTATTAGCCGAAGCGTGTCGGTTTCTTTGAGGCCGAAGCGACGATGGGAGAAGCGATGTATGAGGTGCATGAGCTGTGCGAGGGTCCGCTGTAGGGGGAGGATCGTTTGGGAACCTGAGCCATCCTTTGGAATGGTTAGTCCCAATATACGGAGGTAGGGGACGTTGGGGACTGGCTGGTTGTTGCGGGGATATATTTTTTTTTATTTGTCGATGCAAAGTCCGGCTGTGGGTTATATGCAGGGGCGGGTTATATGCGAGAAAATACGGTAGCTGTTGCGGATGTGTGTGTCACCATGAATACACCTCCATTCTGTCCCCGAGCACCCTTGTTTTGTCCGTTAAGTTGCGGAATCTTAGATTATGTGATTGCGCACTAAAAAGGTGAAACGACGCGTGAATCACAAGATAGAACTCTTTTGAATAGGCAACAGTATCCCTCCTCCCCACCTCCCTTGGAACGAGCAGCAGGAGTAGCCGAGTAGCAAGTTAGACTAGTAAGTGAAAGTGTATCTTAAAAAACAAAGCAGCCTGACAGAGAGGAAACAGCAGAGCATGCAGAAAGGGGCTGGGCAAATGGGGCAGAACGGGATGGGAATTTACTTTAGTGCTGTGTTTTCTTCTAAGACAAAATACGTAGTGCCTGTACTGTTTAGGAATACAGCTTCTTGCAAAAGTGCCTATGACACGCTAGCAGTTTTTTTTTGGTAAATCTAATCCGTATTTAGATATGTTAAAAATACGCGAACTTGTCCGCTCTGCGGGTCCTGAAACATTGGCGATTATACTAGGCACCACAGCGCTCGCTGATGACACGTTTGGTTGTGAAACGTCTAGAGCAAAATTTGCCTTACTTGTTTTGCTTATTCGATGGCCGAATGCAGCAAAAAAAAGAGAAAAAGTCGTTCGCGTGTGAACTCGGCGTGGAATAATTAAAAACCATGTGGTGGTGGCGCCTGTATTTTTGGTTTTCCCATAGAAGCACATTTCCCAAAAATATTGGCGGGTTTTTGATGCCTTGAAGCAACTCCTGTGCTACGAAGCACACCCCGTATAACGCAGCCCAACACAAGACTTTAGACCACCTGGGAATCTTTTAACAGGCATTGAAATCTGCACGTGCCAGTTCGTTTTTCGTCTGCATCGCGAAACCAGCAGCTGGGTTTGGTCATCGAACCCGCATCCTTGTGGGCACAAGCCAATGGCTCAGCCACCGAGCAGTTCTTGGCGGCCCCATTGGTCTAATATTTACGGTTTCCGGGTATGTGACCTTTTGAGAGATAATTATGAAATGAACCAAGTATGCACGTTACGGGTGTTGGCCTTCATCATTGCGCAGAGCAGCTATCTTGCCCTTACACAGTCGCAGAGACGATGTTTCGTATCGCCTACAGGCTTCCGAGAGTTCAACATTTCATTTGCTACGCTTCGCATACTGCCCGCGCATGCCATTGCAGCACTAGTGCGCGTACCTTTCCTCCAGTTGTAATGACGAACAAAGCGTTGATAGTGTTGCCGATCTGAAGGGGAAAGTGTGTGAGAAGTTATTAAATGAATGGTGCGAAAAAAAAAGAAAAGCACCGGATAGCGCTGACCACGCATCATTAACAGATGATGGTCGAACCGTTTCGTTGTGAACTGGTAACCGTTATTTCTACTTCGGTTCAGTTCCGGTTCGGGTTCAGCGTGCTCAAAAAATAACGGTTCAGGTTCAGTTCCAGCAAAAATACCAGTTCAGTTCCAGTTTCCGTTTCGACACCCTTATATAAAATCCTCCACACAGACAGCAGACACCAACACCACAGCCTCGCTAAAACTGCTGAATCGCATTCAAAGTACCATTTCAGCTGCGTGAAAATCACTGTTGCCAGGGCAGCTGTTTGGTGCCAGGCCAAACAGCTACTATGGCTAAGGCGTTGCGCTGCTGAGCACAAGGTCGCGGGTTCGATTCCCGGCCGCGGCGGCCGCTTTTCTGATGGAGGCGAAAAGCAAAAACGCCCGTGTGTTCGAGATTTCGGCGCACGTTAAAGATCCCCAGGTGGTCTAAATTAATCCGGAGCCCTCCACTACGGCGCGCCTCATCGCCTGCGTTGCGTCGGCGCGTTAAACCCCACAATCAATCAATCAATCAAACAGCTACTAGCCAGTGTTGAGAAGAGGAACCAGATGGCTGGGTTTCTGCTCTAGTTACTGCAGGCCTTAAACATTGGTCTGGTTGCAGCAGTCCGGGAGAAGCTGGTGTATTTCAGGGTCAAGGTGATAAAGTTCTGATATGTCAGCGTGGCAGTGAATTAATCTGCCCGATTCCAGCGCTACTTCTAGCTCATCCAAGCACCGATTCAGTGGGGAAGAAGTACCGCTTGTTCTTGCCTACCCAGAGAAATCAATAGGCCTTTGCACAAACAGCCTCTTGGATGTTTGTCTCCCAAAAGTTGCCATAGAGTGTCAAGGCTTTGGATGGGTAGTGATGTGCAGTAGTGGCCTGCAAAGACTGAGGGACTTCTGGGCTTCCGAAGCTATCGGGCAGATCTTTAAATCGTGCCCGGATGAGAGCAGGTACTCATTTACATGTAGCGACTCTTTCATTACTTTTCCTCTTTTGCTCAATTCAGTGGGTTATAATTTTCTTCAAGGTTCTCCTGATGCCACAAGCCCTTCTGAAACCCAAACGCAACGAAGTGATGAGCAAACCGGTGTAAAGAATATATTAATTTTATTGAAAGAAAAAAAAAAAAACATCTCCAGCGCTGTACTTGGTTGACACGGCTGTCCATGATAGGCACGCAACTGTTACAGCAACGCAATAACGACAGTTGGTGAACACTACCGAAAAGACCACTTCCAAATGCAACAAAACAAAACTTCTTCGGCAGCGCTTCACTTAAATATAAACTCCGCTCTGTACCTGTGCAACAACAACAAAAAAAATGATATCAGAGTTGCTAACGCTAGCAAAGAGAATACTTTTGTTTCGTTGACAATAAACCTTCGGTACAACGACCAGTCCCCACGAATGCAATGAAAGACGCAACCAAGGACGTTTCCCAAAGATCGCCCCGAATGTCGAAGCTAGGAACTTCTGTTGCACTAGCGTACAGTTGCACAAAACGTACCATTCAAGAAGAGTCTTCACATAGCCACTACCTCTCTGAATCCAGAGAGATTGACAAATTAATCAATCTCCCTGAATCCACCTTGAAAAAGAAGCAGTCCCGTACGATTCAAAACGTCGTCGACAGCTCCTACACACACACATGAAAACCGTCTGAGCCTTTGTTCCGATACAGTTCCACACACTGTCTATGCACTGTCCTTCTAGAGTCCACACTTTTTTTTTTCTGTGATATGCAGCTGTGAATGCACTCCTTTCATACTGTGCTTTAAAGGGAATCAAGAAACATGCACACTGCACATTACAATTAACATTTAGATCAACCGAACTCTGGAGAAAGGCAAGTTAAACATTCCAAACAACAGCAACAAGTCAAAGGAGATCTAGCGCGGACATCTTCTGCACACTGTTTTCCTATACTCTATCACTCGTATTAAGTGGAGTGGGCTGATAATCTTAAGTGCTGTATAATTTCACTCGTGATAAGATAACTGAAACTGCCTGCCTCCTTGCCACAATCCTTCGAGCTCAGAAACAGCCTCTCAAAGCTGCAAGTCCGGCACTCTTTGAGGACTCCCCTCAGATAAAATGGGTGAGAGTAGTGAATCAAAAATGAATGCTACGCTGTCCCTTGGTATAGTCTGACCAGGACCGGCAACCAAGGTAAAACCAGCTCTCCTATTCTCGCACACTAATAGTCGAAAAGGCTTCCTTTTCCAGTATGTTCCATTTATTGTTTCATTGTTCATTCTACTCCAGGTTATTATGGCCTGTTTGCTGCCATGAAGTTAATGTTTAGTACCGTTAGTGACGCGCTTGGTTAAAAATCTGTCCGAAAAAATTTCATTCCCATTTAGTTTCTTTCGCAGTGACGTGAAAACTGGGGATTCCGCCAGCACTAGGTTACCTCTCCTTGTATATAAATGAAGCTTCATGTCAGACATACCGGCTATTCACATTCCCCACTGCAATCGCATCCAATCCCACGTGAAAATCATGTTTTTACTAGCTCGATTATTGAACCAGAAATTCCTAACAGGCAGAATTTATAGCTAGAAATTCAGTTTCTAGCTCACTTCTATTTTGCTCCAGCTGGCAGCTATATTACTTCCAGCTGGCATTTGTCAGCCAAGCTGGAAGAAAAAAAAAAAAAACAACCTGCAAGCTGGAAATAACCGTCTCTAGCTACATGAAGAATTTTTCTAGTTAAAAGCTGTCGATTCCAGCTAGAATCTATAAATCTAGTCAGAAATGAAGCTGGAAATTGTGATTTATTTCTATGCTCTTTCCATTGTCACAAGGATAGTAATAACCTTTCCTGCGAACTTCAAGGTCATTTACACTACGAGCTGAAGGATCATCTCCGCGCGAGCTTATTTTTCCTTACAGCTTCGAAACAAGAACTACCAGCTCCTCACGGCGTTCTTTTCAAAAACGATAGTACTAGTAGTAGCAGTAGTGATAATAATAGCAATAATACAGCGTACATTGAGGTATTGTTTAGGTCGTAGTGATGTTAGGCCTAAGTCTGGCAGTGCCGCTTACCTATATTGCATGCAACGGCGTCATGGACGCCCCGCAGATTTGGGCACAGGGCAGGCCTCCTGGATGGGATACCCTGAAAGAGCTTCTCAGATGCTATTTCAGAAAAGGTGCCACCACAAGGTCGTCAGGGCAAGTAATGGCAAGGAGTCCGTGTCTGCGTGAACACAAATAGTGCAAAGAATGCGGCGAGAAAAGAAAGGAGGATTGGGATGACCTCTGCTACTTCCTTTGAGCACTCGTTCCTTGTTCAAGATCATGTGCAGAGACATTCTAATCATCTCCGAGATAAAAAGGAGAGGTCATCGCATTGCGAGTAGAGGACACAGTAAAGGTGCTTTGGAAAATCCCGAGAAGACGCTACCTCAGAGACGATGCCGGCACGAAGTCGCGAGGCTGACCAGAAGAAGCGAAGACTGTGCCTACACGAACAAGAACAGTGTGAAGGGTGCAGTAAGCTACGAAAGGAAGACCTCTGCTCCCTTTTTTGTCCTATCTTCCTGCGCCGTTACTTCGTTCAAGGTGCAACCACTCCAGCTATCCCAAAGAACCCCCCTTCTACTGGGCCTATACTGCCGATCGACAAACAAGAAATAAAATTGCGTCCTGTTGGAGAGTTAGTACACCCCTACTACACTAGCGTCCAAATGTCATTTGAACCAAATGTCATTTGGCTCAAATGCCAAGTTGTGCTGCTACACTAGGTTTTGAAATGCCACTCGGCTCAAATGACATTCGAGCCAAATGAGCACCGAGGGAGACATTTGGGATTTCAAACGCCATTTCTAGCACTCTCGCACGCAGCGTGTTAGATCGGCAATAAAAAATATAATACTTCCGTACGTAAAACAAACAAAATATTTTTGTGTGCGTAACTTTGTTCACTCTCCATTTACCGTACTTAAAATATGAAATCAACATGTTTAATTTTCATACTCTCAAAACCAGTGGGTCAGTTGCAAAAAAAAAATAAAACTATGCAAACAGCCACCACATTAGAGTCAAAACTGGTGTCTCTTCTAATCTGATATCATTTTACTGCCTTAGACTGTTCCTAAATCTGATTGGTATATTATTGTACGAAAACGGAACGGGGCGACAACAGCACCACTACAGCACGGCGAGCAATTGTGAAAGCTTTCGAATGCCTTTGAAATTGTAGTGTAGCACGGCAGATTCTGAATGGCATTCGAAGCACCCCATTTGAGTCAAATGACATTTGGACCCTAGTGTAGCCGGGGTATTATTCAGGCTACGAGACGTCATTTGCCAGAAAAATAATGAAAAGGCACGGAATGTGGCAGAGAAGTGGGAGGATAGCTACCGCTTACTGCATCCTCGGTGAGAAGGCACAGCAGAGAACGTACGGAAGCTAAGCGGGGTATGGAGAGAAAGGGAGAGAGAACTGCCCCCAATGAAGTGAACAGTAGCTGCACCTCTGCAATGCAGGCAGAACAGAACAAGGGCTTCTCCTCCCATGGAAAGCGGAAGAGACAGGCAGGCACAGTGCCCGCTGCTCCCAAGCGTCAGAAAGATCTCTCTAGAAAACAGCGGTGGAGGCTGGGAGGTTCCCTACAGGCCGCTCGCTCTATCTGGTGCAGTCCGGGGTCGGGGGTCTGTGCCTTGTCGGTCGTAGACGGTCGGTAGAAATCTGCCGTGCTGGGTGGACGCCACCCAATGGCGGTGGTGGTGGTGGTCGGGGGTGTCCTCCTCCCCTTCTCATCAAAGCCTGCGGAATGTGCATAGGTGGTTCTTGCAGCTGGGGCAGTGGTGTTCCACGTCCTGGCACTCGGGAATGCAGCAGGGAATCAGGCAGCAGGGCCAGCAGCTGGACGGAACACAAAGAAAATATGATGAGCCAATGCACCAAGCCTATTTAAAATGTCAGGCTGAAGCTACACCAGTGGAGGGCTACGGAATCACTGCTACATGACCCGACGTTTCGGCCATTAAGTGCCCACTATACGTGGAACCGTCGCATGTCGTAAAAAGTGGCGTTGTGACTTAGCTGCTTTGACTCCACAATGGAAACAGAGCTACCTTCAGCAAACATGACCGCCATTTGTGAGCGCACAGCACTGCCATCACCATTACCATCAGCATTGATGCACACAGGGTGGCACTTGTTGTTTGGCACGGCCCACAAAACTATCAGATGGGCATAGTCTGCCCACTATCCTTAAAAAGGCCATGCAAACAAAACACAACCTTGGTTCATTTGAAAGATTGCCTCGTTAGAAGCATGGTGGCCCATTCTTAACGTACACTTTGCTCAAGCTATATAATTAGCAAAAAGGGGAATGGCCATGCAACCCACTAGATCATTTCCCACAACAGAACCTATGATGTCATACGCACCAGCTCTGCGATTGGCTTAAGCCGGCAAAAGCAAACGCAAATTATAGGTACAGCTTATAAGCTTGCCGAATAAGTTATTTGTGCTTAAATTTAGGACAGATTCTTTTTATAGCAGTAAGAATAGTGGGGTAAACATTGGAGGTTACGAAAGCACATGTAAACATAGAAGTACCGATGTGTACTGCTGTTGGTACTGCTGCTGGATCACGGTATCATTGAAACCACCTGGAAGCTGTACCGCAAGGCTCTTTTGCAGCACATGCTCACAGCGTGTGATGCCAGCAAGACGTACAAAGTTGATTTGCTCGGTGTGATCCATTTGCTGAGCTTTTCATGGAAAGAACTCGCACCTCTGAAGGTCGCCAACTGCTTCACGCGCGCAGACTTTTCCCTGCACCATTGTCAGTGACCCTGACGATCATCAGCCTGACGATGACAAGACTTGCGGCGACCTGAATGAGGCTGTTCATAAAATTGCTGGGCCAAGAGGTAGAAGGTGACTTTGAGACGTTTGCGTTGGCTGACGCTGCAGCTCCCGCGGTCGCCCCAGCGACGGATGCCGAGATAAGTAACATTGTTGGTGGCCCCGACAAGGACAAAGAGCCAGGTGAAGTGCCAACTATGGTGCAGGCGCAGGAGTACCTACGCCTGCTGTGAATATGACCACAGCCTCATGCAATGCTTGGTCAAATTGGAGCAGGGGTTGCTCGTGCCCAGAAAGAAATTGAAACAGCCAAAGCTCACTGCCTTTTTCGTGCCTGAATAAAGTTGTGCTGCACTGAATACTTTGTGCTTTGATTACTCGCAGCTGTGGCGCAATTAAAGCTCAACTGAGTTAGCTTTTCTTGAGTGGTTGCTTATATCAAAATATCGGTTATAACGAATTTTTTCGACATCCCACTGACTTTGTTATAACGAGGGATTACTATAGGTTGTTCTAACAAAAATAATTTCCTGGGTGTAACCTAAGCAATCCAAAAATCTATAGTTCTTAGTTTTAGCCTTGGGTTGATAATGCCACTAAATTATTAGCCAGAGTAGGTGAAACGGAGAGCATTATTTTTTAGATTTTCGGGTTTTTGTGGCTGCAGCGCTTGCCACTGGTGTCACAGAGGTTTAATGCAGAAAAAAAAACACGGCGTCCTCGTCGACGGCACCTTCCTTTCCCTTTGGTAGCTCGCCACTTCATTCGCCGCAAACGATTTTCACGAAGCTTGAGAACCAAAAGCTGCCAAAACAAATGAAGTAAGTGGTCTGCAACATGTGTACCACAAAGCTCATGTGAAGATATGACTGTAGCAAGTGCATATATGTCACGCCGGAACTGAAACCAAAACCAGTCCATCGGGAACTACTTTGGCAGAGTAACACAAAGCAGATTAGCTCCACCCCCTCCACCGTAGCTTTCTCTCCATTGCCACAGAAAGTTGTCCATGAGCAGAACAACACTTATGTAAAGAGCCACTAACGTTTGGTAGATAAGGCAGATAAGACAGGGGCAAAAAAATGGATTCAGATGACACACATGACAGGAGCAACCGAGAGGCCTTTGCAGAGGAAAACTTGGGCATACATTTCTGAATGCAGCAATGCAGCTACGACGGAAGGCTACACAAGTTTCTCAACCACTTAGGTGAAGGAAAATTCATCTCGATCATGGATCTGAACCTGGTACCACTGGCTACCTAGTGCAGTTGCTCTACTCACAAAGCCAATAAAGAGGAGGGTAGCCGTTTGCAGCATGGGAATGAAATACATTGGGCCTGTTCGATTTACGGGCGTTCTGGCAGCCCGCGGGCTGCCAGAAGCTTGGTCTCGGGCAGGATGTTGCGTCATGATTACGTTGTTCAAGCGCTTCCGGAAGCCGGGACCGCGCCTAGCTGCGACGAGCGCTGGGGAGCAACTTTTTTTCGGTCGTCTGCTACAGTTTCAGCGGCACAATGTCGGACTACGCAAGAAGTGCGCTCGCTGCTCTCCCCGACGCGTTGTTTCGGACCGCCGTCATCTTTAAAGGAGTACTGACACGAAATTTCAAAGCTGAGATAACTATGTAAAATGCTTCCTTTTTATCAGGAGATATCTCCCAGCAAGTTTCAACAGCAACCGTTCAGCGAAACATATTTAAAATCCATTTTAATCTTCACCCGCACGAGAAAGCCCAGAGCGGGCCGACGTGACATCATCTGCTACGTGCCCCAAACTGCCGACGTCGGGGCTCCCGTGACGAAGCTGACGCGCTGGCTGTGATTGGCACGCGCTGCTCGGGCGTGTGTACACGTCATGGTTTTGGGACTGACGTCATGCTGCCCCGGCCTGTGGGGACGGCGAAGATCTCAGCCGGTCTGGGCGCGCGCGTGCGCTCGCTAGCGCGCGCTTCCAGAGAGGCAGCGATACGGCAAGAATGGTGACGCCATGTCATACATGCTGTCATGGCGGCCGCTCGGCGGTTTTTTTGTCGAAACCGAAACTGGCACAAATAAACGACGCCGTAAATGAATGTTTACGCTGCGCTCGACCGTCTAATCTGTCATTCTATGATTAGTGGGCTGGTAGACACGCATAGCAGCGAAAAAAACGTAACATAAAAATTTCGTGTCAGTACTCCTTTACGATGAAGAGAACGATTGCGAAGCCGACGTTTTCAATGTGTGCGTCGTCCTCCCAATGGTTCAGCGGGAAGAACGGCACCGCGTACCCCTCTACGTGGAGAACGTTGGGCCGACCTACCTGGAGTTCGAGTTCAGGAGACTGTTTCGCCTGTCGCGACGTACAGTGGCAGCCCTGGTCGCCGAATTTCAACACTCCGAATGCTACCCCGAAGGCCTGCGAGGACGCCCCGAAATGCCTGCCCAGAAGATTGCCCTATCGGTACACGGTGTACCATGTACATGATCGCGAATTCGACGTGAGCGAGTCATCTGTTCACGCCGAAGTCTACCGAGTCATCTGATTTGTTTATTTCTATCAGCGGGCGGGAAATATTCTGGCCCGACTGAGCAGTATTGGAGCTAAACAAGCGGGCGTTCCACACTCGTTCGTCGAGGAAGCGGAGGACTGCCGTACATGATCGGCGCGATTTATGGGTGCCGCATTTCTAGACCCTGGGAGTCCGAAGGGAGTTACTACAATCGAAAGAAGTTTTACTCCATCGTACTCCAGGGGATCTACAATGCGGACTATAGTGTTCATCGACGTGTTCGCCGGCTTTCCTGGCAGCGCTGACTACGCAAAGTGCTGCGGGAGAACTTTTTTCATTTCCGAAGGAATAAAAAAACTTTCATTCATGGCGCACGGACAACGAATGTACTCACTTAGAACCCCTTACATGAAGTAATAAACAGAGACATGCCTTCATCCAGAATTGCGGCGCCGTCCTCGCCCACGCGAGCTGAAATAGGCCCTCCATGTCAGCCATGTCAAATGACCGTTTAGGGGCAAATCATATGTCATCTCACTTCTCTTTCAAAAAAACGGGTGTTGCAATAAGAAAAATCAACTGAAATGTGCGCGAAAGTGATTTTTCAGCTCAAATAAATAAACTCCAAACAATCAAATCTGAAATAACGAAAAATATTCGCAATTTTATTTTAAAACTGGCCGTGCCGCTCTCCTTTTGTCGTCTGCTAGCAGCGTCGTCTGCTATCTGCCAGATCGGTGCCCGCTCGCCGCCAGACCACGAACGCCCGGGCGGCTCTGGCAGCTTGCGGGGAGCCAGAAGTTGCCGACCCAGAAAAATCGAAGACGTTCTGGCGCCGCCGGAAGTGACGTTTCAGGCTGCCCGAGAAAAACGAATGACCGGCTCTCGCCTCTGGCAGTCCGCGGGCAGCCCCGGGCAGCCAGAAGTGGAAAATCGAACAGGCCCATTACCGGCAACTCAGAGTGGGGGAAGAGGGCTAGATGAAAAGTTTCGGTAAGGAAAGCCCCCTTGGTAGAGTAAGTTTAGTAGAGTAAGTTTCAGTGAAGCGAAAATTTGACAGCCACGTCAAATGCAGCGAAACGGCTACAGAGAAAAGGACATTGTTAATGACGATGACGACGTCTTCAGGCGGCAGGCGGCCCACAACCACCACTACGATCAAAATACAAGAGGAGCGGCGGCTCACCCAAAGAGGAAGCAGGCGCCCGAGAGGAGCCAGGTGAGCAGGCCCGGCCGCGTCGAGGTGGACGTCAGCACCTGGGACCCGCAGTTGGGGCAGGTCACCTGCACGGGGTAGGGCCCCCACTCGGAGACGTTCACCACCACGGCCGTGGCCGCAGGCACCGCCGTGCCCTGGGGCAGCCACGAGGCGTAGTACGGGGGTGCACTGGGGGGGCCACTGGGGGGCGCCCCGCTCGCCGTGAAGCCCGGGGGAGGGGGGCCGCCGGCCGCTGGAGGGTAGCCGGGGGGCACTGCAAGTGGCGAGGGCCAGAAGAGCAGTGGTCAGGTTGGCTACTACTAGGGCCCCTCAATTATACTGGGTCCAGGACTGAGTCTTAGACTGAGTTCAGGACTGAGTCGTGAACTAAGTCGTTCGTGGACTGAGTCCTGGACTGAGCCCTGGATTGAGTCTTGGACTGCCCACAGGCTGCCTCGAACGCCACCCAGCACTTGATTTTCTCATATAATCAGACGGGACCTTGGACTGTGCATGGAACTATCCAAGACTTTATATCGAGGAGGCCCACTGCAGCAAGATGGACAGTAAGTTGCACCGGGCAAAGACAGCACAACACTGACGGACAGAAAGTAAAGGCACGACTGAACCCGAATGGAGAGCTGCAGTTTCATTCACCGAGCACTGAGTTCATCTGTAAGCAAACGGGTTGGTTCTCATTTTGTTTTTAGTCACTCCTTAAATGTTAATTTAAGCTGGACACTTAGGTTAGTTGGTTACACGTTAATGAAGACACATTACTAGCACCAAAAGACAAGACAAGTGTTCATACTCATTCAATGAACAGGTCGTGTATTTCTTTTGTGTACGCGGTCTTTCAGCACAAGTACGGTAATGTGTTTTCGTTAACTGTATATGTGCCACTGTTTTCACACAATGTTAAAAACACGTACCACACTCAATACACATCTGCATTTGTATTTCGAAGTTCGCAGCCCACCACTGCCACCACCCCCCTCCCCCTCGAAAAAAATGATAGCATAGCCGATTGCACTCGAATGGTCCTGACAATTCAAAGCACCGGTCAATTGGAAACCACGATAAGTATTCAGTAACTTGTGTCATCCTAGAACGCCCAAAATACAGGCAGCTATATTACTTGGCTGATGTAGACGAGGTTCATTGACTATGGCTGCTGAGTAGCTTGTTTACTATGACAGGTCGAGCATGACTCCACTAGACTACTTCCAGCTCAAATTCTGCACTAATGGTTACATCTTTGGAGGAACAGCTCCGTTGCAACTGACTTCAATTTCCTTGGTCTCCATTCTGATAAACATCTACTGCATCATGCCATATAGGGTCTCTTTAAGGACACACACATAATCCACCATAACTGCTTTCATCATTGCTGCCTACGTGGGGATGGTAAACATTACAGCATGAAGGTAGGAGAGGTGAACTAGAAAACTGTGCACTATTTTGTATACACAGTCACCATTGGGGCTTCAAGTGGGAATGCAGCGGCATTGTGACTGAACTCAAGTCTAATGGCAAATCTCAAGACGTTATGTGTAAACAAATGCGTGGGTTTTCCCGCATCTTTCACACAGCTTAGCAAGCGTACCGCTTCACGTGCACATGTAATACTTGACTCAGGTATTCCTAACGGCGTAATGTAAATGCCACGCAGGTTAATTTGGCACTGCTTAAAGCGTGCTGCAGGGTCCCTTTAACTGACCCACAGAAATGGGCTGATGCGAGCATTAATTCCGGCGTTTCATCATCGCACTGTTTCTTCTTTTTTTTTTTGCAACGCCATGACTGCGGCCAAAAACGAGGCCAATACGATTCATTCCCAGCTTCAACACCAGCTGCAAGTCTCCGTGCACAAGAGAAGGGTTTCCTTTTTGTCTAGAAGAATCATCACAAAATGATGATTATTTTCTTTTTCAGGGTTCCACATGCCAAAGCTTTAGGTACCTGGAGGGTGTGCTGCAGTGGAGAACTATGGATTAATTTAAACCCCTCCAGGGTCTTTATTGCACCGAAATCTTAACACTCGGGCGTTATCGTGTTTCGCCTCCATTGGGAAAACTGTCCGGAGTTCAATCCACGCCCCCCTGCCTTGACCACTTGGGAGGTTCCTCTAAGAAGTGTTCCTCCTCCTGGTATAGAAGGAGGAGAGAGGAGGAGGAAGATTCCCCAACAGCAAGTAAGATGCCATTTCAGGCAGGGAACCTCCACTGCCACTCAGATTTCTTACAAAAAGAGGTGCCTTCGCTTGTCAGCAGTCTATTATTTCAGTCAAACCTTTCTTCATAACCATCATAAATTCATTCAGTTTATCACATTCTAATTTCTGAAACACATTGTCATGCGCATCAACACGGGCATGTACTGAACACCACTCTCTTCTTGCACGTACCTTATAAACAACTTACTCTTTCCTCTCTCTTAAGTTCTGCTTGCATATACGTTTCGTTAAAATGCAATTGGCTTTTGTAACAGTAGGTGGATTCATAGTAACTTCCTGTCGGCTCACCATCAGCCACCCATTGTCACATTTCTCGCCAAGTACACTCTAACCCACTTATAACAATCCGATTACTAAAATATACTGAATACGTAAAACAATGAACAGTTGCGGCCCCATCAAATTCTCCACATGCTATACAGCAGAATAACCCGCTTAATAGTACAATGGCCATTTTGCTTTTTATCGGCTATAACAATTGAGCCTGAAAGTATCAGCCAAGTTAAACTCAAGTACTCGGAGGCACATGTGACAAATCGCAGGTGCATTTTACGTGCATGACGCACGTTTCTGAACATGAGACGGCTGTGCGCTCATTATTTGCGTAGCAGCATCTTCAATATTTCTAGCCCTGAGAACTTAATGGCTCCGGACTTTTATGTGGCCACACTAGCTGTCAGGGGGGAAACCACACCACTGCCCCTCCCTCAAATTTCCCCTTGCCAGCTGGCCTATGAGATAAGAGAGGCAGGGAGTGTCTTTCCAACGCCTCATAGATAAAAAGAAAGCTGCAACAGCAATTAATCACTGTAGATGATCCGGATTCCCTAGGCTACTGCTAATCACAGAGGTTTATAAGACATTGCCTCAGTAATATAAAACTTGCATATCACTTAAAAAAAAAAAAGTTAATGCATGATGCGTAGGCTTCCTGCTTTCTTGAACGTGTTGGTCTTTCCTAAGGGTTGCGTTGAGTCAGCTAGCGTTGAGTCAGTGCTGTGCAGGCACTGATTAATCTGCACAGCCATACGGTTAAGTTTCCGTTTTGCGAAATGCTGGGTAAAGCTCACTAAGCTTTTAGAAAAGTACTGATGCCAAATTTCTTTTTTTTTTTTTTGCTTAATGAGTCCCCGCTATCGCACAGACTTTCCCGCTATTGCAAACTTTAACGCACAAACTGAGGCTGGTCAACGTGTCGCCGATTGTGAATGACAGCGCCATTCATGGTATCTCTCATGGTATCACTGAGAGCCTGGCAGTATGAGTGGGGTGCTGTAGGAAAAAGCTGACATCGCTACTTTCTGCCAATGTTAGTCTCGGAAGCACTGCACGACCACCCTAAAGGAGTACCTCCCCCCCCCCTTCTTTCAATTGAAAAACTTGTCTCGCAGCATTTATTCAGTCTGAAAGGACCCAAGGGTGGTGCCAGAGGGGTTAAACAAGACAAAAAACGCCACAGGCCTTACCAGAATGTTTACTCTGTGTTGCTACTTTTGCTGTTGACGGGCCTGTCAGCTTCGTTCCTGGCTAATATGTGCAAGAAGAACACGGCACTTCAAGTTTGACTGGCCTGAAGCTTCTCTCATGTGCCCCTTAGTAAGCAAGTTCGAATTAGCTGCGCTATTTCCTGGCCTCTCAAAGCTGCGTAAATAATAGTAATTCAAAGTTTTTGGTTCCAGGCCAGGTGTGACACCTGTAGCTGCATCAAGGCGTCTTCATGAAGCGAACCACAGCAAGTTCTTAAAAATCAAACTTTAATCAGTACTCTATTAAAAATTCTGTCCAATCCAGTTCTCCCAATTATTGGTTATAACAATCACTGTTTGGTGGCACTTCAGTATTGTTATAACTGCGTTACACTAGACCTACTATTTGAATGTGTGATGAACTGTGCTTTTTTTTTTTTTTGGTTGTTGTTGTTATGGGAAGATCCCCCATACCTTTTTTCAGTCATTTGCACACGCAATACTTAGCTGCAAAAGACGTTATTTATGAAAGCACACTCAACAACTCAGTGCCAGAATTTCCGAAAACTCGTGTCTTACTGCGGAGGAATGCGCTCTCCAAATTTTAAGACTTTACCCTGCAGTTCGGACTCCGAAATGGTCACTCTTTAAAGGTGAAATTCACATACATCCTGGTGTTTATTCACACACATTTGTAAGTCAATTAAGGCAATATGAGAGAATAAAAGGGAGCATCACTTCGGTGTCTACATATCAGTCCAACAAATCAACATTTCAGTCCAACATATCAACACAGGCCAACCAGCACACAGCTCAACAACGGCATGAAAAGGGCAGAATCACCACATTCATAGCCACAGCCACAGCCCCACCACAAAGGCGAAATTTCACATCTCAGCCATAGTGCAGACTCATGGTACACGATGGTAAATTTATTCTCAGGAGACATTAAAAAATGTACGATAAGCCCTTTTACTCCGTTAAGAATGGAATTCCCTAAAATTTCTCAGAAATATTACCACTCTATAAGCCAAAATTTAACACAGTTGTAACAGTTGAAATGAGAAAGCTTAAGTTACAGCAGTAGTACAGTTTCACACTCTGGTCCTCATAGGACACAAACGCAGAAAGTAGGTCAGCATTTACTGCACAGCTAATCAGAAGCCGGAGAGAACAGAGCAGCATAACTTATCACGTAACCTCAAACTTGTGCTGCATAAACCAAAACAGACTCCATATTTGGGCTCAACCAGTCAAAAAGTCACTGAGTGTGAAAATTTCAAGTGTGTAGATTGAAAAGCAACGAAAAAAAACTCTTAGCGTATAAAACATTTATCCGTCCTATTATAGAGTACGCCTCAGTTGCCTCAAACCAACACACTCAAACCAACATGAGTAAAATTGAGAAAGTCCGAAGAAAATGAGCCAGGTTTATTTAAAACTCGCACAGCTAAAAGCTGCAGAACTTGAAAACCTTGCAACAAGGCGTTACCGTGATAGAATGAAATTTTTCTACTTACTTTACAACAGGCGTTTAGGAATAAATAAAACATACATTCAACCAGCCAGCCTTGTGATAGGTATTTTTTACAGGTCCAATGCGTTAAAAAACTTTTTTCCACACACCGTTTCCAAATGGAACGTGCTGTGCACCTTAATTGTCGACTGTTCCACAGTTTCATTTCTTTCTGCACTAGCGAATAAATAGTAGCTTTCATCTTTTGGCTTTTCCCATCAAATCACGGCAAGAAAAAGCATTTTTGTGTGCTGAATATTGTGCAGTTTTTGTTCACTGTCATATGTTGTTTGATCTTTATTTGTTCCAAATTAGCAAGGAAAAAGATTTTTTGCACTGATTATTGTGCAGTTTCTGTTCATTGTCCACTACCTTGTTTGATTTTTGTTTGTTCCAAATGCCCACTCCTGCCTAAGGCCTGGCAATAAGGCTGGCAGTACTTATAAAATAAACAAATAAATAAAATGGCTCGATTGAAGACCAGTCTCCTTGTAAGAATAAAATTTCAAGATATTCCCAAAATTTCATTTTCCTAGCACAACTTTCAGATGCGAAAAGTAAGTTGGCACCACTCACTGGGCTGGAAGCCTTGCACAGAGGCCTGGTACGTGGGCGGTGGATCAGCATAGCCCGGCGGAGGCCCCATCTTGGCCGGATCTCCCTGCATTGCCTGCAAGAAACGTGGGAAGGACACGTAAGCTACAGGCAGAACACGGCAGCAGAACACGACAAACCTACTCAAGTTACTGAAACATTACGAGCCTTCTTCTTCTAGCACTGCAGACCTGGCAATATAGTCACTGGAAGCACGCACACGACACGAAAAACAGGAGAATGGCAGAACTATTTGCACAAAGCACATGCACAAGGAACAAGTCATTTCAGGAGAGAGAACAACAAACAATGCAAGCTTCTAGCAAAGATTGCATTGAAGGTTACATTGAAGGTACATTAGGTTCTACTTTGAAAGATATGTTTTATAGAAGAAACAGCTCGAAAGCTACGAATCAGTGTGAACTACAGTTAGGCAGTTCAGCAAGGCACTTTTGGAGGGGTTTCAAAATTTCAATTCGCCCTGTGTGCGGCGAAGATGCTAAAGGATGTCTGCCTGGAAGGAAAACAAACTAAGAATTACCTCGTGACGTGTCACGAGCACAGGAAACACACTTAATTCGACAGTGAACCCGGCTTTTTATTAAGTGATTTAAAATGAGGACGTGGAGTTTCTTCAGCATGTGCTGCATGCAACTACATATATACAATAGAACCCCGTTGATACGTTCTCAGTTCATACGATTTTCCGGTTAGTACGCTCTCAATTGCAAGCACTAAAAATTCCCCATAGTACATTTCTTACCGGATAGTACGTTTTCTTGCATAGTACGTTTCTCCCTCGCATTTTTTTTGAAAACGTATCAACGAAGTTCTGCTGCAAGTGAGCAACTGCAGGCCCAGCAGGCATGCTTGCAAAAACCAACTGCAAGTGAACACACACTCTGATGCTGCTCCGTTTCCCCTGGGATGCTTAAACTGTATTGATGCTTTGTTACACAAAGTTCCAGCTGGCTACTTGACTAATGTGCCTGTTACCTCTGCTTATCAGCAAGCCACTTGTAGCCAACCAGCACCTGGAAAATGTCACGCCTACACCAACGGAATCAATTCAGTTTATTGAGGTGATTAAATTAAAGCAGTTCGGAGAGAATGCTACAAAACCCCACTGCACAGTCTTGTAACGTCGCAGCATTGCCATGTGCACGCCCTTTACACCCTGAGAACCATTCACACATTTGCAAATTGCTCAAAAACTGCACAGACTTTTTCTCTTTGCAACGTCATTTCATCGGCTGTTTTTTCCAGGATGCTACATGCCCAGACTTTGGGGAAACATTTCTATCAGGTGATGGCTATTCAGAAACTACATCATTTGAGCCACTAAAAAGAACGTGTCTCACAACCTAACTTTATCAAAAATGCCTTTGAATGTATCCGTTGTCGACGGCAGTGCTGTTCCCCCAACTTTAATGCACAAAAACGCACTCCGATAAAAGATACGCAGTTTCTGTTGTGTTCGTACCCTCCCACACGTGCTGCAAAAAGAGAGCATTTTTTTCTTGTATTTGCTATTGCATTAGCATCGTATCTCATGCGTATGTGAACCGGTAAAGCTACTGCATTTTTCCACTAAATGTCACGGGCAGGAACGTTGTTTTTGCAACAGCTGCCACTTCTACAGCTGGGAAACCTCCTGCGTCCCAAGAGCATCACAGCTGTTTGTCAAAAATGGCTGCAGTATTCCGATAATCGTACAACACTGCCGCGATCTTCTTAGCCTAACGTAAGATTCTCTCAATTGCTTTCATTTTCATTGTAACCCATTCACGAGTTTGTTCTGGTTAAATGTACCACAACACATTTCGGCTGACTTGAAAGCTCTGTTCATTTTATTTTTTCACGCGTTTTTCGCCGTTCTCTCGGGCATTGCACTGCGCAGCCCGGACGGAAAGCTATGCCCCAACACCTATGTCAGGGGAGGAATGTCATGCGTGCTATTACTATTTGAATTGACGTCTATGCAGGAATACTCTCGAGTTGGAATTTCAAATATTCAGTAATAAAATAAAAACAGAACCACTGAAAGGCCAGCAAGGTCAGAATGCGAACTCGATCGGTTAAGCAAACTCGACTCTGTGAATGTGCGGGAAAAACTCTGCCGCTTTTTTTTTTTTTTAATGTGAACTGAGCATTTGGTGAAAATTGTGCGGATGTCGTCTGTTTTTACGCAGCAGCTGCATAAAAGAGTGACATTTTTTTATCGGAAACTGAAAACCATGCATGCATACGAAAAAATATTTAGGCTCAATTCTTAACTTGTGCAATGTCACTTACGGGTTATTATTCTCTTAACAAAGCTTCATTCAAATGACTGCACCTGCGGATTATAATGAGTGCATTCACCTTCGATTGCGCAGCTGTGGTGTTTCAAGGGTATACGCGCGCGCGCGCGCACACACACACACACACACACACACACACACACACACACATATATATATATATATATATATATATATATATATATATATATATATATATATATATATATATATATATATATATATATATTGAAGGCACGTATACGTACTCAGGTGAAAATGCCCTACTGGTTTTCTTCTGGTTTCATCTGGTCCCACATGTGGGACATCTGGTTTCAATTGGTCCCAGTTACTCGGTTACTGGTTTCAACTGGCCCCAGTTGCCAGTGTTCTGGTTTGCTACTGGTTTCATTTGGTCCCAGTTACCGTGTATCTGGGTTTGAACTGGTCCCAGTTGTCAATGGCCTGGTGTGCTACTGGTTCCATCTGGTCCTAGTTGCTGGATAACTAATTCAAACTGGTCCCAGTTACAATGGCCTGATACACATCTGGTTTCATCTGGGCCCAGTTACCAGGAATACTGTTTCAAGTTTGGTCCCAGTTGCAACAGCCTGGTGTGCTAGTGGTTTCATGTGGTCTCAATTGGGATCACATCAAACTGGTTTCAACTGGTCCCAGGTGATAGGTTATTGTTTTAAACTGAAGTTACACGTCATGTAAATGTTTGTATTTGGGATAAAATATAGTTCCAGTTGCAGTTACGTCTGGGTTATTGTTGAGAACGCTGCTAATAAAACAATGTTTGGGCCCTCATTCTCAAGCAACTATAACTTTTACCTTTTATGGCGATGTCTCTTAACCAACATGATTTTTTTACAAGGATAGAGAGTTTCAGCGGGGTTATTGAATGATAATTTGCAACTTTGGCACACCGCAATTGGTTGTGAATCAATCATCCTATTAGAAGAGAGCTGTTTGATTACACATTCGAATTTTAATTGCATTGGGCAGGCACAAATTTAACCTGCTATGGCCTGAACAGCTCTAAAATGTTCCCTTAAATGCAGTTCATGCAGCTAATAAAATATTTAGGTGAATTTTTTCTGCACCGCGTTTACATAATTTTATTACACGTAATGTTCTCCTGGCCACCAGTGAATACTTGGCCAACATAATACACCCAATTAGCACAAATGTTGGACATCGCAAGGCGACAAGAACTTGTAATGCAGAAAAAATAGCCGACCTCATAACGCTGCTGGCAACATTGTCTTAAACGAGTTGTTTTTGAAGTCAAGCCAAACCAAGCTAAGCCGATTGCATATTCAAAATGGCGGGGAAGCATGACTGCGCTGTAAGTCCAGTTCACCGAGTTAAAAAGAGTGCAAGTTGGTCCGTACCTTAAACGAGTGAACTGCATCGTTAGTAACAATTTATTCATTGAGCGACAGCATCACGTAGTCGAGTAATGGCGGCGCTGGTTTGTTGGTGCTTATATTTTCGATGAGGCTTCTTCAATGTGGTTCTAGCGGACAATGAAAGTATTCATTTGTGCTTCCAAGCCACTTTTATTCAAGTGGTTTGCAGAAGTGTTGCAGCTGTGCAGTCAGAACAAGTGCTTCCTTATACATTCATCCTGCACCGAAGAAGCGTCATTGTGCACTTACTGTTGTGCCATGTCCTGAGGTCTGCTGTTTGCTAGACCGCGAAGGTAGGACCACGTGTATATCCAAACATTGTGTATCTTATTCACTTCCCAGCCATCCTGCTTTGGAAGGAACAGGTCATAGCTTGTTTCGAAACTGTATTATAAAGTTTATCAACCTAATAAAATGTTTTAGTTTATTTGCCGTACTTGTTGCTTTAATATAAATCATGACTGGCACTAGCTTGCAATGAGCTGCGAATGATTTCTGTTATATTCCAACTAGGCTACAATCACTCCCATCTGGTACTGAAATGTTCCTGAGCAGTTTATCTTTCATGCGCCTTCTGCTAGTGCCCTGTCTGAGAATCAGCTGTGTTTTTGTCGATCAGTAGCCACTGGTCCACAAGGACTACGACCAGTTGCTACTGGTTTTGAACACTACTGGTCCCAGATGCTACTGGTTTACCCCTACTGGTCCCAGTCCTACTGGTTTTGTCCTACTGGCCCCAGAACTACTGGTTTGGACCTACTGGTTCCAGTGGCTACTGGTTTCATCTGGGAATTGTCCAATAAACCAATTGAACTGGAACCAGATGAAACCAGAAGGGATATTTTTCACCTGAGTACCGACAATTTATGCGGACATGAATACTCCGGACACGGGAAGAAACACGCGTACAGTTCGTACGGCCTTGCTCACACATTTCTACTGAGCTCGTTCCTGGAATTACGAGCGATTGCGTAAGAAATCTTTCTGATATCCTTCCTTTTTTTTCTTCTGTAGGTCATCAAGTGAAGCTGCAGATTGCAATCGCCGCACGAAGTAGTTCCAGATGACTCACAGCCGCCCTTATCAGTTCTCTGCCGCTACGCATCGACCAAACCGTGCGCAACTCGAAACCACTTATCGGGATTGCAATTAAACCCAGGAAGTGGGAATCGAGTTCGTGACGCCGCCCAGATAATGCAAAATGCACCTCTGCTTCAACAAAATTACAGTGAACCTTCTAGAACACTGTACCAGCATGATCACAGCCCGTCTCGGTTGCAACCGAAAAACTCGCAAGCGACCACTTATCAACCAACCATGCCCCCGCAGTGAGCGCAGCTAGCTAAGCGAAACCGATTTTTTAGCGGTGCACCGGGCCCATGCAGGAAAAGAAAAAAAAAAAAAAGAAACGTTTCTACTTCCTCCAATGCGTACGTCAACTACATTGCGTCAACCGGTCGGTCAGAAATTGTGAGTCATCGTGTTCATCGCTCCCCGCCTCACCATGACATCCCACAGCCGCGCGCAGTGAACTAACGTAACGTAACTAGGCCACCCGTTCGCTCTTTGGCCGAACGTAGACGGTGGAATCTTGACCTTACACCTGACACGCCAGCGACGGCTCGGCGTGGCAGGTGCCGAACCGGACGTATATAGTAACCCAGGAAACAAGCTACGTTCACAGTTTTTCACGGCTGATGAAACAGCGCTTTCCTGTCCCGAAACTCCTGGATCGCTCTAGCTGGGAGGAAAAAGCAGCGCGAAATGTGACACTGGAGACGACAACAGGTGTTCCACGAGCACTCACCAAGTGGGGTTCCAAGTGGTGACACGAGCACGAGAGACAGAAAGTGTCAATACACGCGCACGCACCGAAATCTGCTGCACTTCGCCTAATAACACGTCGTCGTCGTAACGCACGCTCCGCTGTGAACTGACCGCCGCAACAGCTGCAAACAGAAACGAAACAACACACCGATTCTGTCAGGTTCTGTGGTTCTGTTCCGACGCGCTAGTGGTGGGCGGCGCTGTGCGCCGTGAAAAATATGCGAACTCAACGCTAGGGAGCGTCGCAAACCTAACAATTTTAGGGGCCATAAAAATCTACGTCGTAGTATTAACTCTATAATCTACGTGCCACGCAAGTGAAAAAAAGTCATTCTTACGGAGGGAAAAATGCAAAGAAATATTTTTTTATAAAGCGGGAAATTTCGAATAACTCTTTTTTAGATTTCGGTTGAGGGTTTCGTAAACACGCGCAGGGCGCGAGTTTTAAACACCCCATCAGACGGTCGACTTTCATTACCGCGTACCAACTTTGACACGCACACCGCTTCTTTGAAAAAGTTACATACATATAAGTACGAATTGCCTGTTTTTCTTGCGCTGTGAATGTCCCAAAACCAGTCGCGTTCAAAACTTCCCACGTTCGCATATCTCGCAACGCAACTGGCACGCGACCTACAGTTGTCGCAGGCCTGCGCCGCAGTTTTTAGTGCTTCTGGGTCATCATTTCCGCCATTCTAGAGCGATCTTTCGGGCTTCACTTCAGCCGCACAGGGATGTTTTAAGCCAGTGGAGGAGCTCTTCTGACCTGTGCCATGGGAATGCCACATCACTCCACATATGTTTTGCTCCCCCCAGCCTCCCATAAAGGGAACATGCCGTCGACTGCCTAGTCGCGTGGTGCTATTACGTATACGCTATCATGTGCGTGACGAAGTGTCGCGGGTTGGTCAACTGCCTGTCTGGGCAGCTCATTAAAGGGACACTGAAGTGAATTTGTCAAGCTCCCGTTTTTGCTTGCACTGCGTAGACTGGCTCGAATTAGCACACTTTTCATCGTTTATCCGGTTGACAAATCGGTAATGATTTTATAAAGCGCGAAAGAAGAAAAACTACCATGCGCGGTTTGCGGCGGCCGCACCAACTAAGGCTGTGACGTTGAGAGGAGGGGCGCCGTGATTGGACGATGCCCAAGGTTAGCAATCACACAAGTTTCGGTTTCGGTTTCGGTTCTGTAAAACATAACCAATGGCTTTGTTGGATGGGCATTCTCAATATCTCAGTAATCATCGTACCGCGCTTCTGCCATGTTGTCGGCTGTAAAATGCACAAGATAAGCCTCCCAGGACGGCTTGTAGTCGTAGCATTCACTAGCCGAGACCTACGCAGTGCATGAACGCCCTCCGCGTACCCGCAGACGCCCAAATGTCATGCGCTTTTCCCCCATATTTGGAGCTTGCCTCCCTCATGCCTGTATCGTAAAAAGCGTGTTCGCACCAGGCCAAGGGTCTGTTCATTCTGGCCTGTGCCCGCTGCCTGCAAGCAGTCGGTGCTTATGGCAACAGCACGCCAACGAGAACTCGCTAGCGCACCAGTGCCAGCCTGCGCGCGTTTTGTAAACTAGTTAGTGTAGCCATGAACGTTGCGGCCCCAAAAAAGGTGAACTCAATATAGAAAACATCGGCGGAAAACAAAAAAGTTAACTTACAAAAAAGAAAAGCACTTACCCGCGGGGATTCGAACTCGTGACTCGCAAAACATTTGCGGTGTAATCCTAGCGCCCCAGACTGCTAGGCTACGGAGCGGGATGCGAGTACCTTGCTAATATAGGGTATATATTGCACAACCGGTTTACACTTTTATTTAGTTTGGGCATTTCAAGCCGCTTAGGTGACTATTTGTTGTACTGCGATCGTGCAGTAAGCGTCGCCCGAGTTTCCACAGTAGCTCACGTCTAGCAATTGCATTTCGTAGACGGAAAAGCGTTCGCAGATGCGTAGTCGTGCTGCTGACCGCTGTGCTTGTTCGCCCAGCGCAAAAAAGTGCTTCCCGCACCCTAGTTTTACGCTGTACGGTAAAAATATCAGTTGATTTTATTTCCTTAGTACCTATATTGACTTCGCTGACTCTTCTCCCGCCTTCAAGATGCCTTATATTTTCCTACTGGCGTACCAGTCAGCGAAGCGTCGCATGTGCGCTTGTGCAGCGCTTGTGTGAAGCGACCTTGACTTGGAGCTAGATACAGTGTACAAACAAACCAAGTAAAGAAAGGCACATTCTTCCATTCACAAACGTGTCCTGGCTTCGTTTCAACTAAGCGAACGAATTGCGACCAAGCAATTTCTTTTAACCTCCTTGATTGCGACGACCCGCCGGCGGCCGGCGGACGAAACGTTGGGCCGACTGACTCTGTCGGCCGGGGAGCCGTGCAGTAGCGCAGCCGTGGCGCAGCCAATTGCCAGCTCATCCCCTCCTGACGTCACACGAAAACGCCACAGAAAGTGGGCGAGCGTAAAGAGAGGAGGACAGCGTTTTCGAATTAGTTTTTCTACTAAATAAAATCGCGTAAACGCGCCTAGAGTGGTCGGAACATGGCCTGGGGACTCCGGACTACAATTTGCGCTAGTAATCCCGCAATGTTTACATATCACTTCAGTGTCCCTTTAATTTCCTTATCTCCCCTCTTTCCATCACCCGCCTGTCTGTATATATATATATATATATATATATATATATATATATATATATATATATATATATACAACGAACAGACGTTGTTCGTTGTATATATATACAACGAACGAATTGTATATATATATATACAACGAACAGACCTATGCTTAACGTACAGCACCAACTTTCCTAACGTAAAAAACATCTTGAAGCGGCACTACAACATTCTCGGACAAAGTGAACGCCTCAAACGGGCGTTTCCGTCCGTTCCAGGCGTCGTCTACCGACGATCCCGGAACCTCAAAGACACACTCGTGAACGCAAGGACAAATTCATTGTCCGCGCATAATGAATGCCGGCCATGCCTGAAACCGCGGTGCCTTGTCTGCAAGGCAATGCAACAGACAAGCATTGCTCAAAGCTCATGCAACAGACAAGCATTGCTCAAAGCTCCAACTCAGAGTACTCTTTAAAAATTCGCGGGAACATGACGTGCGACACTTCCAATGTGATTTATTTGATTGAATGCAATGTGTGTCGAATGCAATATATAGGGCAGACAGGGACCTCTTTCAGGCTCCGGTTCAATAATCACAAAGCGCACGCCAAAACGCGCCCGACCCTGCCTCTCTCCAGACACCTCAGCCTTCCAGATCATTCTTTCGATAAACTAAGCGTCACGCTCTTAGAGACGGGGTTCAGGTCAAACCGGGAACGAGAACAACGTGAATCATACCTCATATACCGATTCAATACAATCAAAAAAGGTATAAATGAGGACCCAGGCACACTTGCAGCGATTAAAACATTGTCATCTACCTAACCGTATCAGTGGCGCTGTGGGTGTAGCCGGAACCGGACTCTCGAAATCACATGCACGTGAGCGTTTGTTCAGTGGATTTTTCCCACATTGCTGATGTCTTTCCGTTTTTGTTTTCATTTTTATTCCTTCTCTCCTTTTCCGCTCTTCGTGTTCACTCCTATCTTTTTTTTTTCTTAATTCTCTCTTTTATAATCTTGTGTTATAACTTTGGAAACTTTTTCTAAATCTCCGTCACAATCTTACAATTAAGTAATGTTGCTTAGTGTCGGTGCTGTTTCAGCAATAACTTCTGTTTACCTTCTCCCCAAAACACGTGTTCGAAAATTGGTTGGGGGATTTAAACGTTTGGATATGGCGCATAACCCGGAAGATAAGCAATACAATTTTGGGGTCTGCGTTATTACTCGCCGCTGTTATTACTTTGCCGCTGTTATCACTATTCGCCCCCGCGGACTGGTTACATTTTTGACTGCTTGCAAATCTATTTTTCCCTCCCTTGCACCTACAGTCGTCTTCTAAGCCCGGCTACCGAACCATCGGGGTTTATTTTCTCCGTTTCCCCCCCATCCCGTTGAGCAGCTTGCGTTCTGGTTTGGCTGTTTTCCCTCCCATCCCCCACTCAGCGGAGGGGAGACACCGACGACGCACGGGTTGTCGCTGAACTGCAAAGTGGCAGCTCTTAACAAAGACCTGAAAACTCGGCCTAGCGCCCCGTTCTCGGAAGGCGTCCGTCCGGCGAGGGAACGGTGGAATGGTGGCGGACCGTTTCCTTCTGCACGAACACAAAACGTCCTTTAATTGTCTCAGCTCCGGGAACGGGCCCATAAACGGGCTGTAAAATGCCTTGTTTGCACTTTCCGAACATATGGCGGGACACTCGCTTTCAATCAACGGAAACGCGATCCCTCGGAGCGTCTGGGCGTTAGCATAGTGACGGCTAGCGGCGGAAGATATATTGCCTTCTCTCCTTTGTTCTACAACCCCACTTTCGGACGCTGTTGAGCTTTTCGCGTTTCCGCCACCACTCGAATTCCTGTTCAGTGCTCTTTCATCTCCCTTTCTTCCTTTTTTTCTTTTTTTTTTCCTCTCCAACTATCTTGGCGTCTCTCTCTTTGTTGTTCATTTTTTGTTCATTCTTCCAATAAGGAAGATTCCCGCTTCGTGTTTGTGTTGTTCACGTATGTTTGTGTGTGGTATCGTTGGCCATTCGTAAACCCGCTTTCCACTTTCGACATATATGCTCTCTTCCGAAACGACCGAAGCCATCATTCCTGTAGAAGACTTGTCTCGAAGTCGAAACGTCGAAATAAACCCTCCGCTGTTGCTCTGTTACCGAGGTTTCTTACTTTGTGTTCACCACGCCTTCGGCCCCATCGCCAGCATGCCAGTTATATATAGTTATATATGAGGGGCTCGTTGAAAATAACACAGAAATAAGAGTTGGCAAACAAGAAAACCTCGGAAAGCAAAGGGGAGGATGTGGTAGGTCGTTGAAAGAGATAAAGAATTTGGAAAGAAAGAAAGTGGAGAAAAAATGCCCGCCAGGTGGGATCCGAACCCACGACCTCCAGAATACCGGTGTGGTGCGATAACCACTACGCCACCGGCGGGGCGATTTTCCCCTCCACTTTCTAGGGTATTTATGTTAAGGTATTTTTGTTTTCTGCGCTTGGGGGTGGTAGCCAGCGCCACTCGGACTACTCGGGGTGAAGGGAACCTTCTTTTTAACCCCCGGGCCGTGACTCGAGCGTCTACGGCATGTCGAGAGTGGTCGACCAGCGTTGAAAAGGTCCCCTTTTTTTTTTTTTTCGGGCGGGAGGTTGGTGGGGGGGCATGAGAGCAACCTTATCCCCCCTAGAAAAAAAATGGCTGCGGTTTAGCTCAGCTGACCTTGGATATGCAATGCATGCAACGCTTGGCTTAGTCTGGTTGAGTCCTGGTTTCGCTTGGTTAGCCTTTGATGTGGCTGTTTTGCCGACCACGGCTCAGAGCCGTTCGGTCCCGCGCAACGCTCCCAGGAGGCCCGGCCTCGCTTTCATTCACGGCAAACGCGGCGTTCCTCTTCGCCGGTCGCAATAGGAGTCGCGTAGCCCGAGACGACCCAGTGGCGCAAGCGTGGGAGGCTGCGTGGTTGGTCGGCTACCTATCAGCTAATAGGCCGCATCCGCCACGGCCGCAGATTAGCAAACCATTTCTGCAGTTTAGAGAATTTGTAAGACATTACTGCGATAACCGCAGGCTTTACCCAGCCCCCTGCAAAGGGTGTGAGCAAGGCCGATAGGCGAATACTGCGGCGCCTGCAGACGAGCACATTTACGTGCCCTGCAGTAGCAAAGCACTTCGATCCTAAAACAGATGGGCGGTGTCTGCCCTGTGGGGAGGTGTCTGACACCTTCCACCTGGTGTGGGCATGCCAGAGCAACCCTGCGTTATCCCCCACCCCTTCTCCTACCAGAGAGGCATGGGAGGCAGTCCTGCTCAATGGCTCGGGGCTGGAGTCTCAAAGGGCTCTAGTTCGACGGGCGAGAGTGGCGGCCTTGACCAATGGGGTCCCGGAGTAGGGACTGCGCCTGTGCGGAGGGCCGCAGGCCCTAAAAGGCTATGTCGACAAAATGCATGTTTGGTTCATTTAAAAGACTGCATTGTCCCGCTAACCATGATACCAATTTTATATCGCAAACAAAGGAATAATCAATCGAGAAACGCATTTCCCGGTGATTTTTCTGACATCACGTGATCTTGTTGGTACGATCACCAACCTAAGCCAGCAGCCACGAAATGAGTTTTCGCATAGCGGCTAGCGGAGGCTCCCGCTACGGCGGCGGGTTACCGGGACCCGACCCGACTGCGCACGTGCGCGCGGGGAGGGCGAGGAGGTTGCCCCTCAGCGGAGCGAATGCGCGGGAATGGCGAAGGCCGGCCCGCGGAACTAATCCACCCTACCGGAACGAATGTGCACCTGCCCACTCGGGCCCGCGACCCGCCGCTGTAGCGTACCCGCTATGCTAATACTAGAGAGTTTTAGCATAGCGGCTCCCGTACGCTACGCTAAGGTTAGCGGGTAGCGGGAGCGGACTGCGCATGCGCGCGCGGGGAGTGCGAGGAGGTTGCCCCTCAGCGGAGGGAAAGAGCGGGCATGGCGAAGGCAGGCCGCACGGAACTAATGCACCCCACCGTGACGAATTTGCTCTCCCCAGTCGCGCCCCGCAACCCGCCGCCGTAGCGTTAGCGGACGGAGCACGCTATGCTAAAACTCTCTACTCTTTAATACTTTATTGCGCGATTGTGTAGGGGTATTCTAGTTCCGTTTTATCCTACCATTTGAATCCTAATGTGCAATTAACAAAGTGGTAACTACGTTTTAGTGCTAGCCTAGCTATATACTACATCACCCCTGTCGCTGCAGCGCAAAATTTAATCATTTTTACTATTTCTTGCATTGCCTCGGTTGGAAAACATCTGCGTCTGGAATGGAGCTGTGTGATTTAAGAAATGCTAGTTCTTTAAAATTGAACAAAGTTGTGCATTGTCTTCACCTGGTCCATTGGATGTCTCTCTCATGATATTGGTGCGAATAATGGTGGTATTTAGAGCCAGGTGAAGTTGCAAATTGTGGAAAAAATTCACCCGCATTTCCCCGAAGGGGAGCATGGGGAAGTGCGAATGCACGGGTGATGCGAAGGAACTCTTCTTGGCCAATCGCCCTAAGTGGGTATGTGGTGGGGTCGCTTTCGCACTTAAAAACTCTCCTTGGCCAATCGCCCTAAGTGGGTATGTGGTGCGGACGGACGGACGGCGGTGGACGCGTGATTCAGGGTCGCTTAAGATAATACTGATTGTGGAATTAAAAGCTACTTAATTCCACACTAGCCTGGTCAAAGTTTCAATGACTTGTGGGCTTGGCGCCTCGTGATCCCGATGTATGCTATAGGATTCAACCAGGGCTTCAATCCCATCTCGGTGAGGTATATTTGTGTACAGAGAAGTTACATCTATAGTTACAAGGAAGGCGCCATCAGGGATTTTTATGTTGTTAATTTCCCGTAGGAAGTGGTTAGTATCACGAAGATATGCCGAATGGGTAGCGAAGGAACTCTTCTTGGCCAATCGCCCTAAGTGGGTATGTGGTGCGGATGGACGGACGGCGGTGGACGCGTGATTCAGGGTCGCTTTAAGAAGTGCATTCGCACTTAAAATTCGCATACCGCGTGGTGCAAACCTTCACTCGTCATACGGGACGTACTCACGGTCATTTTGTGCAGGCATTACATTAAATGGCGATAGTTCATGTGATTACTTGTTTATTTCAACGTGTGTAGTATGATGAGTGTGACATCCGCAATAAAATGACGTAGGCTGTAAGAACGAGATTTTTTATTTAGTTGCTGTCCAAAATGCAATATAATTTTTTTATCGCATATAAGCCTTCTACGCCCACACAGCAGAATCCAGTGTAAGGTCAATCAAGCTCATTCTGTACAGTCTACATCAAATCTACGCGCTTACTTGATATGTATCGCAGGTGTTGTCTTAAAAATACGACAGGGTGTGAATTATGCTTACAAGAAGCGTTATATTGCTAGCAATAATTTCACCAAATACGAACCCTAAACAAGCAGACATCACGCATAAGAACAGCGCTGTTAATGGCGAAAATTACGCGAACATGGCAGGATGAATCCTCACGCAGAGCGGAATAATTCAGACATAGGTATTTGTCAAATCATTCCAGTTGAAATTGCCGCTTTTGTTTTGAGTCTCTAACGAACTACATCTCGTAGCTTGTATCAGGTCTCCGGGCGGACATGAGAAGCTGGTGTTTTGTAACATCGTCAATCTGGTTGACATTTCGCTACAGCCCAAAATGTCGAGCCTGCTGCAATGAGTTCTCCATGGGTGTTTTGTAATAGTTACGTTGTTGTCGGTCAAGCTTTCAATCCTTCGTGCATAAATGCACTTAGTCTGCCTGAAGGTACATACAGCTGAAGAGGCAGCCAGCACTCTGGTGTATGGGCTCCTGCCTTTTGGCTGCCTCTGGCTCTCAGCTGTATGGAAGTTATATGCCAATAAACTCTTAATGACCTATTAAGGTGTGTACTAACCAGTAACTTTTCTGGGGCGGCCATCCCCGTTAGGTGTATAGGTGGCAGAGCAAGTCACTGCAAAGTTTACTATTCAATGCCATGTCGAACTTTGAATTTAGCAAGAAAAAAGAATAACGCAAAAACGTCGGCGTCTGACTCTTGCGGTTAGACATGCTCTGTGCAAGTTGAGCAAAATCTTGCGGCGTTTGGAATTGTGTCGTAAGATCTGAGGATAGGCACTATAATAAGGTCCTATAATATTTTGGTTTCAAACATTAGAAAAGGATCGATACTTTTTAGCAGACGCCTGCGCTGCCATTGTTCAGCCGTGTACACATTGCCGGTTTTAAAGCTAAACGATCAAACAGCACTTTGCAGTGTATGAGCAAATTTTGTAGTTTTCTTATAGTGCCGTCGCAAATGGAAATTATATTTGGTAACACAATTGGTCCACCAGAAAACAGGGAGAATTGGCCAGTTTTACAGAGCCAGCATGACGTTTGGATGTGGTTCGATGCTCGAAACGAGTCAGCATTTTGTTCCCCGCAATGCACCAACAAAACATGTGCAGTGACATGGCTCGGCATACATAAACGCTACACACTACCGTGTCTGCACGAAACACGCAGTGATGGCGCAGTTAAAGCATTCTCTTGGTTAACAGCAACCCTTATATTCAAACTGAAGCATGGTTTCAGTGTGGTGAAACGTAGCGTAGAAAAAAAAAAAAAAAAAACACGGGAGAGAGAGAGGAAGAGAGAAAGCTCCTTATTAAAGGAAAGCGCAGAGAGGACTCTGCGGGGTGGGGAGGAGGGAACAAGGTTGCAATAGGAAGTAAGGCGGAAGGGAGAGAAGAAAGAAAGAAATAAAACGTAAAAAAAAAAGGAGGTAGCGTGTGTGTTGGGGGCCGTCAGTGCGACACGTGAATATATGCATTTGTCCTTGCAGGAACAATAAAAACAGGAAAAAATGCTGACAAAGAGAGAGCGAAGACACCAAACACGCGCCAAATTCTTTTGACTATCACAGCGGCCCATCTCGCATGGCCCCACATTGCAAGAAATTCAGTTCACGGTCAGATAGCGCAAGCGTCGGTTTGCTTACGCAGTCGTTCGTTTCACGCGCCATCTGAGCTGCCTCACTGATTAAGCGCGCTAGCTCGTCCTTAATCTTATCGACCATTGTGGCGCCGAGGAACTGCGGAGTGCAACCCCAGCTAGTGAGAAACCCTATGGCAACCCCCACACGTACTGACATGCTGTGCCAGAAAGCCTTCCTTACCGTGATGGCATGCCCGCGTCTGCCCGGCTCGCGCCGCATGGCAAGGGAATTCTGTGTACTACGTTTTGAGTACACTGTACGAGCTGTGTTCTGTGTTTTACAGCGCATTGGAACCCACGTCTCTTTACGGGACAGGTTGTGCTTTTATCAGGAGCGCTAAAGACAATTTTCACAATGACACGTTGTCCGACGTGGGTTTCAAGAGAATACATGATTCACACTCCCCATTGGTGCTCGTGTGTTCCTGGGCAGAAGCGGTCGCCTCTAGAGTGTCGAACTGAAGCCGTAAGCACCTCTCCCACCATAACTGATGTCGGCGCCAACGTGGACTCAACTACAAAAAGTGACCAAAAGTCACGCTAAGCTCTCCAAAACCAGTTGAAGGCTAAAGCGCCGGCCTCGCCAAGATGCTCAGCGAATATACACGTGTATGCACTTCGAAACACCGAAACTGTCGCAATCTCGCTCAAACGCTGCAACACCCCACAGCCGCACTCTTTGCGTAGACGTCCTCTCTGTTTTTTAAAGACGACAGTCTTTCTTGGGCTACTTAAACGCAGAAATTTTGGTCTGTCTGTATGTCTGCCTGTCTGTGACTCAATACAGTCAGCCGGCCAAAGTGAAATAAAATCTGCGCAATAGTCTTATATACTCCCAGCCAAATCTAAACATCTAAGTCCGGTGTCAGTGTTCATACTTGTCAACATTGTTGAACGAGACATAACGCAGAAGGCAGAAAATCAACACATAAGAGATATTTGCAGTGTTCCTTTATTAAAAATTCATGGATGCTTGGTTTTTGCGATTGCGAATGAAATACTACATCAACGGCAGAACACCGTCGCCTGCTGTTACCAGCGCTACCTCCTAGCGGAAATCAAACGGCGAACGAAAGGTTCCATAGATCCATGAGGTCCACATTGCGCTTGGAACCATGGAGGAAAAAATTGGAACGCTCGTGCAGTAGGGCATCGTGGTTCTATAAATGCTGTAGTAGGGTACCTAAATTTACGCGCGTCTCCGCCGTACGGCAGCGCTGGCATCGAGAACCGGACTTGGAGCAGTAGAACGCGGTAAGTTTAAATTGTCTTGAACAAACCTCTAGCGTATTATCTTGGGAAGAACGAGACGGGAGAGGAAAAGCACGAGAGGTGAGCGGAAAAGAGAAGGGAGGACTTTACTTGGCAGATCTCGAGCCGCCAATCGTCTTTCGGTGTCATTTGCAACGAAAGGAGCAGATACACGGTCTTTTTTTTTTTTTTTTTGCATCATCTCCTCTTTTCTGTTATTATTGCGCCATTTTGCCACCGCTGTGGCATAAGTAACAGGGAAACAATGGACAAAACAGGACAGAGGTACGACACAGAACGAAAGAAACTATTTCACTCTCTATCTCCCCATTAGCCCTTCCGCTATGCAACTTGTCCCCTCTCACTCATTCAAATCCTAGCGTCACCGCTCATTCTCTTTCCATTCCGTTCTCTCCATTAATATTCCCCCATACTCTTCGCACTCCTCCTCTCCACTTCGCCGTTTCCTTCCGCGTTTTCCCAGCTCACCCCTCCTTCCACTTTCTTCCCATCCTCCTCCCCCTATCCAGATCTATTCTCATCACTTTGTAAACTGCGCTCTCCCATTTCCGCCTGCTCACACCAATCACTTACCTATCCTTTCCAAGAGGGTCAGTAACATGCTAGACAGCAGACTCGCACGTTTCTGGATGAATAGAGTCACTGACAGCCCAAATTTCAAAGCAGGCCTAACGTATACTGACCTTAGAACCTCGCGGCAGTTTTGGCACCAACAGGGATCCAGACATGGGAGCCAAAGACGCCCTCTCAGGAAAATGAAAAACTCCCACCTCCCCTCGCGGGAACCCCTGTGTAGATGCGACGCATAGGGGGTTCCGTTGTTGTTTCCGTTAGATTGATTCTCCTATCGCGTGAAACGTGCCGTGAACCCCCTGCCGCGGCTATGACGCAACGTGCCGCGGCTATGACGCAACACAATCCACTTTAATCCAATCCAACCCAAATCAAATCCAATCGAATCCAAACCAATCCAATCGAATCCAATCCAATGCCCCTCGCGAGAGAGAGTTCGCTATCGGAGAGGAGAGGGGGTGAGCGGCGGAGAGCGCAGCTGGCGTGGCGAGGAGAATGGGGGAGGGGCGGACAACGCCGCCGACGACGACGATGACGCCGGAGGGACAAGGCGAGTGAATAAGATGCTCTGCATCTAAAACGCTTCCGGGGTGACCTGGAGCTAGCCGAGAAAAACGAACAGCCGGCTCCATCCTCTATCATGCAGCAGAGAGATCACAAGTGGAAAAAAACATTCAAGAATCCCAGAATCGCCACAACCGAACTTTATTCACACAGTTGACAGCTATTTCCGTGGAGCCGGGTTCGGTGCGGGAACATTGTACAGGTGAGCTCTGCTGGGGGCGCGGAGCCAGCGCAACACCATGTCAGTGTCTGCAATGCTGAGCATGACCACGCAGTTATTAATTAGGTGACGGCGCCCTCCCAGGATGGCTGCTACAGCATCCTTGTGACACGGGATGGCCACGAAGGCACTGCCCATGTGGCGGTGATCTGCTAGGTGCATCATGTAGACGCCGTCTGCCTTGAGCCCCGGGAAGCCGCTGAAGAACGCCTTGACGTCGTCTTCCGTAGCGCACTCGGGCATGTCGCTCACGAGCACCATGGTCAGGGGCGCCTTCTTCGGGCTGCAGGTTTCCGGCGACACCGTCGGGGCTGACACGGCGGGAGTATTGAACGTCGGCGGCGGGGTGAAAACTGCAGCCGGCTCCGGCGTCGGCACGGGATGTTGGTCGCCGGGCTTAATGGCGTCCTGCAGGTCCTCCGGCTGCGGCTGCCGGGCACCACTCTCTGGGTAGGGCACCGGCTGGGCACCCGCGAGCTTGGTCTTCATCTCGTCCACGCTGCAGAGAAACGCCTGCACACAGCTCGGCTTTCGACCCATCATAAAGCGGTTGCGGGAATTCACGAACGCCCGAAAGGCAGATTCCTCGGAGTTCATCTGAACGATGGCTTCTCCCGACGGCTGTCCCTCGGCGGTGTAGACAATGTGCACGCCTTGGTCGACGACGGAGCGCGCGTCTGGTCCCAGGAACTCCATGATGGTCTCGTGCTGCGCGTCGAGCGGCACCCCTTGGAGACGGAGGCATTCCTTTCCTGTGGACAGCGGAGCCAGCGTCTCTTGTCGCACTCCCTGGGAACGCGCCGGCACTGGGGGCGAAGACGGGGCGGATGGCTGCGGCGGAGCGTCGACGGTTTCAAAGTCCATCTCAACGCTTAGGTGGACTGTCGCTGTTCGGTTAAGCTTGCCAAAGCTTTGTCGCCGTCCTCAGCTGCGCTGCTTCTGTAGGACCCGCCTGTCGCCGTTCTCGCGCTTGCACCTCGATTATGGCGTTCTGCACGTGCACCATCGTTGATCACGTGATGACGTGCTGGCCGGGAGGTTCACGCGGTGGACCGTGGCCCTCGCTTCTTCATTCGCCACGGCTCGGGCGCCAGAGGAGCACGAGCGTCGCGGAGGGAGAGAAAAAAGACAGACAAAAGCAAAAGAAGAAATAAAGCCAACTCAGCGGCGTCTGCGTTGTGAGCGCGGTTCCCTGCATGCCCCTCTACTCTGGCGTCGTCAAGGGCCTTGCTGAAGACAGAGAGCCGACTAGTCTCTCCAGCAATGCGCCAGCTGCCGGCGTTCGAAAGATCCTGCGTCGGCTTCTGAACGTTGTGCTGCTTGGCCACATACCTAAAAAGCAAGTCCCTCTTGGGGATCCAGAAAGGGCTGGAAGTTTTTGCACAAAGGCATTAAATGACCATTTGCTGGAATAATATCCTAGGATGTCTAAGCACGCCTTATCATCTAGTGAATCGGAAAGCATAGTGTTCATTTGTGAAGCCGATATACGCCAGCGTCGTGTGCACCGCTGTGTTTCACAGCCTCTGTCGATGTAGGCGGTTCAATCGATCAACGTACATACACCGCATCGATGAAAACTTGTTGAATTGCAGCATAGAAAATCCAGACATACGTCGGTGGCTGATATAGAGTCAAACCCCCTTATAGCGAACTGTAATATGCGCCGCGATTAGTTCGATATATACAATAATTCGATATAGCCGAACCCGTCTATAACGAATTTTTTATTACGTGTTCGCAATACGCGGGACCCCCACCCCCATTCCCGACATTCTCACATAACAAAACGAACATATCAAGTATGCTATCTTATTGCATTCAATAAAGCTACTTTCTGCCTTGACTGCCTACTTCGCAAAAAAGGGGTGATTTTTGTTTGCACTTTCGTTTTGGCGGCACCAACTAGCACCGCATTCACTAAACGAGACGTCGTTTGCACCAGTTCAAGTACGTGTTCTTCAGTATCGAAGCAATATTGGCGGAGAACATCAGCTAGCAAAAGTGCTTCATAAAGCATTGGACGGCTTTATGTTGTGACACCCTCAGCCTCTTCAGTGCTTTCAGCAGCACCAGCTGCCATGACATCGGCGATGGTGTTTGCGCTCGAGGGGTTCATAATGACGGCAACATCGTCGTCAATACTCAGGAAATCCGCTGAGGACACTTCTTTCCGTACAGCATCTGGAACATTGGCGACCTCTTCGCGCAGTTCGCCGATGATGCCGTCTTGGTCAGGATTCGCTGGCTGGATGGGCTCCGTCGTGAATCCCGTGCGTCGGAAACAGTTACAGAAGGTGTCGGGCGTCAAGTCGGTCTATGCGAGGCTCAACGTCTCAATCATGGCCAATCAGCACCTCAATCGCCGCTCCGAGACAACGCACTTCGGTTGCAATTGGAGGCGCACCGAGTTCGATATATCCGATGTGAACTTCGTTATAAGGAATACGCTTCGCGTGCATTTTTGTAACAGATGTGCTTTTGTTCGATATATAGCGTAACCCACTCTATCCGGGTTCGTTATAATCGGGTTCGACTGTACACAAATATATTTTACATGAGCTGCTCGGCTAGACAGGACCGGGGCAGCGCCTCGCTGGCATTGTCTTGCTACCGCTGATTCTTCAAAACTGCACGCACACGGATCGCGTGCTCAAGCGCTTTGTCGTCTTCTTCCACTATGGCACAATATGAGCACGCTACAGCCTGCTCACTCGCACCCCAGACTGCGGAGGAAGTCGCTTTCAGGGAAACCACGCTGCGCCATCGGCTAGAAAGACAGACACTCCCTCCACCTCATCGCAGCCTCTCCAAAGAGCAACAGAGTCAGTCTGTCACCTCATTTGTCAGCATGTTGGGCTCTGGACACCCACTACCACTCCCTTTCTGAGTGTCCAGCTTCCCCTCCACTTCCATTCCCCACCCATTTCCGATCGACTATCGGTGACGTCGCGGGCACTGGACGTCGCGGCGGCCTTTTGGACCTCCGCATGCATCCCCGCCTTCCCAATGCCAGAGACAAATAAAGTTTCTCTCTCTCTCTCTCCTCATTCAATCTGGATCCTTCCCCCACCCAACAAGGCTGCACCTCATGTTCCCGGAGCAATACTGAGACGATGTAGGCGCGATTAGAATGAACTATTTACACTATTTACAAAAGGGGAAAATACGAGACGCAGCAGATGACCGTTTTAGCCCCTGCCGGGCACCACACCGATCGTCGTCTTTCTCGTCCTCCACGACTGGCCACATGCCTTGCAAGGGTATTTCTCGTCATAGCAGTGGCTTCACCACTTCGCCAAGGAAGGCTGCACCGTAACAATACCCTGCAGAATGCAAATTTGGTATAAAGCCAGGGTCACTCCGCCACATAACTGGGGAGTGCGACTTCATCTCAGAAAATCCACTCCCCCACTATCCCCCACCCCCTCGTTTAGAGAGTAATGGGAGATTTTGATCTCCAGCTCCTCACTGGCGACCCAGCTTGCGCTGGTCGGCAGGGCGCAGGCGGCCATTACATCATATGGGCTCCAGTGAACAAGGAACCACTCCCAACGGGCCACAGGACCCACTCTAGACGCTCAATAAATGTATTCTCTCTCTCTCCCCCTATGGAAGGCACAGCGTTCATTCTACGCAAGGTGATGCTGTGGCGCCTACGATTACACGAGTTCAATAGTGTACTTGTGTCTTGTCATTATTATCATCGTTCTTTTCTCTCTGCGACGTCTTCTTCTTTTTGGTTCCTTATAGTATAAAGCAGATTGGCTTTCTCTTTGCATAGATAGGGGCTCCGGAGAGAGGGCTCCTCCCTAGTGTCTCCCCCTAACACCCCTATCTCTTTATGTATAAATCTTATGAAGCTGATGGTGATTTAAACCCGCAGCCACCCCTTGCCATTCTCCTCCTCTGAGCACTGGGAAAGAGCGCTGTCCAGGTCGGACCCTGACGACCAGCTTGGGCTGGTCCAGAGAGCCCAAGAAGCCGGAAATCCTCAAGAAGTCACGGAATAAGGACTGTTACCCTAGGCTATAACTGCTCCATCAAGCCGTTTATTCCTCCTCGTGGTAGGTTAATATGATTGAGACGCTTGCTAGACACCTAAGAGCTACGTGTGTAATTACCAAGCTCGATTTATCCTGCATAGTGCCAACACGTTCCTCAGTCGAAGGCCACAACGCATATGTTCACCTAGCATATGTTCACCTAGTTAGGGCCACAGAGCTGTACTGGTCCAGGTCCAGGGGTTCTGTGCTCGCCTCGTATTCCAGAGGGCTCAAGGTTCAATTCACACTTAGAGTAAGATTTACCCATTTCAAGTCCCCAGGTTGCTTTGTTTACAGAAGCTTTTCAGAGAGAAAGAGAGAGAGAGAGAGAGAGATAGATAGATAGATAGATAGATAGAGAGAGAGAGAGAGAGAGAGAGAGAGAGAGAGAGAGAGAGAGAGAGAGAGAGAGAGAGAACTATTATGAACAGATGGGTTAAGGAGACGGCGTAAATGTGGCGTCATTCCAAGCCTTCGTTGACCTCTTTCGATCCTTTGACCATTGTGTGTGCCACTGACGTCGGAGTTTCCAAGTACATCGGTAACTAGTGCTTCCGCTTTAAAATCGGCATTGTCTGAATTAGCAAAGCGGCTTCGCAATGGCTGCGGCACGTCACGTGGCTTATCAAGCATGCGCCCAGGCGCCGCTGGATTTAAAAAAAAGCGAAGCAGTGCAGAAGATTCGTTAGGGAAGCTTTGAAGCCGTCGTAGGCGTCGTCTCACACACACACACACACACACGCACACACACACACACACACACACACGCGTGCGCACGCACGCGCACACACACACACGCACACACACACACACACGCGTGCGCACGCACGCACGCACACACACACACACACACGCACACACACACACACGCACACACACACGCACACACACACACACACACGCACACACACACACACGCACACACACACACGCGTGCGCACGCACACACACACACACACACACGCACACACACACACGCACACACACACACGCACACACACACGCACACACACACGCACACACACACACACACACACGCGTGCGCACGCACACACACACACACACACGCACACACACACACACACGCACACACACACACGCACACACACACGCACACACACGCGTGCGCACGCACGCGCACACACACACACGCACACACACACACGCGTGCGCACGCACGCGCGCGCGCACACACACACACACACGCACACACACACACGCACGCACACACACACACACGCACACACACACACACACGCACACACACACACGCACACACACGCACACACGCACACGCACACACAAACTTGTGCGCAGCCGGCGCACATGCCGGCTTCACAGCTGCAAAGCTTTACTAATATCTTCGAGCGGTTTCACCGTCGCGGGGAATATGACCTTCATTTGACCGCGGCTGCGCCGTACCCTTGGCAACGAATTCCGTGACTCGCCAAGCCGAGCTCCGCCGACGGCCGCGTTCGCTAATCGCCGCCTCTGGCGCCGCTGCCGGCTTGGCGCATGCGCTTTCCGCAGCTGGGTTGGCGCCTGACCATGTGACTCGTCGCATGCTTGGTTCGATGTGTATGACAGCGAGGAGGGGCCGTCTTCTCTGAACCTTGCGCGATGAGCTGGAGGCTTTGAGCCGTCGTCGCCAAGCGGCATCTGACCAACGCGCGGATATCGCCAGGCGAGCAGCATGCTTCACTGGAGAGGGTCCGGAATGCCAAGCGCGCGAAGCTAGCGTCGGGGACTGAGGAAGAGCGAGCCGTTCGTCTCGAAAAAGCCGGAAGCGAGACCACAACCGTAGACAAAGGCAGACTTTGGGCGAATAGTATAATAATTCCAGCTAAATCAATGGGAAACCAAATGAAATCAAGACTTGACTAGATCAAGAGAAGCTTTCGCTTTGCATACCCAGGGTTAGCTGAGATAGACCGCTGTCATTCCTTATTTTATATCGGAGACACGCCCGCAATGTCATTCGTGGCGCGTGCTTGATAAAGCCTCACGAAGTGTCGTAGCCAGCGAAAAGCCGTTTCAGTGCTACAGGGACTGTTTTGCTACTACGGATCACGCAGATTTTTCTTCCTTGGTGGGCCATCAGTGCGTTCTCATTAAAAACGTATGACCCCATTCTATAGCCCCAACAGGGATTTAGCTTTCTGCTGTAGTTATGTGGCCAAGCAGCCCGACGTTTAGAAGCCGACGCAGAATACTTCGAACGCCGGCTGCTGGCGCATTGCTGGAGAGACTAGTCGGCTCTCTGTCTCTTCAGAAAGGCCCTTGGTGACGCCAGAGTAGAGAAGCAAACAGGGAACCGCTCTCACAACGCAGACGCCGCTCAGTTGGCTTTATTTCTTCTTTTGCTTTGGTCTGTCTTTTTTCTCTCCCTCCGCGACGCTCGTGCTCCTCTGGCGCCCGAGCCGTGGCGAATGAAGAAGCGAGGGCGTGAAACTCCTGGCCAGCACGTCATCGCGTGGTCAACGATGCTGCACGTGCAGAACCCCAGAATCGAGGTGCAAGCGCGAGAACGGCGACAGACGGGTCAGCGCAGCTGAGGACGGCGGCAAACCTTTGGCAAGCTTAACCGAAAAGCTAGAGTCCACGTAAACGTTGCCATGAACTTCGAAACCGTCGACGCTCCGCCGCAGCCATCCGCCCAAGAGACGATCCAGCCATCAGTACCGGCGCGTTCCCAGGGAGTGCGACACGAGACGCTGGCTCCGCTGTCCACAGGCAAGGAATGCCTCCGTCTCCAAGGGGTGCCGCTCGACGGGCAGCACGAGACCATCATTGAGTTCCTGGGACCAGACGCGCGCTCCGTCGTCGACCAAGGCGTGCACATTGTCTACACCGCCGAGGGACAGCCTTCGGGAGAAGCGATCGTTCAGATGAACTCCGAGGAATCTGCCTCTCGGGCGGTCGTGAATTGCCACAACCGCTTTATGATGGGACGAAAGCCGAGCCGCGTGCAGGCGTTTCTGTGCAGCGTGGACGAGATGAAGACCAAGCTCGCGGGTGCCCAGCCGGTGCCCTACCCAGAGAGTGGTGCCCGGCAGCCGCAGCCGGAGGACCTGCAGGACGCCATTAAGCCCGGCGACCAACATCCCGTGCCGACGCCGGAGCCGGCTGCAGTGGCCACCCCGCCGCCGACGTTCAATACTCTCGCCATGTCAGCCCCGACGGTGTCGCCGGAAACCTGCAGCCCGAAGAAGGCGCCCCTGACCATGGTGCTCGTGAGCGACATGCCCGAGTGCGCTACGGAAGACGACATCAAGGCGTTCTTCAGCGGCTTCCCGGGGCTCAAGGCAGACGGCGTCTACATGATGCACCTAGCAGATCACCGCCACATGGGCAGTGCCTTCGTGGCCATCCCGTGTCACAAGGATGCTGTAGCAGCCATCCTGGGAGGGCGCCGTCACCTAATCAATAACTGCGTGGTCACGCTCAGCATTGCAGACACTGACATGGTGTTGCGCTGGCTCCGCGCCCCCAGCAGAGCTCACCTGTACAATGTTCCCGCACCGAACCCGGCTCCAGGGAAATAGCTGCCAACTGTGTGAATAAAGTTCGGTTGTGGCGATTCTGGGATTCTTTAATGTTTGCACTTCTCGCTCTCCGCGGGCTGATAGAGGAAGGAACCAGCCGTTCGTTTTTCTTGGGATAGCTCCACATAATCTTTGAAGCTGTTCCAGCTAGATCGTTTGGAGAGGGCAACTCTTGTGCTAGAACTGTCACAAGGTTCTAGCGACAGCAGCTTCGGCTGTAAATATGGTCTGTAGGGCAGATTCAGAAATACCACAAGTGAGTCAGCTCTCTAGTATGATATTGCCCCTCTTGGAAATGGAAGGTAAGTGATTTGTGGAAGGGCATTATAGAGCAGGCGAATGGGGGAGGGAATGAATGAATGAAACTTTATTAACATAAGTAGAGAGAGAAAAGCAAACGGAAAGGCCGAGAGGTTATCCACGCTTAGAGCCCGGACTCCTACCGGACACTGGGGAAGGGGTGTGCAGGGGATGAAAGAGAAAGCAAGCAAAAAAAAAAAAACTCCCCCCACCTCCCCGAAGGGGATCGTGCGGAAATGCGAATGCATTGGGTGCACCGATGAGTGCGCTGCGGCAAGCAGTCACGGAGAGAGGCGCGCGCTCCACTGCATTTATATATACTTTTCCGAGCGCAGCGAGCGGAGAGAGGGTACGCGGAGAGGAGAGAGAGACCCGCGCAACACGCCCGCCCCGCGCGCGAGCTCTCTCCGCCGAGCTCCGCGATGCGAGCGCCCTTACACGCCCGAGCGCGCTCCTTCTCTCCACTCACTCTCCGCTACTCCGCCCGAGCTCCGCGATGCGAGCGCCCTCACACGCCGAGCGCGCTCCTCCTCTCCCCTTGCCCTCCGCTACTCCCGCCCGAGCTAGCACGTGCTCCGGTTGCTAGGCGCGCCACAGCTGTTGCTAGGTGCACGCCGCCCAAGGCACGACAACCCCCGACTAAGAAATGCATTCGCATTTAAAAGAGGGGAAAGAAGGGCCGCGCACACACTTCAGTCCCTTTGCGGCCACTATAATCTTTCGGCTAAGCCTGTTTCCTTCATAAAACGCGAAAAGGGCTTTTGTTCCTACATTTGTTTTTACATTGTTTTTACAAAGGGCGAATTACATCCAGAACACTGTAGATCAAAGAAGAGTATTCTAGGCTGCTGACGTTAGATCTAAACACTTACCCTATCAAAGCAGATAACACGCGCGGCATAAAAATAAATAATTGCACACGCGCTTCACCTGGCCCACGGATAACACAGATAACACAGCCCGGCGCAGCAAAAACAAAACAGAAATAAACAAACCCAATGCATGGTTCGCGGCATTACCCCGCACTAAGAGTGCATCGCCACGATGCTAAAATAAAAGACAGTCCGAACAAACAAAAAAGTCCGTCATCTTGCGAAGTAAGGTTTCAGGCGAACAACTTGGGTGACTTCGGGCCGCGTGCGTCGTCGCGATGTCCCGGAATCACCATCGGGGATCACCTCGTAGGTAAGCTGGCCAACACGTTGTAGAATCCGGTAGGGTCCGAAATACCGTCGCAGAAGCTTCTCACTGAGTCCATGTCGTCGGATGGGAGCCCAAACCCACACAGGATCCCCTGGGCGGTACTCGGCGTCTCGGCATGGGTGGTTGTTTACCGTCCGGCATCCACCAGCTGATGGTCGTTGTGTGAACTCGAGCTATCTGGCGGGCCTACTCTGCACGGTGAAGGTATCCTTGAACGTCGGCGGTGAGGTCGTCGTCTTCTACGTGCGGAAACATGGCGTCAAGCATCGTAGTCAGCCGTCTTCCGTAAACAAGCTTGAACGGTGTCATCTACCTAGTTTCCTGGATAGCCGTGTTTCCTAGATTGCGGCTGGAGTACCGGCAAATTTTACCGCCATTTTTTCGCGGGGCTGCCAAGGTTGCCAGAACACGAATGTTCACCCAGCTAAAAAAGCGGTGGCAGGGGGTCGCCAGTTTATGTGACACCTTTGCCTAATGTACACATCATTTTTTTTTACATTTTTTTTCTTTTTTTGCTCACTTCCGTTTTCTCCCCGCCATCCCTTCCTCTCTCTTTTCTATCTGTCGTTCCGTCGCTACCGATTCCTCTCCGCCCGACTCGCCGCGCGGAATATGCGGGCGTTTGAGGCCTGCGTGCGCGTGGCATTCACTGTGTTTATTGTTTCTTTTTTTGTTTGTTTGCTTTCAGCACATTCACGGGTAGAAAGAGGGCATGTGCACCGGTTCCAGCAGCGGGTGTGTTGATTAGCTCGCACTATACATTCGCGGGTACTACAAACGTATTGGGGCCGTAAAGGCTGCGAATTTGTCAGTCCACTCTGGTTACAAACCCCTGCGCGCTTGGGCCGCGGCTCGGGCCCGGGTTCACTCTTGTTTTTTTCGCTCCATCCCCGGTGGAGGTTGCGCGCTAGAAATGGTCATAAATGCCTATTTAATGCCGATTTCAATATCGGCGCCTATGTGGATTAATGAGAGTTTTCACCCATAGAACAATGCAGAATTTGGACGGGACAGGACGCAGAGTCCTAGTTAACCGAAATTCCGAATTAACGGGGTTTTGCTATCGGCAACGAATTGAAACCTGTAGATTTAATTCATTTGAGCATTGGAATTTTTTGTCCTCTATGAGTATGGTCGAGAGTGCGTGTGTGCGTGTATGGGGATCTGAGTCTTCGATAAATTTTATAGATAACCGGAACAGCTTGCCTTCGAATTAGCTCGAATTTTTTAATGTCTCCTTTTTTTCTATGGGGGTTAGAGTCCACGGAAGCGTAATGCAGGCGCTACCTGGCCAACAATTTTATGCTAGGCATTATTTGAACTGTGCATAATTTTGAAAAGCAACCGGTCGCCTGCAAGTAGGCGTGTTTACATGGTCAATACGAGTTCTTACGGGATTAATATAAATGGGGCAGTAACTGCCCGAGTGCACTTCATAGGGGGACGCTGGAAATGACAAGGCGGGAATCAAAGTACTAGTAATTTACATTGAAAAATTGTCCTCGTTAAATTCATTTGCAATTTTCCGCTTGTTAAGAACCACTTTTTCGCCAATGCGAATTCATTCGTCTTCGTTTTGTTTCTTAGAGTTCAGGTGGCGTCAAAATTTATATGGATTGGTTTTTAACATGTGCAAAAATAACTGAGCGTTCGTATATGAGAAGTTTTTCGGTGACGGCTGGACTCGTCTCAGTCTACGCCTCACAGAAAGCATTTCGGCTGGCGTACCCGCAAATTTTCCCACCATTTTTTTTCGACCAAGAATGCCTTCCCCGATAAAAAAGCAAGTCCGCTCTGGTCACAAACCCCTGCGCGCTCGCGCCGCGGCTCGGGCTCTGGCCCGGGTTCGTTCTTTTTTTTGCTTCGGCCCTAGGGGAGGTACTACAAACGTATTGGGGCCCCTAAAGGTCGCAATTAAAGGCCGTAAAGGCCGCGGGAAATTACGAGAAAATTTGCGGGTACGCCAGCCGAAATGCTACCGCTGCAGGCATCCACGACGACGTATCGCATGTAACTGGTCGTATTGCCAAGCACACAGAGATAAAAGGCATAACATGGATACGTTTTTATTCGCACAGAAGTAGAACATGGGCAACCTTTTCCCACCCATCTGTGATGTGATACTCGCGTACAGCAAGATCACTACATCGAAGCCGAATGTAAACCGTCCATAATTACACACGTGCAAGGTACAAAACCAGCTGAAGGCCAAGTTTCAGCAACAACACACCCTACACAAGTGCATCACAATGCCCCAGCAATAACAACATTCGCAAACATCGTTTTTCTTACAAACGTCACTCAGTTATCATTTGCTCGGGAGTGTTCTGATGCATTAAGTGCTTGGGAAACCAAAAATTTCCGGCAAGAAGTGTTGGCAGGCCGGGTGATGACACAAGAATTTGCAGCTTCGGAAACCTTTCATTCGGGAGCACAGGAAAGTGACAGTAAAAGCACAGAAATCAATCAATCAATCAATCAATCAATCAATCAATCAATCAATCAATCAATCAATCAATCAATCAATCAATGTTTATTAAAGTGCCTAGGATCATCCAAAGCCTTTGTTCTGGCCCAATCACAAAACAAATGACAACACTGAAATAAAACAGCAGGTGATATGGTCACCAAAGAATGCCAGCGAAAGCGAACAAACAATAAAACCCCCCAAAAGTACAATAAAATTAATAACAGAAGAATAGTAACACAAAAGATCTTTCCATGCCAGCATTTTCTGCGCAAAAGGATAGGGGCTCACCGCACTGACGGCCTATTTTGATCAGTCAGCAAGTGACCCCATGCCATATGCTAGCGCTTTGGTCCGACTTTGAAACACTGAACGTTCACAGTTGCATTACCTATGACATACCAGTACGCAGGGGTTTGGGCATTAACTGTTCACATTTGCCTCCGAGCTTGGTGTATTATTCCGCAAGCAGATTTACAGCCGAGGCTGGGGACTTGAGTTCCTTAAAAAGGCTGGGAAATGAGAAGTTGTGAATTGAGAGCATCCTAAACACCTGTACTTTTAGTTCGCCCACTGGGCTCTTCTTTCCTACCGTGAGAGTGAGAAACAACATCAACTTCTCAGCTGACTTTTTTTCAAAATGTCACGAGATAAAAAAAACCTTGAAGGCCACCTTCCAGCTTCCTTTTTATAATTGCAATGGCTGCTTCATTCGGTGCTATGCCACTCGGCTAGCCAGAAATGATGAGGGATGTCGCACATCTGTTCACTGTAGACAAAACTAGAGCAATCGCCACAACTGGAAACGCTGAATCTCGAAGCCGCACCGCCGTTGAATTTATAATATTTTTTTTCGTCGCGACGTTCCACAGTGAACTACAAAGCAGGCATTATTCAGGCAACGCTCTTCTGAGCATTTCAAACAGGTACAAGGGGGAGTAGGCAGACTAAGTTTCTTATTCAGACGAATGGTGCAAGTTTTGTGCGAACTACGGATAAGAGCGTTGGGCAGATGATAGGAGGGAAGGTATTTTTTTTGTTTGTCTAGGAGATTGTAGTGCTGAGAGGCAGGTCATGCCTCTTGACAATGCACATCTAACACGCAGTGTGCCCGTCACTAATACCCCTGTCACAGGGACACTTTCGATACGACTGATTGATTTTGATTTGATTGTAGGGTTTAACGTGCCGACGCTACACAGGCAATGAGACGCACTGTAGTTGAGGGCTCCGGATTAATTTTGACCCCTGGCAATCTTTATCTTCAAGAAAGCTTCAATACTGGTCACAGGTCCCATGAAGAAACGCTTTGCTTAGTGGTCCAGAGCTAGAAAGGACGTGGGAGTTTGGGAAAGCATGACTGGTTTGGCCAAAACGAACCACACTGCTTGGTACGTGGTAACACTGTATCCGGTTGCTTCTATACCACTACAGATCACCAGTACCTTGCCTGCTTCCGGTTTATTTTGATGCTAACAGCAGCTGCAGTCGCTGTTTGTGTTGTCGATTAGCGATTTCTCAGCAATTAATGAACCTTTTGGCACCAAATCAATGCTAAAATGACTATGGAAAGGTCAGACTTTTGTTTGAGACCAACTTGCGGTTGCCTTCAATGGCCCTTTCTGACTGAAAAATCTCGGAAACGGCTCATGTCCCGTTCAAAATAATCTCAGCAACGCACTCTTTGCACTGCACGGCTCCGGTGATGAGGTGGAGGAGCAACTGCCGTTGCCGTTCTTGAGTTGTACCCGAGTATAGTGCACTAAACAATGCCACTTCATATCACAGTTGGTAGCCTTTCACCAAAGTGTCAGTTTATATCACTGCCTCAAAAGAGGCAAACATGTCATTTCGGACATCTCAACGCTGCAGCATGGGTTGCGTGGCTTCTGTTTAACAGATTATTTATCTAACGAAGAAAGGATGAAAACATACATGGAGAGCTTGTTTAAAGGGACAGCAAACTGATTTTTGTAGCGTATAAGCTCTCTGTCTCAAATGAAAGGGCACCACTTAAGACATTTTGAACCGAAACAATGTTCCTGATAGCACCCAGAACGTACGAAAGCGGAATATTTAGCCAGCCTTTCATATATATTATAGCGAGCCAACAAGAATATTTAGCCAGTATGCTGGCAACCAAGACAATGAACCATACAGCAACATACTTTTAAGCACTTTTAGCTGTGCGCAAGATGAGAAAAGGGGCATTTAAAAATTTGTTCTCAACTAAAACAATAATAAAATGCAGTCTTTCTTAATTCTTAATGCAGTTTTTGAATCACGCGTTAAAACCGATGGAGCTGCTAGTATTCGAGTGGTAGTGTCACACTGGCACCACCTTTCCGATTTCAGAAATCTTAGGCCCAAATTAAAATGATTCCTGCCAATTTTTAAAAAAATTTCTTGTGGTTACCCCACTATATAAAACGCTTCCACTACTTTATATACCATATTTTTCGGTGTATAAGTCGTGGCTTTTTCTGATTTTCGTTGATGCATCTTAGCCACTGGTGTGACTCATGTATGGAATAAATTTGGTACGTGGCAGCCACGCATGGTCTGTGCTCACACAGATGCCTGTGCGCTGCGTGACGTCAGTGCACGTTAAGAGACAGCTCTATGGTCTAAATGAATGAACTAATTGTTAGCGAGTCGGAGGAAGAAGGATCGATGGTTTTGCCTAAACGCCATCTGTAAGTACATGCCATCTGTGTGTATCAATAAACCATTTTTGAGAAGTTAGTTCTGTCTAGACTTTGGACGGTAGATGCACATGTACAGCACTGCTGACTGGGGAATGCGTTCAGAGGCGGCAGCCGCCGCAACTGTGCACTTTCGCCACACTTTCTAACGGACTGATCCTCTATGGGTTTACCTGATTAACAAGTGCGTTTTGTACACCGGTGCATCCTATACACCGGTGCGACTTATATACGTCTTTTTTTGCAGAAAAACTGCCGTTTTGAGGGGGGTGCGACTTATACAGAAGTGCGACTTGTAGACTGGAAAATACAGCAGATATTCCTTGCGGTTACCCCACAATATAAAATACTTTCACCAATTTGTTTTGAAATTCATTGTGGTTACCCCAGCATATAAAATGCTTTCACCAGTATTAGAAATTCCTCGTGGTTACCCCACTATATGAAACGCACCCCAGTATATAAAACGCTTTCACCAACTTTCGAAATTCATTGTGGTTACCCCACTAATGACACGTTCTCACCAATTTATGTAGAAATTTCTTGCGATTAACCCACTATATTAAAACGCTTTCACCAATTTATTTATAAATTCGTTGTGGTTACCCCAGTATATAAAATGCCTTCACCAGTATAACAAATTCCTCGTGGTTACCCCACTATATGAAACGCACCCCAGTATATAAAACGCTTTCACCAACTTTAGAAATTCCTTGTGGTTACCCCACTATATGAAACGTTCTCACCAATTTATTTAGAAATCTCTTGCAATTAACCCACTATATTAAAACGCTTTCACCAATTTGTTTAGAAATTCCTTGTGGTTACCCCAGTATATACAGTGGAATTCCGATGAATGTACCCCGGCTTTACGGCGACCTGCTTCTTACGACGGATCACTGTGGTCCCAGCAAACTCCGCATAGTAGAAACAATGCATTAAGAACCCCGATGATACAATGTTCGGGTGCATGCGGTCTGCTTCATACGAAGGACGCTGACGGGGATAAACCGGTGTTTTCCCCACCTTTTACGCCACGTTGACCCGTATTTCTTCACCCCCATTTAGCACTGCTAGATGTACAAAAAAAAAAAACAGTCTGTGGCGGACCCAACCACTTGCTTTTAGCAGACTCAAGCTGGCCGGTGCTGGCAGGCCTTTGACGGCCTCACTGGCTCCAAGTGGCAGCAGAGCGCCGAACGGCATATAGGCGTTTCCTAGTCAGCACAGCCAAGCGACGCGTGGCGCCATCTAGGGGCATGTTTGAAGCTATGTCCACGTGCATGTGGCCCTCAATTTAATTGCGCAGAACCGCTTGGTCTCGTAGTGTAGTAGTTCCGCTCCTGCGAAGTGAACGTCCTAACCCGGGTTCAAATCCCGTTACCGCTTTTTTTTTTTTCATTTTCACGGGTTTGTCATATTTGAATATTAACACTTGTTATCCTGCATAGAATCTATTTATGACATCTTTCTGCATTATAAATGGGATGTCGGGTATTTTCGTTGCCTTTTGGTCAGTTTCAGCTACTGCTTCTTGTACGTTCTTACGGTTTTTCCCGGTTTAGGTCGGTTTCGGCTATTTCTGTTGAATATTTTTCTACACCGTGGTTTTCAACCATTGCAGGTCTGTTTTGGCTGCTATTTATTTTAGTTCGGGTGGTTTTGCATGCTTTAGGTACGTTTATGCTGTGATATAACCCCCACAAGCAAGCTCAGGTGACGGCTGGCTGTACTGACTAGGAAACACATATACGCGTGCAAACTGTGAGGAGTTGAAGTCCAGGTAGCTGGCGGACTGCAATTTGATGCTCGCATGGTGCTGAGGAATGTGACACACAATACCCCACGGCGATGACCTAACCCCCGCTTTCCTCACCCGCCTGACCTCTCCCCACACCACTTGCCAGCGGCCTTGGCCACACTCCTGCCTTTTCCCCACTTGTATTGCTTGTCTGCACCGACCTTCCCAGCTTATCTCGTGCGCGTGAGGTGCAGGGCTGGCGGGGGGAGGAGGGGGGCACGGAATAGGCGTTTTTGTTTTAGAAACTTGGGATTTCAGTCAGGGTTTTGCAAATTATGCACGAATGCGCTAAATATAGTAATTTAAACAAGTGTTTCGCCCGCCTGTCACGCAAGACCGTCTATTAGGGCGACATTTACTGTACCCCGATGATACAACACCCCGCTCATACGATGCTTTCACGCGGCCCCTTGAAAGTCGTATTTTCGGGGGTTGTACTTAAAATGCTGCCTTTCATATTCCCCAGTACAGTTAAGGAACGAGTTTGGTTCGGCTGGTTGGCATAACTTTTGTGGGAAAAAAAAAAAGTAAAAAAATTAAGAGAGAGAGAGAGAGAGAGAGAGAGAGAGAGAGAGAGAGAGAGAGAGAGAGAGAGAGAGAGAGAGAGAGAGAGAGAGAGAGAGAGAGAGAGAGAGAGAGAGAGAGAGAGAGAGAGATTGCAAAGGATAAGCCGTTGTTCAGTCAAATTTCTTTGTTACTTAGTTCTTGTTCACCGTGTTTTTCTCTCCTGTACTATAACCATAAAGCAAATGAAACAAATGCAAAATCATGAAAACACAGATATCATAACGAGCCTTGTGCACAATATAATACACTCCCAAGCTGAACAAGAAAGCAGTATGCTATATTGAGCATACCGTGAAATGGACCATGGGAACAGCCTACACAGGCTAGCAAAAGAAACTTTTCAAGAGTTTCTAAGCTGGTGGTATCTATACACCAGGAGAAAAAAAAAAAAAAAGGCAAGCTATGGCAAAAAGCAGTTGTGAAATGATCTGCTTTACAAACATTCACGAATGCTAAAGCGTATCCCTGGAAAGTGATAGTGCATTTACTTGCACAATTACTGCACCGACCTGGATCCAGAATTAGGCACCAAAAATTGATTTTTTTTTTTTCCTTTGCCAATCATTGCACCTTAGCTTGCAGGAATAACCATCAGCTCATTCTAACTGATGATAATGGCACTTAACTGTTCAGTGCCAGCAATAAAACACTGGATAAACTATGCTGCATATTGTTCGGGGAATGATGTGAAGGATCTAGCTAACAGTGCGCCAATGACAGAAAAAAAAAAGAGAACAGTTTTTCCATTTTTGCAAACACATCGCTATGGCTGGCATCAGTTATCTTAGCATGTTTGTTTCACAAGATGGGGGGGGGGGGGGGGGGGAGAGGGAGTGATGCCAGCTACATGGCTGGTTTAAAGCTGCCAGTCGCCAAATATGATCTGTAGCGAGGCATACATGATTCCTGCTGACACTTTGGCAAGTTCTCACAGATCAACAAGCAGCAATAAGTTGACAAGTGACCAAAAGTGGATTGCGATTTGCAGTAGCTTCAACAAAGGAAACTAAATTTGACAAAAAAGAACTCAAAGTTGAACTTTGCTAATAAATAAACGGCAAGTTGTCATTTGCGCATGCAGGTAACGTGTTCTTTTATTACAAGTATGTCTACGTTTCTCGGAAAATATTTCTTGAATGTGCTTACAGTAGCTGGAACTTGAACTAATAATATCCACTTGAATTTCGCATTCCCGATTCCCGGCAAACCACGTGCAAGCATTACGCGAACCACTAGAGTATATTCCTGCTGTTCTCAAACACCACACGTGCCCTTCACACTTCTAAAAACACTGCAGCCACCACCGTGCAAAAGCAAGCGAACTGTGCATAAAACCTAAAAGCCATTCTTCCAAGCAAACGACACCTGAGCCCATCATGACGGGGCCTAAGATTTACACTCTCACAGACTTATTACACCCTCAATGCTGTTGCAAGAGACAGCAGCCCTCCTTATACACAGGGCTTGACACGCAACCTTCCAGGAAGGAAACAAAATTTTTTTCTACGTAATGAGTGACACATTTCAAGTCTGATGCTTCAGGAATGCTCTCATTCGAGTAAGCGGCATCACATTCATTTGGTGTCCCGTGGAAAGAGTACAAGAGTTGGATGGGGAGAGGAGAACAGCACATTACGTGTGTATGCAGTTACGGAAAAAAGAAACATCCTAACAAAGGTTACCGTTGTCAGCACACTCTTTCACTGTGTCCTACTACTGGTCCTCACACACCGCGGGTTGTTGATTCACTGCACTCCGACTGACACCATTCGGACTCCCGCTCCACCAGGAAGGGACAGGAGTTCACTCTGTCATGCGTAACAGGCTACTTAGAAAAAACAGCGCCAAAAACGATACAACAGGGAGTAAAGACAAACACTGCGCTGTGTTTGTCAAATCAGCGCAGTGTTTGTCTTTACTCCTTGTCATATCGTTTTTTGGCGCTGTTTTTTCTAAGTAGCATCATGCATCAACTAGCCTGTCTCATTCACTTGTTCAGTTCATAACAGGCCACTGTGGGGTTTTGGAAAAGGAGAAAGTCGTAAACAGCGGTACGTCACAGCTGCCGCCCCAAGAGAACTCGCCATCACCGGGGACTGCCCGTTCCGTCTCCGTAGGGAGGAGAGAGATCGTGCGTTGTCTGGCGCTGTTCTGGCGCCATTCGAGGGAGGATGGGAGACGACAGCCCTCTCCTAGGAGGCCCAGTTGTGGCAGTAGGTGTTTTGCCATTCTGGAATGTAGTCGGCCAGGGGCCCTGCATGGCAAAGGAGGAGGAAACAGGTTGCATTGTTTTGCACAGACTGAAGCGCTGGGGTCTAGTTTTTTTAAAGGAGCCATGAAGACAAAATACAAGTTGGGTTTATTAGAAAGGCTGCTTAGTCCCGATAACAATGATACCAACATCATCGCAATCTTCAAACAAATAACGGAGATATTAAAGAAAACGTGTGAAGCAGTCGCGACCCCCTAGCCAATTTCCTGCAACTTTTCTATGACGCCACGGAACAGCTTGTTTGTGCGATTGGTGGCCGCCTAACTGACCTGTCGCGTCGGCACATGACTGGACGTCTGTAATGGGGCCTCTGGTTTCATTTGACCGCATCACTTGAATGCTAACATGCAGTTAATGCACTGAAGATTACATTTTATTGCTGGTCCGTATGACGTCATTCTTGCTCATAACACGTCACTGTGGCGCAAATTTTGAAAGTTTTTAAATGCTTCTTGCTTTTTTTCATTAAAAAACATCTTTTGTGGCTGTAATGGAGCTGAGTGAGATACTGAATCCTAGTTCTTTCAAATTAAACGAAGTTGTATTTTCTCTTCATGGCTCCTTTAAACGTCAGAGCTGTTTAAGCTTGATCTTGGTCTGTTGCCATTCACAAAATAAAAAAAGAAAAAAGAAAAACCTCTTTCTTTGGTGTGAGGTGCCCGGCACGACCTTCGCACAGTGGCTATAGCATAAAAGAAGAAAAAAAAGAAGAGAAGAAATGCCGGACGCAAAGCCACCCGTTCACAATGCACACGAGAAGTCGGCCACCGGACCAGCTCACGAAGAAATGGAGGCCTACCAGGGCGAGGACACGGTACAAGAGGATTTGCTGTACATGGCTGCCCTGTCAGAAGACGATGACGAAAGGGATGATGACGACTGCTACTGAATAATACACTATGCATACTTTAAAAAAGCAGACATGAAATTTTCGTGTTACGTTTTTTTTCGCTGCTATGGGTGCCTTCCAGGTCATTAATCATAGAATGGCGCATTAGACGGTCGATCGCAGCGTAAACAATCATTTACGGCGTCGTTTATTTGTATCAGTTTCAGTTTCAACAAAACGAACGCCGAGTGGCCACCATGACAGGAGGGTGCACCTGACGTCGCCATTCCTGTTGCACCACTGCCGGTCTGGACGCGCTCGCCCAGACCGGCCGAGGTCTTCACCATCTCCACACACCCAAATCCATGACGTGATACATACGGCGTAGCAGCGCGCGCCAACCGCAGTCAGAGCATTGGCTACGTCACGGGAGCCCCAACATCGGCAGTTTGGGGCAAGTAGCAGATGATGTCATGTCGGCCCACTCTGGGCTTTCTTGTGCGGGCGAAGATTTGAATGGATTTAAAATGTCTTATACTGAACGCCTACTGTTGAAACATACTGGGAGATATCTCCTAATAAAAAGGAAGCATTTTACGCAGTTATCTCAGTTCTGAAATTTCGTGTCATTACTCCTTTAATGGTCTTCGCTTTACAGTGCTGTCCGCAATGGCTTTGCACTGCTGGAGTCCGGCTGCTCTCTCTCTCTCCTGGGATCCACTGTCAGTGTGGCGAGAAGCTAGGTTGACCCCAAGCTCTGCTGTTCCTCCAGCCTTGCACCACTAGTCCAAGCTGCACCATTTTTTTTAAGGTTTGCTGGAGTATGCAGGTTGGGTGAGACAATTGAACAAGCTAGACCAGCTGTTCCACACCCTAACTGGACCAAACTAAGACCTGGCTACAAAGCTTAGGCGTTTTTCGTCTCGCCAATCGGCAGTTCTCACTGGGGGAGCCACTGTCCATGCAACAAAGGTGTTTTTCCCATTTCTGTAAGGGCTGAAAACATGAGAGCTTGACAAACGCTGTATGATCTTGAACATCTTGAGGTAGCACAAACTCAACACGGACACAAGAAGAAGGAAGCACGCAGACCACAGTGCTACTTGATTGATTGATTGAATGTAACACAACGCAGGCAATGAGGCACGGCCATAGCAGAGGTCTCCAGATTAATTTTGACCAGCTGAGGATCTTTAATGTGCACCGAAATCTCATACCACAGCGCTACTTCGTTTTTCCTGTCCACTTCCTTCTTCCTATATGCGTGTTGAGTTTGCGCTACTTCAAGATGTTCAAGAACCACTACTAAGTAGTCCAAGTGTTGATTCTGCTGCACTAAAATCATAGTGTTGTTGTTGGCCCAGCCCAAACAGCGAGCTGCAGAGAGGTTGTGCAGAGACAGCTTTCTGGTAAGTTTTTAATAAACTCTGGTGAGACAGTTTTGCCATATACCATTTAGTTTAGTGCGTAAAATACTGCGCTGCATGGGTTGAAAGGCAGTGAAACAAATGGCACCATGGCGTCTCCTATGCAAGCGTGCTAAACTTGGAAAAAAAATCCCGGGCATCTGTACAGGTATACAGCGTTGCTGTAAGAGTCTCTTGCCTTTGAAGTACGAAGCGCTCCAGCGCGAGGCATAAACGAGTGCCCCGGTGTTTTTTCAGTATGTGTTACGAAGCGCTCCAGCGCGAGGTGTAAACGAGTTTTTTTTAGTACGCGTTACGATCTAGCGTGAGGCGTAAACAAGTCTGTTGGTGTTTCAGTACCGTCCCTACATCGGACGACGATTACAGCGACGATTACACCGGTGATGACGACAGATGCCAACAGCCGCAGCCCTTAAGGGGCGTCGCCCCTAAGGGGTGTCACCCCTAAAAGAACAATTTCACTTTTGCCATTTACTTTGAGACTGTTTTATTTACCAGCTTTCAACTGTCTGTAGCAGTCAAGAGGTTCTTGAAGAACCACGGGCAATTCTTCAGGAAAAAAAAAAAAGATGAGCGGTGGACATGGCCCAAGGCAGACTGTGGCGAGTTTAGGACTGACAAGACAAGCAAAAGCTTGCCATGGTAGCGCCCTCCTGCTCTCCTGAGTTTTGAAGCTCACACACCTCACACTTCTGCATTATGTAACTCAAGTAATGCCTTCAAGTCAGCCTGTTTTGCCTCTCTCGACGACTGATTCAAAAATATGTTATCAGTGATCTTGACTTTCCTTTCGCGTGTTTCACCAACATGTCAGTGTCGCTTGTTTCTAAAGCTCTGTGCCAATTTCCCTCACAGGCTGGTGATTCAAGCTCAAATGAGCAAGAACAGGTGCAACACAATGTGCCAACAGTTGTGCAAGCAGCAGTTCTCAAGCATTGAAAGTGCTCACTACCGTATTTACACGATTGTAGGTCGACCCTTTTTTTCAAATTTGACAATCCAATGTCGGGGGGGGTCGACTTAGAATCGAAGTCGAACCGTCTACCGCTAGTAACGGCAAGAGAAACGAGAAGTCGGGGGTCTACGAGGTGGGGACAGCTTTGCACCCTCGTTCCCATGGTTATGGTCTAAAGTGTGAACCGCATGGGGCGTTTTGTGCTCGCAAAAATGCGCCGCGCTGACGCTGCCGCGAATTCCAACCCTCATGCTGTGCACTACGCGATCGGCGGCGGCAACATGGCGGTGTCACCAGCCGCGAAGAGGTGCGCGTAGCTCCAGCGACCGCTTTTAACCGCTCTTTAGATATCACTGAAGGCAAAAACGAAGACGTTTGTGCAGGAAAGGAGCTGATAATGTGGTCGAAAACGACACTATAAAGCATTATCCGCGCCGCTAAGGAAAGCGCCAATCAAATATCCGCCACCGTGGTAAGCCTAAACATCTCCGGCGGCGTCAGCCGGCTGGGGCAAGTCGTCAGGCTCCTCCCACTACCACGCCCGTTACGCGTCATACCGAGGTAGAACTGGTAGAACGTAAAAGCAGCAGAAGCTGCCATGCGCGCGTAATCGTCGACGCAGGCGTGAAAAACTATCCTGTGCAACGCCAACGCGCAAGAATCGCGTGCAAAAACGCGTCAAGAATCGTTTTATTCGTCTCTAATAAACAAAATGAGTATTAGCGAATCCCTTGATTGAATGCGCGGCGCCAACGTAGCCCAAGTCATATCACATTGTTCAGTACACTTCCGAACGCTATGGTGGGAGGTTCCGTCAGTTGCCATGTTGTTTTGATATCGCGCAGCAGTGGCCGCTGCCGGTTGCATCGATGGTTGTCATCTCGCAGCTAATGTGCTCTTCCTGCTCAACCCACAGCGCATGGTTATTCCGGGTGCTTAAACAAAAGCTTATCTTTTTTAACATCTACCGCGCATACCGCGAACGCACGGCTCTTGTGGGAGCATCGATCATTAGAGCCGCCGTGTGGGTTGACGGAAGAGCTTCTCTTTGTGATACGATTTTGTAGGCGGCGCTCGTTTTTTTATTTTTTTTTTAAAGAGAGATGCAATTTTTGGGGGTTGACCTACATTCGAGTCGACTTACAATCATGTAAAAACGGTACTTACTCACTACGCCTGTCGGGGCAATTTGAGATACGATAAAAAAACACATGCACATAAAAGGGCTAAACCCCATCAAAGTACACAGCAGCAACCAAAATGCTTGTCAGGCATTAGGGTGACCCGAGTGGCATAGAGGATGAAAGCACGCGGGAAGAGAGCATGAGAGCAGGAGGAACTCCGCCTTCACTGACAGGGACCAGTGCATGCACCTTCATTTTGTTGTTGTTATTTTCGTTGTTGTTTTCGATCGAGAAACCAGAAATTTCCAGCAAGCATCAGCCAATGACTGGTAAATTATCCTGCACTTAAGAATGTACCACAAACCCCAGCAGCCCAACCAAGATTCCGCGAAAAAGCGGGATTGATTGATTATGCTGAGGCTATGAAGTGCGCTGCAGAGGAGGGCTCCAGATTGATTGCGACCACCTGGGGATCTGTAATGTGCGCCCAAATGTCGACACATGAACAAGTGGGATTCAGTCACGGGGGTATTCGAGTGTCACACCTGACAAGTTTTTGCTTAGAAACGTTTGTGTGCCATTCCGTTTTTCAGGAGAGTCTTCCCCCCCCACCCACCACCCGTGCCAGGTGGAACTTTCAAAAGCGGTACTCACGGTTTCTGCACCTACGGGGCAGAAACTTGGGGGCTCAGTAAGAGGGTTCAACTTAAATTGAGAACGACTCAGCAAACAATGAAACGGAAGATGACAGGTGTAACATTAACTCTTTCGCTACCGCCGGAAAATTGGCTAATTTTAGGGGTCCAAGAAAACATTTTTTTCCTGCTAAAAAATTGGTTAGGCACTAATTGCAGGAGCACAAAATGCAGATTATTTAACGGCATTTCCAATAATAACAGTTTTTTAAAGGTTTTTATATATCATAATTGTAAAAAAAATATCAAAACCACTATTTTTGTCAAGTTGTCAAAAAAATGATAAAAAGGAGTTGTGTATATCAAACCACCAGTAGAAGAAAAAAATTAGAATATACATTTTGTAGGAAAACATTTCAAAAACACGCCCTAGAAAAAATGTCAACTTGCGCGGAACAGTTTGTCAGATATAAAAAAAAATGTTAGCATGCACGGTGCTCGTGTCATGCGGTGAAGCCCAACCTCCAATTCAAAATGTGCAATTTCGGGTGGTTTCCTGGAATAAATCTGGCGGTTTGTCATTACCAGAGGCACCAATTTACCCCGACATAACGTAAAAACATCTTTTCAATGGCTGACTTCGCATTTACAGCGAGCACAATATTTGAGACAAGCACGCGATGCGGAAAAAAACATGCATGAAGTTGAAAACGGAACGCCGTGGCTGATGCTTGTTGTCGTTCACGGTCAGTTATCGTTCAAAACATAAAGCTGAGCTTTATTACAGTCGAATCCTGCTACAACGAAATTGACGGGACGCGCGAAAAATTTCGTTGAAGCGAAAATTCGTTGAGGCGAAATCCGCCCCAACACACCACGGAAAGGTCCGAAAAATAGCCCCGTATGTTTCCGCATCATTGGCAGCAAAAAAACAATGTTTAGAAAAAGGAGTGACGCGCAATAACGTCACGTTTATTCGGATAACAAACATACCAATGGTTATCTGTGTTCACTGCACGCAAAGAACGCGTTACGGAGGGGGGTGAAGAAATGCAGGCGGAAAACGTATTGCTGCACAACAAGGCGTGCCCACCGAGCTGATTCCTTTCAGATAGCTGCTAGGCCGTCGGAAGCCCCCCTCGCTTGTGGCAGGAGCAGTGGCGTCGGTGGCGTTATCTTATCCTCTGACGGCACGGCAGCTACTGACCTTGGCAGGCAAGACGCGCGCGCTTGCATTAAACATGACCGCCCGCTCGCTACTAAGATAGGATGACTTGGCTTCAAGACCAAACACGCAAACATGATTTTTGCTCTTGGCTATGAAGAATGGTAGAAGGAAAACGGAAAGGACAGCTGCTCACGAGCCACAACGCATACATGACGGCGCCGCGCCAGCAGCGGAGCACATTCGTGCGATTTCAATTGGATACAGATTGGCTGTAGCTCCGGCTTGGCGAACCGGGCCTGTGCCTCATGTAAAGACGGCCAGCCACATCGTTATCACCATCAAACAATGAGGTCCGCCTATGGGTTTTTTTTTTTTTTTGGTGGTAGTGTGGGCGCACCGCGCATGTTTTCGGTGAAACTAAGCGTCCTGAATGTTTAAAAAGTTACAAATAGCTGGCGCCATGCTTATTTTATTGTGAAATAATTGTTCAAACCCAGCCCAATTCATCGAAAATTTCGTTGAAGCGAAAGCAAGCCAGACAAATGGTTCGTTGTGGCGAGGACTTAGTTGCATTGACTACTATGGCTAGCTGATGGGGAATTGGAAATATTTCGTTGAAGCGGAAATTTCGTTGAAGCGGACTTCGTTGTAGCGGGATTAGACTGTATCATCTTCTTACTCGCAATTGTAGCCTTGCTCGCAAAAATGAGGTACGATGAGCTAGAATCGTGCCCTGCGATCTTTGGCCGACTAGCAGTTGCGCGCTGAAAAAGATCAGCACAACGAGCCTCCTCTATTGCAGCGCTACCTAACAGTTTTCAAATGAAACAGTACAAAAACTTATCCGAGACTCCGTCCGAATAGACAGTTCAACTAGCAGCAACATTAGACACCCGGCTATACACTCGCATGGAAACAAAACTGGAAGGCGAACAGCTGGCAGTGTAAGGCCGGTTTGAAGCGCTGTCCTCGGCAGAACAGATATCTGGTGACTGGGTGTGACCTTTTCACTTGCATCTGAAGTTCTTATCGCAGAAATCGGGTTAGGGTGGGGGGAAATCAGGAGCGCCGTGCTTTGTTCGGGGATCAGTCGCGAACGCTTCAGGCGCCATGGCAAGTAGCCTTGAAGTTGGGTAACTGCGTAGTAGCGCTAAATATGAATTTCGCGATGCAGAAACGAAACCGAAACTGTTGTAAACTGTTTGCGAATGGTCCTGGGGTAAGTAGAACTACCACAGTACTTAGAACAACGTGTGCAAAGTCAATAAAACTGCCTAAAATCATAAAGTAGCTTTGCAACCAGGCACTGCTTGACATTTTCAGCCGATTTCTGGGATTATTACTGTCAGAGCACGAACCTGACGATTGAAAATCGTTTGCTAGTTCCCCATTCACGCCCTGATAGCAAAAAACAAGCGCTGGTGCAGAGTAATTACGAGTTGCATGCATTCTTCGTTGGAAGCCGTGACGCGCGATGACCACGCCCCTTTTCCACACCCAGGTGGTTCAAAAGCGTGTCAAAAATTACGTTTCCGTTGCAAAAATGAAAACAAAACTGATTTTGAAAGGCCATTTTCTGACCTAACTCCGAACAGCTTTACTTGTTCGAGAAACGCCTGGAACGCTATGAAAAGGCGCTTCCAAAAGTATCAATCAAATTGATCGATTTTGATAGGTGCGGTAGCGAAAGAGTTATCGGACAAGACGAGAGCACAGTGGGTGAGGGAACAAACACATGTTACGGACATGTTAGTTGAAACTGAGAAGAGGAAATGGGCATGGGCAGGGCATGTAATGCGAAGGCAAGATGACCGTTGGTCCTTAAGGGCAACAGAGTGGATCCCTAGAGAAGGCAAGCGTTGCAGGGGGCGGCAGAAAGTTAGATGAACAGATGAGATCAAGAAGCTTGCGGGGATAAATTGGTTGCAGTTAGCGCAGGACGGGGTTGGTTGGAGGTTAATGGGAGAGGCCTTTGCCCTGCAGTGGGCGTAGATAGGCTGGTGATGATGATGATGATGACTCACGGGTGATCCACCCAACCAGGGGCAGGTTGTCGCCGAGGGCGCGCAGGGCGAGGGCGATGCGCCGCTGGGAGAGCCGCTCGTAGAACGGGGAGCGCACCAGGTACAGGCAGAGCTGCAGCAGTCGTCGGCTCAGCTCCAGGCGCTCGCGGGGGCCCAGGGAGGCACGCGTGTGCGACAGCACCTGCAGGCTGAGGGGGCAGGGAAGGATAGTCAGCAGAATGGAGCTCACAGCTAAAAACCACTGACCAGCACTTGAGATGACCCACTGCCAGAAGCACGAAGGAAGAACATGTTTATAAGGTGAAACACCCAATGCAGCGAGCGTGGGAGCGACCACGTAATAGACAACTTTGGCTTACTGTATTACCGTACCGTTACCAATGTACCAAGATGCGACTGCACAAGTGCGAGGTGAACCGGATTCTTTCCGTCAATGGAGATGGAAAACGTTTTTTAGCCCACCACTTGCGACTTTCGTATGATGGCCTACCGCAGGGGTCGGCGGCCCCCGGAACGACGTCAGAACCACCCCCTCCGCTTTTCACTGAAAGCCGACATTGCAGTTTTGACCCCAAATGGAAACATGTAGGAACAAAGAAAGATAACTTATACTTTGCTTCCCATTTTCACACTTAGCCAGTATATTGTCAATTGTTACCAGATATTACTGTCAATTCGTCAATTTTTTTTCTTTGCCTGTGAAGCCCCTTCCCCCTTCTCCCCGATTTGCCTTCTGGTCCCCCGCCGTGTCGGCTTCATGCAATTTGACCCTCTGCCTCAAAAGATTGCCAACCCCTGGCTTACCAGTAAACAACCAGAATGCATGCAGCGAGATCTGACGAATTAGTCTGAAAGCTTAAAGCCCAGAACTTTCCGCTTACACTTGAAATAGCTTGAACCTACGGCTCTTTAAAGTAGACGTTCACAACACAACAGATTTCTTTTTGAATAATTATAGACATGTACCCACATCTACTGTACAGCTTAAAAAATGGTGTCAATGCTGCCATCTAGTGGGCACAATTAACGACAAATATTGTAAACCATAATTCACGGCTCCGCTAAACATTTTGGCATGAAACGGGTAAAATAAGTTAAAATAATTACGCATAACCCACACTACCTCGCCCAGCATGATTTTGGAGGCATCGTAGCACTTTGCGAGCTCAGAAACTTATCTAAACTATTGGAGGGGAGCAAAGCTTAGCATGAGTATGGGCAGCCACATCCCTCGCCCACCTACTAAATCTCATCATGTGACCTACTCCACAGCATCATTTAACAACCATCACTTCACAAACAACATCAATAGACTACTTTTACGAATTCTGCCACGCATTAGTCCCCAAGAGCAGTGCTTTTGCTGTACTCAAGACTCAAGGAAGGGTATACTTCGTCGTCTCTGGAAGCACGGTGGTAATCTTTTTCCGGTGGCCATTTTTCCGCGGAAGGGACGTCAGGGCCAATGTTTTGGAAACGTCTAAGTGCCTCACTGATAAGACGATTGTTGCGTGGATATGTGCTGCGGACAGCAGTGACAGTGATATTCTGTCTACGCAGTTGAGCAACCTACTCAGGTAGGGACTTTGCAGGAGACCCAACACGCAATACAAAACGAAGTCCCTCAGGGACTTCGTTTTTGCCAAGGACCTTTCGCTCAGCTAGCTGAAGCACCTACAGATGCTCTTGGAAAAGATGTGCACCAGCTTCGCACGAGGGAAAGAAAGCTGACCGAGTATGGCTTCTTTCTCGCAAATAAGTAGTAGTACGACCTTGCTGGCATGCGAATAAAATCTTTTGATCTCTGTTCCGTCTTTTTTTTTTTTTTTCGCAACCCGCTTATAACAATTACCAGTTATAACGATAGGATTTCCTTAGAACTTGAATATTGTTAGGTATAAGTGGACTAGACTGCATCGCCCCCTGTTGACTAAAATGTTAAAAAAAAAAAAAGAAAAAGGAACAAACACTAATCATACACTAACTGCATGCAAAAAAAGCCAGAACCTCTTTTGCTTTTAAATTGATGAAAGTACTGTCAAAACCACACACACACACACACAAAAAAAAAAAAAAAAAAAAAAAACACGGCGGCGATGGCTTTACTGCGAGCTTCCCTAACATGTAAACATCTGGTTGCAGAGTTCAAAATGGCAGCCAGAGTCAACGGCATTTTGCCACCCTAACGACATAGAGGAAAGGTTGTACCAACGCAATCACAAATTACTCCATGCTGCGTGATAAAATTTAAGGCCTCTACAAGGGGCACTCGTCGAAAGTGTGGTTTGAACGAAGCTTGCCGAGCACACGAAAAATGAGGTGTAGCATACGCCTGTTGGCGTGCATTGACATCTCTCGCTTTTACCAAGATGGGCCGATTCGGAAAATCTACTCGACTATTTGAAAAATCAAATAGCAGATATTTGATTTGCGAACCGAATTATTTGTGGAAGTGCTATTCGAGTCGTATTCGACTATTCGAGTATTTGCAGCCCCCTACCAGAATACAACCACAGGAGTGCCAGAAAGAGTTTGCGAGTTTTTACTAGATAGGAATGTGCACTGTGATCTGGCTTCAATGTGGAAACCATGGGTTGAATTGGATGGGCAGCTAGTGACTAGTGCAAGGTGTTTGAAACCAGTGTATTATGTGCTTGTATTTAACAATTTGGTTCCTGGTTTCTTGGTAGGTTTCTTTTTTTTTTTTTCTTGCTCAGAGCAGTTCTGACCAGCTCCAAGCAGCTCTGTATTTTATTTTCCCATAGAACTATTATGGCGGGAGCAGTTTCGGGCTGCTTGGAGCTGCTCAAAACTGCTCTGGAAAATAATAATAATAATAAAAAAACCAAGTGGCTTCTTATGCATCGTAGAAGCTGTCTAAAGCATCCTTTCAATAAAGGGTATCTTGTCTAAATGAATTTGGGACTGATCACTATGTGCAGATCTACGGCGCGATGAACGAATGCATCCTGAATATGCTTGGGTTTGGAGCAGCAACAAATGTGCACTCACTACGCGAGTAAATGTGGCAACTATAAAGGCAAAAATGAGAAGGGTAACTCAAGTATGGACACTGCTTTTAAAAAAACTTCTTTAAATTTTAAGTGAACTCTGTGAAACCTGTCAGTCTTGCTGCTTTTTTGCCACTGATCTCAAATGAGCTAGTATTTTGCTGAGTAAGTAAATTAGTTCCCAAGATAATTAGGGATAATTAGCTATGTTTTGGAGGAACAACAGACAAAACAGTGTTAGCCATAGATCTGCAATCTTTATATTTTCCAATACTATGAACCCTGGTGAGTGCAATAAGAGAAGCGGTTTTTTGATGCTCCACTTGGAACAAACTCACCAGTGGTAAGGAACCATTTTGAATGCCCATTTCAAACACCGAAGTTTAATGAACTGTAAAAGTAGTTCCAAGCGGAGCATCAAAAAAACCGCTTCTCTTATTGCACTCACCAGGGTTCATAGTATTGGAAAATATAAAGATTGCAGATCTATGGCTAACACTGCTTTGTCTGTTGTTCCTCCAAAACATAGCTAATTATCCCTAATTATCTTGGGAACTAATTTACTTACTCAGCAAAATACTAGCTCATTTGAGATCAGTGGCGAAAAAGCAGCAAGACTGACAGGTTTCACAGAGTTCACTTATAATTTGAAGAAGTTCTTTTAAAAGCAGTGCCCCCCCCCCCCCCCTTAGCGAAGAGTAGTGGTTGTTACAGCAAAAACGGCCTTATTGCTCAAGGCACCACCCCCAAAAGGGCAGCGTTCCCACCTGGCCACATCAAGTCCAGCCGCCATAATCCATGGCGCCCAAGAGGAACGACCGCAGAGGCCAACCGCTGAAACTGATGCAGGTCGAGCAACAGTCAAGGGGAAACACACAGTCCCTGCTCTGGCTGGTGTTATTACAGCTACCATTTAGCATGAAAGGTTAAAACTAGAGAGCTCACTTCGTTTTATGTTGTCCGTGGTCTACCTTTGTTGAAATGGCTAACAAAGTCTTGCGGGCTAGTAGTGGCAGGAATGCAGTGGTTCTAAAAATTATGCTGTGACTTTTTCTTTCAGTGGAAACAAAACTCTGATTCACACAAACAGTGAAAAAACACGACACAATTTGACTGTGGATGAATCTCAATTTCTAAAACTTCAATCAACTACAGTTAAACCTCGATGTAACGAAGTCGATAAAATTCGTAATTTACTTCGTTACATTGAAATTTCGCTACATTGAAATTTGCAGTTATAATGAAAACAGGCGAAAAAAACAATTGGAGGACTATTTGTACCTGCCGATAACACAACTGGTTCAAATGAAACCGTTTGAAAATGCAAATGGTTCCATTTGGCCCATTTGTGTATTCGGCAAGTCCAATTGGCCCTCCAATCGTTTTTTTCGCCTGGGAAGTGTTCATCCCAAGAAGCGTTTCCTGAAAAAAAAAAAAAAACATGGCGCGCATACACGGCCGGTGCACTGTTTTTGTTTCAATCGGTGCTTAAAGGGACACTGAAGTGATATGTAAACATTGCGGGATTACTAGCGCAAATTGTAGTCCGGAGTCCCCAGGCCATGTTTCGACCACTCTAGGCGCGTTTATGTGATTCTATTTAGTAGAAAAACTAATTCGAAAACGCTGTCCTCCTCTCTTTACGCTCGCCCATTTTCTGTGGCGTTTTCGTGTGACGTCAGGAGGGGATGAGCTGGCAATTGGCTGCGCCACGGCTGCGCTACTGCACGGCTCCCCGGCCGACAGAGTCAGTCGGCCCAGCGTTTCGTCCGCCGGCCGCCGGCGGGTCGTCGCAATCAAGGAGGTTAAAAAAAAATTGCTTGGTCGCAATTCATTCGCTTAGTTGAAACGAAGCCAGGACACGTTTGTGAATAGAAGAATGTGCCTTTCTTTACTTGGTTTGTTTGTACACTGTATCTAGCTCCAAGTCAAGGTCGCTTCACACAAGCGCTGCACATGCGACGCTTCGCTGACTGGTACGCCAGTAGGAAAATATAAGGCCTCTTGAAGGCAGGAGAAGAGTCAGCGAAGTCAATATAGGTACTAAGCAAATAAAATCAACTGATATTTTTACCGTACAGCGTAAAACTAGGGCGCGGGAAGCACTTTTTTGCGCTGGGCGAACAAGCACAGCGGTCAGCAGCACGACTACGCATCTGCGAACGCTTTTCCGTCTACGAAATGCAATTGCTAGACGTGAGCTACTGTGGAAACTCGGGCGACGCTTACTGCACGATCGCAGTACAACAAATAGTCACCTAAGCGGCTTGAAATGCCAAAACTAAATAAAAGTGTAAACCGGTTGTACAATATATACTCTATATTAGGAAGGCATTCGCGTCCCGCTCCGTGGCCTAGCGGTCTGGGGCGCTAGGAATTCACTGCAAATGTTTTGCGAGTCATGAGTTCGAATCCCCGCGGGTACGTGCTTTTTTTTTTTTTGTAAGTTAACTTTTTTGTTTTCCGCCGATGTTTTCTATATTGAGTTCACCTTTTTTTGGGCCGCAACGTTCATGGCTACACGAACTAGTTCACAAAACGCGCGCAGGCTGGCACTGGCGCGCTATCGAGTTCTCGTTGGCGTGCTGTTGCCATAAGCACCGACTGCTTGCAGGCAGTGGGCACAGGCCAGAATGAACAGACCCTTGGCCTGGTGCGAACACGCTTTTTACGATACAGGCATGAGGGAGGCAAGCTCCAAATATGGGGGAAAAGCGCATGACATTTGGGCGTCTGCGGGTACGCGGAGGGCGTTCATGCACTGCGTAAGTCTCGGCTAGTGAATGCTACGACTACAAGCCGTCCTGGGAGGCTTATCTTGTGCATTTTACAGCCGACAACATGGCAGAAGCGCGGTACGATGCTTACTGAGATATTGAGAATGCCCATCCAACAAAGCCATTGGTTATGTTTTACAGAACCGAAACCGAAACCGAAACTTGTGTGATTGCTAACCTTGGGCATCGTCCAATCACGGCGCCCCTCCTCCCAACGTCACAGCCTTAGTTGGTGCGGCCGCCGCAAACCGCGCATGGTAGTTTTTCTTCTTTCGCGCTTTCTAAAATAATTACCGATTTGTCAACCGGATAAACGATGAAAAGTGTGCTAATTTGAGCCAGTCTACGCAGTGCAAGCAAAAACGGGAACTTGACAAATTCACTTCAGTGTCCCTTTAACCTCTACGCAGGCATCAGCGTGAACCGCATGGAGGGTTTTCTTCCCGCAAAAACGCGCCCCGCAAGCCACAGGCGCGCTGACGCAGCCGCAGAGACCACCCGCACGATGCGGGTAGCTTCTAACCGCTCGCTGAAACGGAACTCGAGGGGCAAGCGAAAGGGGCATGCGAGGAAAATAGCGGATAATGTGGGCGAAATTTTCACTGTAAAACGTCACCACGCCGCTTACGAGAGCGCCCATCAAATACCCTCCGCGGCGGTAAGCCTTATCGTCTAGCCAGCCGGCATCCCCGCGTGCTTCGCAGCTCCCGCCATAGGGTGCGCGCCTCCCCATTGGTGAAACCATGGCAAAACTGGTCAGGCTCCTCCCAGTACAGCGCGCAGCGTGAGAGTCACTTCCTGTTGCCGGCACGCAATCGCGGACACTGGTGTAAAAAAAACGTGCACGCAAGGTTCATAAAAATTCACAAATGCTTGTTGGGACGATGAAACCCAACAAGCATGAGCGAACTCGAACGAAGTGCAAAGCGGCGGCGGCAACGCCATAGGTGATTAGGCTTAACACCGCGGAGGATATTTGATGGGCGCTTTCGTAAGCGGTGCGTGTCACGTTTTACAATGAAAATTTCGCCCACGTTATCCGCTTTTTTTTCTCGCATGCCCCTCTCATTTGCTTCTCGAGTTGCGTTTCAGCGAGCGGTTAGAAGCAGTTGCTGGAGCTACCCGCATCGCGCGGGTGGTCTCCGCGGGTGTGTCAGCGCGCCTGTGGCTTGCGGGGCGCATTTTGTGTTTTTGGGGGGAGAAAACGCTCCGTGCGGTTCATGCTGATGCCGATTAAGCCGTAGACGATTAAGCTCCAACAGAAACAGAAACAGTGCGCCAGCCGTGTATGCACGCCACACAGTTTGTACGCAAGGGGCTTACTCAAAGACTCCGTGGCTGGCTGCATCCGCGGCATTGGGCGACCCGTGTCGCCGTTCGCATTTTATTGGGAACCCATTTCGGCGCTTGCATCTCCCAAAATCTACTTCTACAACTTAAATTTCGTGCCTAGTTCTCCATGAAACTTCGTTACATTGAAATTCCCGCAAACGGGACTTCATCACACAGAGGGTAAAAATACATGGTGTGCATACACTTGAACTTACAAAAAATTCCGTGGTTCGTTACATCGAGGGTTTTGTTACATTGAAGTTTGTTACATCGAGGTTTAACTGTACCTACACAATTCACATTTTAACACTGTTAAATTGCGAGGCAATGAAAGCAGCCTGCGACTTTTCTTTTAAACTTAAACATTAGAGCGTTCCGAGCTCTCGTAAAAAAAAAAAAGATGCTCTATCTCGTTTGAAAATAAAGTGTGGCTCCACGATAGCGTGTTTTACTTACCATACTTTTCTTTTTCTTTCTTTAGAAGTGCAATTTGCAGGGTGTCATAGCGAAATAGAAATTGCACATCTCAGTGACTTAGTTTTTTTTTTTTTTCCAGACTAGGGCTCAAGTTCTTTCTTGCTTTATAGTTTTTTTTCGTGCTATTAATTTTACTACTGCTGCAAATCTACTTTTGCAAACTGTACCACCTGGAACTGCATTACAGACAAAGGTATGGGGCAGTAACACTCGTCTTGCCATTTTTTTTACTTCTCCTAGTTAATCAACGAGCAGTTCGTGTTTGTTGTATTGGTACACTTGTGAGGCCCACAAACCAACTAGCAGAAACAAACTCTCCCGTGCAATTCCACACCAAAACAAATAGGTCAACCAGGAAACTGAAAACAAAGAAAAATAAAAAAAAGTGGACTTCTGGTATGTTTTAAAAACATTGTAAAAAAAGAGCCCTCCTTGCTGTATCTTCTTGTTTCCCCCATTGATTAACTCGCTGTTTTTGGCACTGTCAGCGCTCCCTTTATTCCCAGTGCCCCCAAATTTTGTAAATTTTCAACAGGTTACAATTAACAGCCTGTGCTATAAATTACACCGCTATATCCACTCAACAATTGCTTCAAATACTCTTATTTTACAAGAACCATTGTCGAATAGAAGAAGCTCCCTAACAACGCAGTAATAAAAATATCAGTATCTCCTTTCGAGTCACATCTGCACAGGTGACACATCCTCTTTGTTTTTCTGTCTATTTACGTGTGTGTGCGTGCGTTTTTCCAGAGAAGGTGACTTCTGGTATTTTTCTCTGACCCAGCTAAGATCTTGCACCAAGATCACAGTACTAACATACAAATAAATAAATAAATAAATAAATAAATAAATAAATAAATAAATAAATAAATAAATCAGTAAATAAATATGAATGAATCAATGAATGAAGGAAGGAACAAATAAATAAAAAAAAAACAAATAAATAGCTAAATTTAGTTTTATACCCCTGTCACACGGGCACTTTCAATCGCGATTGAAGTGAATCGCGGTCGAGTTTTCGAGCGCACTCGACGCACTGCCGGTGCTACACGGCCCGTTTCAATCGCGATCGAGAAGTTGCACTACTTGCACTCGTGTACGCCAGATAGCGCTAACAATGTACTTGTGGCCGGCATCTGGTAACTTCGCGCGGTCGTAGGTATACGTAACTATGGAAATGTTACCGCACGCTTATTTGGGTCAAGTTATTTGACACAATTTGTGGCATTAGTTGAAGTTTTCACTTTCTCTGTCATTACTGAGCGAGGACGACAGTATCGCCGCTTTCGTCCGATCGCGCTTAGAAGCCTCGATCACGCTTGAGAAACCAGGATTGAGTTCGAGCGGGATCGAGCTCGATCGCGATTGAAAGTGCCCGTGTGACAGGGGTATTAAATGTGTCCCATAGGATGCTCAATGCAGTAGTTATAAGGCTGCCGGCAGCACCGGATGGCACGAAACCAAAAAAGGCAAACAAGAAGGAAGCACAGGCAGAGGATACGGTGCGCCAGCGGCCTGACGACGTGGGCCACCTCTGCAGCCAGCTGCGCTCCTCGCAGCTGCGTCGGCCTACCGCTGCTGCCACCAGTCCCCGCTGGGGCCACGGGAGGGCGCCACTGCCTCCTCGACGGAGGGGGCGCTGCGAGGGCGGGGAGAGAAGGCAAGGTGAGACAGTCGATGGGACAGTGAACATGTGGTCCGCTTATTTACGGAGCTCGGCTCAGTGAAAGCCCTTATACCGTATATTAGCGCGTATAACCCGCCCCTGCATATAATCCGCACCCCAACTTTCAGCCCGCCGGGAAAAGAAAAAGAAAAGTCCTCGCGTATTGCCCGCACATTTGATACAAAAAAGGCTACACCGAAGCTACTGCTCAAACAACATATGTACTATGTAGACAGCAAAAGCGTATATTTAGCAAGTAGAATACACTGACTGCAAGGTGAAAGTCACAATTCACTAATAAAATTCAGTTGTTAGATTGTGCTCATCTGCTTTTTCTTCCTTGTCCTTGTATGTTTCGCGCAATCACTGCCGTGGAAGGCTTAGTCAGTGTTATAGCGTAGGAGCTTCACGGCACATTGCGCATTGCCGTGAAGCTACACTAAAGAAAAAACCTCGCGTATTATCCGCACCCCTACTTTGCCACTGAAATTTTCGAGTTTTTGGTGCGGGTTATGCACGCGAAAAAACAGTATATACTGTACAAACTTGCATGTTTTTAAAAAAATTTCCATGAGGATTTTACAGGAACGCTCTACGTAACTACCCGAAATATTATTTTGTTTTAGTTTTGTGAGAAACGTGCCATTTCCTCACATAATTTACTGACAGATATTTTACTTTCGTGGCTCATATTGTTACGCAGCGGGAGGACACGAACCATGATAGATGAGGCAACGATTTAGCGGGCAGACATGACTGCTAACACGAATGCCGAAGCCATGCCACATTTGCCTCACCATTTTCTTCAACTGCGGTTAGCACAACGCAGCTCACCACTGCCGACTTCTTCCACCTCGCATCAATGTTACGCCTGTTCTTCCCACGAAAAAGGGACACTAAATCCTCTTCCACAATGAAGAAAAAAAAAACCTTGCTCATTTTGTACTGTGTCTCTTGCCGTATGTTAGCACGTGTTTGGCAGGACTGATTATTGGCCGACTAGCGGCGATGATGTGAAGAGCAGTGAACAGGGAACAAGCAAAGGGCCTTGCGCCATGTCGCGTGTGGCACAGCCTGTGAAAATGCCCACACACTTTACTCACATATTTTTACCTACCAACTTTCCCTTCCCTGCACTTGCCAATCGCTGAAAGATGGTAGGGAGATGAACGCAAATACTGCATATTCCCCGCAAAATTCGCACCATGCATGGCATAAAGCAACCTATCAGTTTCCCAAGAAGGGAGCGACGTGCAAGTCGATCACATTTACATAAACCACGAATGAACGTACTAGCAGTCACCAAACCTTTTTTTTCACTCCTCCTCATTAGAGTAGAGGCAATCATAGAATTCTCTCTTCACAATGGTCTTTATAAAGTTGCATGTTTGATTCGTGATTGACTCAGCCCTGAATGTGTCATTGGTTCTGTGAAAAGCGCCAAACTGACCTCCTAATGTTGCAAAAAGAAGCACAAATGGATTTCTGATAACGTTAATTTTCTACCCTCTTCCCAGTTCCCACTTCTTCCCGAATCCCCTTCAGGGTCTTATGACCTCCTCCAATAAACAGCCATCAAATTAAAATTACCTGCACGGAAAGAGCACATCAAAACCTGTCTTTCAATCAGAAAAAAAAGCGTGCAGCCAGAAAACAGTGGTGTAACGCAAAACCCATTCCCTCGAGCTGATTGCTCGTATATAGCTGCAAGATCGAAAGAAGCTCTTATCTTGGTTGTGCCAGGGGTGGTTCCTCTCAGCTGAACGACTTTGACACCCTTACTTCGACTTTGAACGATCGACTTTGAATTCACTGTGGCATCTGAGCTTGAATGGCAAGCCCAGTCATGGTTACCACAAGATACCGTATTTACTCACATAATGAACCCACTTTTTTTTCCAGGAAATTTGGCATGAATTTGGAGCGAGGGTTCATTATGCGGGAAAAAATTGCAACAGGTTTTTAAACTTTGAACTTTTATACAATAAAAATGCTAAGTGAAGCACTGTCAAAACCTCACCTTTTTAGTAAAAACATGCAAGTAATTATGTAATGAAGTTTCTTTTTTATTCACAACATGCTACCGGCCCCCTACTCGCCACCGTCCCCCTACTCGCCATGAAGCTGTCCTCCTCACTAAAGTTGCTAATGGCTTCCCATTCATTGTCGGCTCAGAGAGCTCAGAGCCTTCTGTGCCGTCAAAGCGCTCCAAAACTACTTCGTTTTTCACACTGGGAAACTTCCCTCTTTTGGGCCCATGAAACACACACCGATCTCTGTTCATCGCCCAAGCCTCTTATTTTCCCGAGTAGCGTACACAAACTGGATCAACAGTGAAGTGCCATCCAGCTGCGTGGTTTCCATCTGCTTCAACGCATGCTCCACCACCTTCAGTTTAAAGCTGGCTGTGTAACTGATGTACTGGCCCATTGTATGGCACGCCCCAGGAGCACAAAAGAAAGGTTGGAACACAGCTGAACAAAACCATGGAGCGCAATGGCGAAGTCGCGGAACCGCACAAAGCAGGGAAGGAGTGTGGAGTACGTTTAATGCTTTGTTCGCTTGCCGCAGCGCTTTCATGTTGCTATAGGCAAGAAGGTTCATTTTGCGTTCAGGAGGTGGCGCTCCGCAAACGTGCAATTTTTAAATTGTGAGCCACAGAATTTGCACTCACGTCTCTAGCCATACAGTTTTATACTAGTATATACTAGAGGGAAATCTGGCACTGCATTCGTGGGCCGCCGTGGGCCGCCGTGGGCCGCGCCATTGCAGCTAGCGACGTTCCTCGCCTCCTTGGCTTGGTTAGCCACATGGCTTCTTTTTCGTCTTGAAGCCAAAAGGGGTAACATTGTTTTTTTGTTCATCTTCCATGAAGCTTCTAAACAATCCCTGACAAATAAATATTTCGGGAGCTTTAATTTTATAGTAACAGAACAAATTTGATTAATGTTTTGCAGTAATATTGTTGCATTTTTGCAGCCAGAGGCAACTTTTCAGCCTGTTCGTGAGCCATGCCAAGGACAAGTGGAACATGCCTGCCCGGTACATGATGGCACGCTCGCTCAAGCGCGGCTCCCCTAGACAGTGGCGCCAGATTGCGCCAGATTTCCCTCTAGTATATATTAGTATGAAAGTCTCTAGCTACTATTGAGATTTCTTTTTGTTAAATGTTGGAATGTGTTTTGAGCATCTCTGCGCATGCTGTGGGACGATAAGTTAGTACAATCATCTACAGTATCAGCAACCATGCCGAGATAAAAACATATTCACGCTGCACATTTCTTATGCAACGTGACAAAAAAAGTAAATTCTCAAGAAGAAAAGTGGGAGAGGGGGGGGGTGGGGGGTGGGGTCATTACGGAAGTAAATACGGTAATGCCAAGATAAGGCTGAACACTGAAGCTCGACTTTTTCTTTTTCACAATAATTAATTTAGAATGGATCAGAAGAGAAAATTCACCGATGGCTGTGACCACGAATGTGTTGCCACAAGCCACCTTGAAAAGCTGGGGTGCAGCCCATATACAAATAGCTTTAGATGTTTTTTTTTAAAAGCAAAACACTTAGGGCCCGTAGCCCTGACATGCATTTATACAGCATACCGGATGCCTTGCGTTGAGATTTTATCCTTCCTTTTTTTTTAATATGGGGGTAAAAATTGGCTTGAGAAATCATAATTTTTTTTATTGTGCCTCAAGAATACCCCCCTTTTTATATACATGGACAAGAAAAGTCAACTCAGCACTATGTCTGTGTGTGTTTCACTTTTTGTGTGGCATTTTTCTCAGCGTAAGCTGACTAACAGTTGTTGCCATCACTTAGTCACTAAATGCCAGACATTTATTAATTATATGAAAACTGTACTAAACACTGCCAGTCATTTTCCCCCTCCAGCTCCTGCATAAACAGACACCATGCTCATACGGACTTGCGGGTATATGAGATTTTGACCTGAAACAAAATGAAAATCCCATGTACTGCGCTCCTTTGGTCACAAAACCAAGTATGTTTTGTTTCGAGACCAAATGAGGCACTTGCGTACAATGGTTGCTTCATATGCATAAAAAAAGCACACTTTTAAAATGTGAAATTCTAGCTGTCAGCTCTTTTCAACTCTTTTAAAGCTGATACGAAGGCAGGAAGTTTGGCTGCAAGTTTATGAATTTCTCCCCGATTAATCCTACCTCAACCAAAAAAAACACGGCTCATATGAAAAGCTTTTCGCGCAACTATGGCCGACAAGGGAAAACCGAAAGGATAACAGCAGCAGCCTAGTTCCCTTCTCGCTGGACTGTGACTAGCTGATGGAGTCACGGACTGTGACTGTCATGGTTAACTTTCGGCCGCCCCCTACCATGCTTGCCTTCTCTATAGGGATCCACTCTATTACCCTTAACCCTTTGAGGGTCACAGCCATACATGTACGGCATTGGCAAACACTTTCAAAATGGTCAATGACATACATGTATGGCATTGCTTGTTACGTTGTACCTTTAAAAAGCGCGCCTTTTTCGCCAACTTCTTTTGCTTGACATGTGCTGCCACACTTCGGAAATATGTCAAATTTTTTTCTTGCGCCGATGGTTCTTCTTTTTACTTTTTTATGATTTACTTCAGTGGCGCGCCGGCTATCGCTTGCGCATCCGCTAACGAGGGGGCGCGCTGGGTATCGCCCATCGGGCACCCGGGCGCCTCTCGCTTCTCGCTTCTTGCACATGCCACAGATCAAGGTCGCCTGCGAAACTGATGAGGCTCTTTTCTCCTTTTTTTGTATTTTACGGGCGGTGCGCCGTCTATCGCTCCTGCATCTGGCCGCACGCATGCAGTGGCTGGTTTCGGTATCGTCCTCCGGGTGCTTCCCGCTTTTTGCGCCCGCGAAACTCATGTGTATCTGATTTTGATTCACTCAAAAGGTGCCGGCTTGTTACTCTCTCGTTTTTATTTCGAATTTTTCTTGTGTAACTCATGAAGAAACCACACGTATGTAACAACACAAACGATGTTTTTGTCACTTTATGGTCACCCTAAAAAATTACGATAATTTTTTCTCAAAATAGATTCACCCGAAGAATTTAAATCAACAATAAAAAAAATTGACCCTGGGAAATCACATTTGGTGAAAAAATTCAACCCTCAAAGGGTTATGACCAACGGTTATCTTGCCTTCGCACTACATGCCCTGCCCACGTCAATTTCTTCGTAATTTTTACTAGTATATATTAGTATGAAATATTCGCCTTACAGCAGAAACCGAGCGTGAACCTCCCGGAGGTTCTCACCTGCGGCCAGAGTGCGGAGGGTGCGTCCACTGTGTTGCAGCTCGTAGCACGGCTGGGTGGCACTGGCATCGACCCCCAACGTCTTGCGGTCAAGGGGGGCGACACTGGGGCTGCACTGGAGTCCCTGGCGATGGTACAGGAGCAGCACTAACCGCAGGCATGCCCTGCATGAACACGCACGCACATTCAGTGTACACTACCATACTGCGAACTGATCAAGAAGCAGGCTACAAAACAATGTCTACAAAGTTCAACTGTTGTATTTTTGTTAATGCAGGAATTCTTTAGGGTTGTGCAAATATTCAGAACTTGTTGATACTGAAGAAAATAACACAGTAAATGTCTGTCATAACACAGTCATTAGGACAAGAATAGTACGTCGTTATAAGCAGTACCTTGTGAAAAGCGGTGCTGATTTGCTCTCCTTGTGCTAAAGTTGGGACCGTGGAAAAGTTTGAATGAGGTGAGAATTCAACTAAAGTGATTTTGCTATAATGAGACTTTACTATATTTGATTAAACTAAACTAATATTTTTGAGGTATTTTGAAGTCCAAATACACAAACATTAAGGGACAACATTAAGGGACAAGAAGGGAGCGGAGTGGGTCAGGGAACAAACGCGTGTTAAGGACACATTAGTAGAAATCAAGAAGAAAAAAATGGGCGCGGATGGGGCATGTAATGCGAAGGCAAGATAACTGTTGGTCATTAAGGGTAACAGAGTGGATCCCTAGAGAAGGCAAGCGTAGCAGGGGGTGGCAGAAAGTTAGATGGACAGATGAAATCAAGGTGTTTGCCGCGATAACAAATTGGTCGCAGTTAGCACAGGACTGGGATAATTGGAGGTCTATGGGAGAGGCCTTTGCCCTGCAGTGGCTGGTGATGACGACGATGATGGCGAGATGAGAAAGCCTACTGGCACACTGCCTCGTGGCCCCAGTTTTTGACAATGTTGACGACGACTTGACTTGATAACTCAAACATGAACGCTTGCAACATAACTATGAAACAAGAACAGTGCTAACTTGACAACACACCAGATGAAGAAACGATGACCACAGCAAAGGGCAATCAGGAATCCCCCTGGTCACCTTGTCTACATGCGCTGTGTAGTCAAATAAGGCCACCAAAGTTCCCAGAAACAGCCCAGTTTAGTTAAACAATAGTTTCTTTCTAACCAACGTATCGGTGGCGACAGATGCTCGAATACAGGCAAGGCCATCATCAAGGCTTCGAATTACTGTGTAAATGCAACAATTCTTTCACCAGGATTACAACAATGAGATCAGATTGCAAGGCAGAGTTGCAAAACTCAAGCCACTCATTCTCCAGAGCCAGTTGATGTTTCTAAAAGCTCTGAAAGCCACCTAATGCTCAAGATTTAGAAATATTCAAATGCCAGCTCACTCTGCTATCTTCCCAATTTCCTAGCTCACTTCATGTGCACGCGGGGTTGCAAGTGAAAACTAAGGGGGCCGATTCAGAAAAAGGCATCCTACAGAGACAGGTGCAAAAAGTGGCACTCCTTGGGCAGACTAGTCTTTGCAAAACTCCAGCGCTCCTCCTAAGGGTAGCACCAAACACAACAGATTTAATGGCATCTTTCAAAACTTGATAGTGCCTTTCAATGGTGATTTGATGGTGTCTTTCGACATGTGGCACATGCCACGCAATCTCAAATGGTTGACGAGGCACTGTGAAACGTTCACTGACTTTTGTAGGACCATCAAAGTCACCGGGGAGTGCCCGTGAAGATTTCTTTGGTGAGCAATTGCAATGTATTTCCAGTGTTTCAATAAACACCTCTTTCGTTGTGTGGCATACTACTCACACGACCTAATTGAGATTTTGCCTCTCGTCGTCTTTCATCTTATACAACGACGTAAATTTGCACATTTTTTTATTCTTAAAATGCCCATCACTTGCTCAATGAGCTTAGAGTGCACAGATAAAAAAGGTGACCAACCCTCGTTTCTCTGGCTGGGCGTAGCCCATCTAAGAGTTGTAATTTGGAAAGATCCAGTATCGTTGGATGGTGACTACAGCATGATTAAGTGCTACATCATACACCATATGCTGTATTAAATAAACCTGTTTCTGAAGATAAATGATCCACTATAAGACACCTTTCAGTTGTAAGCCGCAGCTAACAAAGTGGCCTTCCCCCTGCATTCTTTTCATCCTAACTTTGTCCAGCACGTAACAAACAGCTAGACGGAACCTGCTGGCTAAAGTAAACAATCATCCGATAAACAGTGAACTCTGCAAGCCAATGTAAACAACACTGATGAAAATTGCGACCAACAAGAAGTGGTAACTGCACAACACAATGCTCTGTAGAGACCAAGAACAAATTTCCCACTCTAAAATTTTCTATACTGCCATTTACTGCAGAGCAATGGGCAATCATGCTGCAACTGTGCTCAACAGCTGTAATAGAACCACCCATGCCTTCCTTTTCAACAAAGGCTCTACTTTACCCAACAAGAAAACATGAAATTCTACCAGCTCACAAAGCTCTCTGTAACGACTAGGGAAAGTAAATACTTTGCTTCAAGAACAACTGGAACTTCCGTTTTTTCCTGGAAAGTAGGTCGTTCCTCTAAATGCCATAATGGGCTCACTGCACTGTGCGCAGCAAAACACAAGGAGTAGGGGGTTGAATTCTGAATCGTATATATTTTGCATGAACACCTCTACTAGTTCAGAACCTGTCTGATAGTTCAGCACACAGGCACTCCCTTGTGCCTCAAGAGTGAACCCTGCCAGGCATGCATGGAGTGGCTCCTCACTTGAGTGTCTGGACGATGGCGACGGCCACCCATCGGGCCAGGTCCCCCCGGAGGTGGAGGGCGGCCAACTCGGCAAACACCTCCACGTACTCCACCACGGCCAGGCACGACTGGAGTCGCTCCACCGCACGGTCCTGGTTTATTGTGAAGGAGGAGGAGGGGAGAGGAGAGGGGGACTCGTTGGTGGCTGCGCCCTTTTCTCTGGACAGCTCCACAAGATTAGAACACACCTGGTTTGGGCGACTTGGACAATAGGGATGCTTTTTTCTCTGGTTTTAACTTAGTCACACATATACTGTTGTGTCCTGACAAAGTTGACATGCAAGTTGGTCCAACATAGGAAGGAGGACTTTGTTAGGTGATTTGCCTAGTTGGTGATGTCACGAAGAGTGAGCACCAGAGGTGCAGCCGCCAATATGATGACTGAAGCACAATCACATCCGCCCGTTTGCCGTTGCCTTCGGCGTTACGTTTTAACAGCATGCCATATTCCATGGTGCATAGCCACACGGGGAATAGTGCTTATGTCTCGACGGTCTACATGCACATGCAACAACATTGTAGCTGTTCTCTCTTCCCCAGAGGCAAACGACCAACCAACTTAAAGGGACAACTTAAAGGGACAAGGGATAACTTTTTATTTTAGCTGGAAGATCGCAGATTTCTCAGATGTTCGCCAACTCTTGTTCAACCCCAAGCAGTGTTTCATCTCTCTGGAAATAAACAGCAAGAGCTGACCACTTTCTCTACCATTTGCTGATGATTCTTCTTTCATGCCTTAGAGCAGCCCACCAAAAATTGTACTGAACAGCAGCGCTGAATCTACCCGAAATCAACTGGGCCATGTGAGCTGCCGAGAAAGCGTTGAGAATACACACGCTGCTGGCTTAAGTGGTGACCAGTAACGCTGATGGCTGGCGTTGACACGTCGTAAATTCCACAAATAATCACGGCTTTTGCCACTGGCTGGTCAATGTGTGTACATCGGCTCTAAGTCTTCCACAATCACTCGCACAAATCTTTCCACTGCTCTTGTGCACCACCACGAAACATTTGACTGAAACCAAAGCACAACTTAGTGGCAACAACAGTAAGGCCACTGTGAAGTTTAAAAACTAAAATTTGATTTTTTTGAGATCGTGTGCTTGATGAAAAGTTTCCAAATACAATTACTTTCCATTTACATTCTTTCAATTCACTGTTCCTTTCAGAAAAAGTTTTGATACAAGCTCTGCCAATGCTATTTCACCACTCACAATTTGGAACGTCATGAATCGTAGCCTGGAAATGTGTATGGGGTAGCAATAGCCATTTCGATTGCTTGTAGTTCCCCGCAATTATTAAACAAGTGCTGCTGCTGTGAGTGGTATATCAGCACCCTCAGCCCTGCAGACTACTGTTATATGCCAGCTTGCTTTTACACTTTAGCATTCCTTTGATGCCAGATAAAGTCCCCCCCCCTCCCCCCTCCCCTCCCCCCCCCCCCTCTCTCTCTCTCTCTCTCTCTCTCTCTCTCTCTCTCTCTCTCTCTCTCTCTCTCTCTCTCTCTCTCTCTCTCTCTCTCTCTCTCTCTCTCTCTCTCTCTCTCTCTCTCTCTCTCTCTCTCTCTCTCTCTCTCTCTCTCTCTCTCTCTCTCTTTATAAGGTGCCTGTGTGTCCACCTTTTTTAGAATCACAAGTTTGGCACAATGAAATGACAAAATATGTTTACAGCCTACCTGAATGAATAAAAATTGCCTCCCACATTCAGAAATGAGCAGTCACCAGTTGCAGACAATAGTACTACATATTTCTGTATAGGGTATGCAACCTGCCTTCACAAAACAGAATTCCCTCCTTGAACGTAAAATTTACGAAACAGAAAAAAAAAAAAGAGGTAAAAATAACCTGCACCAAACAAACTTTAAAAACCTAAAAATAAATAACATTTACTTTCTGTGATTTCCACATTGCTGAAACAGTACACCTCCACAAATGGGAACTTGGATGGCAGGAAAAAAGCGAAGCAATCTGAGCATGCATTTTTCCAGTCTATGAGATGGCCAGATTCTACAGACGCCTTGAATCGTACGAGCTGAATTCTCTTGCCGACCAAAGATCCACGGAGACAGCTGACGCGCACAGCATAATTTGCGAGTTGGCCAGCAGACCTTTGTTGACACTAGTGCTGCTGCAAGACAGGCCTCCCAAGGCCCTGAATCGACCTGTCCTTAAGCGAATGAGCAGACAGCTGTGGTAAGTGGTGGCCTCACCACATGCAGAGGCACGTTGGCGGCATGTCGCAGGATCAGGTCGTTGAGCAGGGTCAGCAGGCTGGACGACGAGTACAGGAACTCGGCAACCACGGCCGACTTGCCAAAACGGCCTGCATCAGGGGTGGAGTAAGAGCAGAGTGCTGTGGCATCACCCTTCGCACAAACTTGGCACTTTTTTGCAGAGTTGAGAAAAGAAAAAATCTCGGGCCATCTCCACAAACGGGAAACCTGGGGAGGGGCGAAGCGTGCAGTGTATAAGTGTATTCTTGGAGCCTTGGCGTTCCTGTCAACGGAGATGAAACCGTTTGGGGGGTGGAGGTATGCGGCTTTGTTGTAAAAGTCTCTTGTATTTGAAGCACAAAGCTCTCCAGCGCGAGGCGTGAACGAGTGTCCCGGTGTTGTTTTAGCATGCGTTACATCCTAGCGCGAGGCATAAACGAGTTTCCTGGTGTTTTAGTACTGTGACAACATGAGACGACGATTACGACCAAGACAGGAGACGCCAACAGCCCCAGCTCCTAAGGGGGCTAGGGAAACCTTTTGTATCAATAAGCGCCTACAGACTTGAATTGCAATTGCAGTGAAATAAAGAGCTTTTTTTTTTTCTGAGAAATCCAAGTTTATCCCCAGCAGGTGAAAAATCCCCAACTCCAATGTAGCCCCTTTGTTAAACAGCAAAAATTTCATACAGCCAGGACAGTACCTTGCGAAATTACCAGAATATAGCTTGCACAAACAAGACTTGCACTTTGCAACATCATGCAAGAGCTTTTTGATTTTGCCTCCACCACTTCCCCACTGATTTTGCACCCCAGGCCAACAATCTAAGCTGGTTGAACCCCATGCAGAGTCAACTACACTGAAAATCAGTAGCGTAATTACTAAATTACTGGCGTCACCTTGAAAAAGTGTTCTACTGCCAAAAAGGTGACCCTGCCATCGTGATACGATTGAGGTCAATCTTTAGTAACCCCGCAAAGGGCTAGTAAATGCAAGAACTGCATATAAAAAGTGTGCATGTGGATGAAAACTCCATATGAAGTTTAATGTAACCAACTTGCTTTGTGCTGTGTTGCAGTAAAGCAAATGTGAAATGTCTAACATTTCTAGCTCATGTGCTTACTTACGGCAGCACATTTTGCCTCAAATAAAATTTAAAGTAGGAAACTAAACACTTCTCATTAGTTAAATAACACTGCAAGCCAGTAGAATTTTAAACCTGGTAACTGCGATTCCCAACACATCATGACGTCGAGGTAAATCAGGATTATTTGCTATGTAAGGAACAACACCAAAACTAGAAGAAAAAAAAATCAATGCATGCACACAAAATGTTGTATAGATTAGACTAGGAAACCTTCTCAAACGAAGCTGGTTAATACATTTGATGGTGCCTTCTCAAGGGCAGAAGGAAATGTACTAAATTAAATTAACAGACATCTCAGATCACTTTGATGACTTCTCCAGCCCAGATCTGAAAACAGCAGCAGGCTTTTTTCACCACCTCTCTGCACAAGTTTTTTATTGTCACCTGCTTTATGGTTGCCTTCAGGACATTCTTGGAATCATGGTATTTTATCTTCATCTATGGCTATGAGAATCACACGCCTGGTAGTCATGCATGTTGCATTTCGGGGATAGAGGAGAACCACAAGTTGGGCACATTATCACAAAAAGTCCCAATGATGCCGTCCTTGCCTTGTGCGTTGGAGCCAAGTCAAGCTGGAAAATGTGTTCACCCACGGCCTCACAGCGATTACACATTGATTCAGCTGCCAAAGTCATCCTCAGACCATCAGGGCCATGATGCCATCCTTGCTACCAAACAGAGGCAGCACCATCACAGAGGCGGGAAATTTGAACGGCATCACCATGGGTACAACAGCCGCATTTTGGCACAGTCCGGCAATTTTAGTGGTCCACCATACTGTCTTGAATTAAGTTCTCATTACCTGGAAAGAAACTCTGCAGGCCTCCGCTGGTGTGTTTTAGGTAGTTCAGGATTGCCTGAACCTTTCCCTTTCGTTCAAGCTTGTTCTTTTCAGCTGACAGTTCGTAGTTTCTCAGTACACAGAATGCGTATTGTAGGTCTTTACAGTTGCTAGGCTGACCAGGGACAAAATAGAGAGACAAGCTAGTTGGTGAACATCCATAAGTGAAACTTAAGCGCAAACTGACACAGGCACGAGAAAGGGAAACGAGACCAGCGCTTTCTTTTTTTTTTTTTTTCCCTTTTCTGCAAACATAGACTGTTCAGGGACAACAAAATGGCCTCCCGTATCTGACTCGAGTAGACAGGTGCCTTTAGCCACCAGACAAACAGAAATCGAGCCTAATGAGGCCTCCCTTCTACTGGCCTTGCCACCCCTGGCAACCGCATCAACAGCTTCACCGACAAAATGATCCCTTTCCGCTTCTGCCACAATGCTGGTCTCACTGGTCTCGTTCCCCTTTCTCGTCCCTGTGTCAGTTAGTGCTTAAGTTTCACTCATTCATTAGGGACCTTTCCCCATCCATTGCTTTCGCAATGTTGTTGATGCTGAGCCCAAAGTTTTGCTTGATTGCTTGCTCCAGTCGTTGGCAGAAAGAACTTCACCATTTCTTGGCGATCCGTTTACTTCCTGCACTTGGCTCAATCCGAAACATCTTTTTGTTGTATTCGCCGAAAGTCTTGGCAATGTGCTACAGCTACTTTGTGTAATAGCGAAGCCATGCGATAATTTTTCAGGGTTGATTGATTGATTGATTGTAGGGTTTAACGCACCGATGCTACACAGGCAATGAGGCGCACCGTGGTGGAGGGCTCTGGATTAATTCCGACCACCTGGGGATCTTTAACGGGCGCCGAAGACTCAAACATACGGGCGTTTTTGCTTTTCGCCTCCATCAGAAAAGCGGCCACTGCGGCCGGGAATTGAACCAGCAGCACAACGCCATAGCCACCGTGGTGGGTAATTTTTCAGGGTGCCTTTTGGGTGTGAAGCAAATCAGGTATTACCCCCTCTTGCCATATTCATGGCTCACTGTTGGTCAAGGCACAATGAACTTATCGTTCAGTGGTTCATCGTTGAATGACATTGCGGATGAGGGCAAATTTAGCCAGTTATCTTCGCTACATTGTTGCCAGGTCGAACAAGAAAAAACTCTGGATTTGTCTCGACAAGCCTCTACTTAGGCCCTAACCACATCTCCCAACAGCGGCAAGTGACGCGTGGAATGCTGCAGTGCTAGGAGCCATGTGAAGGGAGACATATTCTTTGATAAGCGAGAGATAAGCGAGGCAACATGTGACAGCAAAAGCATGAGTGAAAGGCTGAGCTTGCTGTCAATGGCAGTCACAACACTCGTCACGGTCACTTCTTGTGATAGAGCTATTTAGAATTTTAAAAAAGTGTTTGAGTGCTTTCAGTGCTCCGAACCCTTACGATTTCTGGAAGCAACCGAACAGTTAACAGTGCTTTACTGAACTCTTGAATTGTCATGACCTGAACATACTGGGTCCAGCGGCACTGTGAAATAAGATTTCCGAATCTGGCTTGAGCTTTTCTCAAGGCTACACATCAACGGAGGGGGCTGGATGTGAAAGAGTGAGCAAGAAATCATCACCATCAAGATTGAGCTGCACTGCTGAATCCTTGACCAGTCGTACCGCCAATGATTTCAACGCGCGTTTTCAGATAGCTTTTTATAAGTATTGCACGGCCGGAATACGCGATTATCCCATGACACTCACCAGCTATTTGTAAGCGGAAAGGGCTACACAATTGGCGTAACTATGCTACGGAGCATTTAATAGAGATTACATTTAGTGGATTGCATGCAGTCATATTTTATACTAATTTCGAACATTCAATAGCGTGAAGCTGCTTTATATATAGGCATACGAACGGCAATTTATCAGTCACCTTACCTGACACCGCGGTTAAACATCGCGGGAGTGTCAAGGAAAAAAAAAAAAAACATATTATAGCTTAGTTTTCGACAAAGCAGCGTTTAAAATTTTCAAGCATGGGCATTGTTCTCGGAGCATATTGCCCAACCGGAACAAAAACCGCGCGACGGGAGCCCGCAAAAGCGGAAAGGTAAGTCGGCATCTAATTAAGGCCACTCGCGCAGCTTTTCCGGGTATACGGCGCGGCGAAAATGTCGCGACAGCGCCTGTGTGTTTCGCACATGTATAAACCCGCGTTTGTAAATTTGAGACCTGTCAACACGTATTGGAGGTGCTCTGGTTTCGCAACACGTACGCGCCTCCACCGCGAACTTCTTATTCTCTTCGCATCAATGAGTGAAGTGGAGTACGTGCGACGTTGAAGAACGGTGATTAGAGAGCCTGCCTAACGCTAGCACATGCCCGCTCGCTGGGTTAACGCAAATGAGTGCATTGAACCCGAATACATCACCTGTAAACAGCACCTGCGAAAACAAAGCTGATACCCCCAGGGCATGCTCGGAGAAACGTCGCTCCGGGATCGAAACCACCGTGACAGCACATGGAAACTTGTTGAGACTTATCGCTCACTCACCTGCTGTGAAATAAGAGACCCACCGAAGCACGGTCTCGAGTTCGGTGGCCACAGCGGGATTCGCTTTCACAAACTCCCGATATTTCGCGAAGAGGTCCGCCATCGCGAATGAAATTGTATGAAATCATACTTTGTCAAGAGGAATAAAAACGGCTGAGGTTGCTCAAAAAGTGTGTTATAGTGCGCCACCTTTGCTAGCGTTTGTTTCAGTTTCGGTTTCGCTTTTTGGTAGAGAGAGCCTTTGGAACTATAAAGTTTCATTTTGTTGACTGATTGATTAATTGTGGGGCTTAACGGACCGACGCTTCACACGCGATGAGGCACGCCGTAGGCTCCGGATTAATTTCGACTACCTGAGGATCTTTAACGTGCGGCGCCGAAATCGCCAAGACACGGGCGTTTTTGCTTTTCGCCTCTACCAGAAAAGCGGCCGCCGCCTCCGGGAATAGAACCCACGTCCTCGTGCTCAGTGAGTTTCATATGAAACTCTGTTTGTAACAGCAGGGCTTTAGATTGTCATCGTCTTGTCAAGAATTTTCGAATAGAAGGAGGAGTATTGTGGGTATCGCGATAGGAAAACGGAAGCAGACACGTCGTTGAAAGCTAGAGCAAGACTGCTTGAGTGTCGGAACATTGCAGTGAGGGGAAGGGCAGGAGTTCGACCGAATGAGGATTTATAGGGATCGGGAAATTTTTTTTTTTTTGGGGGGGGGGGGGGGAGGAGGGAGGGGGAGGGGAAGAAATTGCGATAGTGAGTTAATCTGGGGCAAAACCAAATGAGGTGGTAAAGATTAGGTTTCTTTGGGGAGTGATACGGATTGGGGCCGCTAGTCGCCCCGGGGAATTTTGTACGTGAGGAAATCCATAATATGGGTAATCGCAGAAAGGTCTGCTTCAGTTTGAGTAGCGTGTGGGATTAATGGATGGGTACATCGAGAGACATCTAGGCTGGAGTGACACTGACATCAGTAATATATATATATATATATATATATATTAGTTGACTGCGGTCGTTTGGTTAAGTTTGGCAAATCGATTGGTATAGGAGTACAGCGAGAGCTGGGTTTATCCAGACTTTCGAATTTGGGGGTGGGGGGGTGTCGAAATCCTCCTGGGGGTGCTGGGGTGATGTCGGGGGGTGGGGTGAAATCTGTGGGTGGAGTGCTCATGGTTGTCGAATCTTTTTTACGGGTGTGCTGGGGGGCGTTGAGGGGGTGTGTATAAAGTATTCAAGGTATTGGTTGAGACAGGACGGAATCGGTGGGTAGTTGGCGATGCCTAGGGGGCAGATGAACTCAAAAGTCGCTGTGGAGTCTGTTGAGGGTGCAAAGCGGTGATCTCAGTTCCTTGGTTGGTAAAAAATGAAGGAAGCTCACACTCACGCGCAACACTGGAAGGTAGAGAAGCTGTATGCAACCTTCATGGAAATCACGAAGGTTTAAGTCCGCGATTGCAGCCGATTTGCTTCTTCGCTGCCGCTATCACTCCATCATTGTTGCTATAAGGGCGAGATTTCATTTTTTTTGAAGTGATAATTATTGGACATCACCTGAGGGGGTCGTACGCTGTGTCCTGTCTTTCTTGTTTCGAGCAAGTGCTGCCCCGATTACTGCGAACGCTCGAGATTTTTTTTGGCCAATCTTGGCCAATCTCCCTAAGTGCGTATGCTTGGCTTGACAAATGTGCGCAGGGGACACTGGTCGGTAGTCGCGAGGCAAGCACACTCGAGCGCTAGGCATTTTCTCGCTTTTGTTAACTGCCGGGTGGTGTTGTGAATCAGCCATCCCGATGTCAGCAATACTGGCCGATGGATGATTGTCTCGGGATAGAGGTCTTCGTTTTCGAGGAACTCTTGCCATCGGTTGAGTAGGACGTGTTCCAGGACCTTGTTCACGCAGGACGCGAGCGAGATCGGGCGGAGGTTGTTCGTGCTCAGCGGCTTCCCGAGTTTTGGGATGAGAATTGTCTTGGCCTTTTTCCACTGCTTAGGCAGGGTACCGCTCCTCCAGCATTTGTTGTAATACGCCATCAGGTTCTCGATGGAGCGGTCGTCGAGATTTTTTAGGGCCTTGTTTGTGATGAGGTCCGGCCCAGGTGCCGAACGGCTGTCGTGAAGGGCAGTGCGTACCTCTTTAATTTCTATATCCCTGTCCAGACGCACGTCGGGTCGGCCGCGGTATGGACAGTGGTCGACCGACGGTGTCGTCGGGACGTATTTGTCTTGAAGCTTCTTTCGCAGGGTGGCAGCTCCTGTCTCCGCAGTCTCTCGATGCAGAAGTTTGGCGAGACGGTCTCTTTGGTGGGACTTGGTTTTGGTTTCGTCAAGTAGCTGTTTGAGTAAATTCCATGTCTTGCCGTTGTGTAGCTGGCCGTCAGCCGCATTGCATAGCTCGTTCCACTGCTGGCTGCAGAGCGTGCGACAGTGCTCTTCGATCGTGTGGTTGAGCTCGGCCACTTTACTGCGGAGCCTTCTGTTAAGCCTCTGCTTTTTCCATCTGCTTTGTATGGATTTCTTTGCCTCGATGAGGTGGTCAAGTCGGCTTTCCATCCTGTCTGTATCTACGTCGGTCTCGATTTCTCGCGTCGAGTCGCGCACGTTTCGGGCGATCTTTTGAGTCCACGTGTCGATGTCCGTGATCTCGTCTGTCTCGGCTTCTTCTCGATCCCTGAGCTTCCTGTACTCGGTCCAGTCGACCCAGGTGTACTTTCTTGTACTGCTTGGTTGTTCTCCCGACGTGGGCACGATGATTTCGGCGATCGTGTGGTCGCTTCCCAGGTCTTCTCCGGTGTTTCTTCAGGTGATGGTGACCGGTTCGTCGTTCTTGACGAACGTGAGGTCGGGTGTGGTGTCGCGAGAGACAGAGTTTCTGATTCTTGTGGGGTATGCCGGGTCCGTGATGAGGGTGTAGTTTAGTTCTAGTGCGTCTTGTGCTAGGTTCCTCCCCTTGGCATTGTTCTTGGTGTATCCCCACATCTGACCCATGGCGTTGAAGTCTCCGCACGCCAGTAGCTTTGACCTCCACGCTGCAGTGCTCGCATTGTGCAGCACCGACTTGAACCGCTGTAGCCTTGCGACGGGTTGCTGTATATGTTTAATAAAAAACGCTTTCATTTCTGCGTTTGGTCGGCACGAGCTCCGTGAATGTGCGCTCTATCTTGACGTTTTTGAGTACGTGCTCCACGATGGTCAGTCCCTTTCTGACCAGGGTGCACAGGCCCCTGCCGTCTGGAGGGCCGGCGTGCACTCTGTAGCCGGGAAGGGACGGTGTGGCGGTGAGAGTCTCTTGTAATAGTAGCACGTCGGCTTTTCGGTTGGCGTGCTTGATGTGTTGTTGGATCACTGCGCGCTTCCGTTGGAGGCCGCGGCAGTTCCACTGCCACACGACTATGCTTGCTGGTTCGGTGGCCATGTTTCTCCGAGGTGTAAGTTGTTACCGGGAGCTTGGGTACCTTGCTGTTGAGCGAAAATCGGGTGGGTCGTCATTAGTTGAGTGTTCCTCACCTGGACGGCGAGTTTGCTGTCGTACTCGCCGAACTTTCTCTCAATGGTGGTCCTCATTGCCAGGATCAGCTTCTCGAGCTTGTCTAGACGAGAGTCGATACCAGCGAAGCGAGCGTCGAGGTTGCTGGCAGTCTCCTTATTTGTTTGCTTATCGATGGCTCTCTTCTTTGGTGCAGGCTCCATGGCGGAGTCGAGCTCTGCCTCGCTAGTACTCGGCGCGATCGGTGCTTGCTCCATTGGTTGTTCCTTGTTGTTAATCTCCTTGCGGATGTTCGCCATCTCCCGGGTTAATTGCAGGATCGTGACCTTCATCTCAGCATTTTCTTTTCGCAGCGCCTCAATCGTTTCGGTCTCCTTGCTCGTCATTTGTTTCTTCTTGCGGTCGACGCTGGCGTCCCTGCTTTTCATTGCGTTGGGGCATCGGACGGCGTCTACCCAGCTCACCCGGTCTCTCGACGGGGATCTTTTGGCGCTATGTGCACTAGCGTCACGGCTCTGCAGCCTCTCTTTGCTGCCTCTTATCGATTGTGAGCAATTCCTGGAAGGAGCTCTCGACTTGCGCGCAGCTGGTGGCTCGAGCGATGGAAAGTCGTGCTCGAGCGACATCTAGCTTTCGACCTTTCGCCGTTCCCACTGTCTCTTGGGAACGACGTATGGGATTTTGTCCCTGGCTTTGCATTCTCTGTCGGCAGTTAAGTGCTTACCGCCACACAGCTTGCACTTCGGCGAACACGGATGATCCTCTCGGGGGTTCTGTTGTCCGCACCCTCTGCAGATGGTGTCGGTCGGTGACGCAAAAACATTTTTGCGGTGTCCGATGCGTCCGCACTGGTGGCAGACATCCACCTGTTTTCGGTATAACTGGAATTTCATGAGAGCGGAGCCGTATCTCACATAATTTGGCGCTGAAGGCGACGATGATCGTCGTCGTGGTTCCGATTCTTTTGGCTCCCAAGGCTAGCGGGTTACGTTCGCTGACGATGCTGACGTCGATGTCCCTCGGTGTTTCGCTCACGGGTACTCCCCGGATGACTCCCTTGACGGTGTCGTGCGGAGCCTTGCGGCACGCGCCGATGTCGCGCAGCTTGCCTTGAATGTAGATTTCGCTAATTTTCTCGTAGCGACAGGCGTGTTCTTCATTGGGTGTATTGATTACGATGATGTTTTGCTGCACGTTGAGGCACAACGTGTCGGAGTGCCCGGCTTCCTTGCCATCTTGGTGATTCCAGCCGCTGCGTGTATTGTTGTGGTGATGTCGATCAGCCCAGTCTCGACGACGCTTAATCCGCCCCTAGGTCTGACAACGATTTTGGTTTCCTCGCGTGGCATTGCGGGCATTCTTGCGGCCTTAATGGCTGAGGCCTTGTTGAACGTTGCCTTGCGATTGACGGCGTTATCATTTTGGAACTTCTTGTCTGCTCCTCGCTGGCGGTTTCTCAACAGGCGGTCTCCCGCGAGTTTCCAGCCGGCGTCTTCGTGAAATTCTTCGGGAAAAATTTCTTCGCCCCTCACTTCGACACACATCTTGCCATCCGAGCTTGTTGTCGGAGCGGACGACTACATCTCCGAGATGAGCGACAGCCGCCGGGGCCGGCGGTCGCGCAGCACGTGCAGCAACTGCACCTAGCTTCGGCGCAGCACGCTTAGGCTTAGCAGTCGGTCGCACGGCGTTGACACGAAAAGTTAGATAATTCGGCGAAAAATCACTTGCCTTCGATGATTTCGGTGACTGTCGATGCCTCTCGACTTTAGGAACACATTGGTGAGGAGGAAACTTCGGTGTTGGCTAATTAGCACTGCGAGAGAACTCATTAAAGACAGAGCCGATGTGAACACAGCCGTCCGCCTGAGCTGGTCACCGATCACGAAGCCAGAGATATTTCTACCACTTGCCGCAGCTTAGCCGCCTCCACCATCGCAGGGCCGTCTCCAAATCGATTCGCCCTCAAATCATCCCTCGCAGGTAAACTCCATCGGAGGTTAAAATCCGACCCCAGTCTTTCGCGTTCAAAAATTTTGGGTACACCCATTTTTTGGGCAAAGGCTAATCAAAGGTGAATCATTAGTACCGATGGCTTGTTTATTTTCTCAGTATTCTTTGAGGACATCTGTCCTTAAAGGCCAACTGCACTCACATTATTTTTAAATGTCACCTAACAGTTCATATAAAAAGGGTGCGAAATGCAAAATACTGCGCTTCAAACATCAACGCGCGCGACGCAAACGGCTCGCGACATTCGCGTTTTCTGAACCGAAATTGAATAGAAAAGGCGGCCATAGCGGCGGCCGGACGTGACGTACGTGAGGGAACGGAAGCGACCGCGCCAGAGCCGGCGGCCGCTCAGAGCCGCCTTCAAATGCGCGTGGTAGTGCCACGTTTCGCTTTTTTATTTCCACAGAAAAACTTCCACTAATGTTTGCCCATGATAATGGAGTTAGGCGCAATTCCGGCATCCCGTTGCTATCAATCGAGATGAAGTAGACCACCCGACACTAATTTTTTCCATCATAATAACTGCTGGAATAGCAATTTTCGGCATTGCAAGTAAAAAACGGACCCTGATTTACAAAGCTATTTGCTCGTATACGATATCGAAAAGCAGCTTTTATTATAACCGACCCCTCGGCTATCACGTCGCCCTCTCTGAAGGGAACAAACCGCACGCGGACGGAGATAAATCACTATTTATACTATACATTACATGCAAACAGCTTCGTGAAAATCAGTATTTTTTTCCCAGTGTGCACATCGAGAATCGAATTATAAAAGGGATCTGAAACTATAAGCCCGCCTCCAGAGCTAAATGACGCACTAAAACACGAAAACACTTCCTATCTACCGCTGTTTGTTGAAAACGTTTTACTTTCAAATAAACTAAATCTAACGCTCAAAGTAAATACTTCACTTGGCAATCGAACAAAAATATAATCTATTGTTTAGGAGAGGAGCAGTTTAGTTTTCGCACTTCCCAAATACGACGGCCAATATTTGTGCGGGTGTATTTGTTACTACGAGAAGGGCTGATTTTGGTTCACTTAGCTAGGGAGACAAAAGTCGCACAAATGTTTATAGCCGCGTGTACAAGAACTCTATTTGGGTCGTAAAACTTTTGGAAATGTCTAAAGGATAGAGGTGGCGTTGGGCCAGCCCAAATGAGGCCAATATTGAACGCGGAAGTGCAAGTGGTCAATCATTTATAATATATCTTTTTTTTCTGTGGTAAATGCAACTGGAATGACAAATATAAGGCAAGTGCTCCTTTCGCGCTATTTTTTTTCTTTGAGTAAAAATATTATTTTCAAGTAAAAAGAGTTTTGCTAACTCCAACACGTTCGCAAGCGCCTGAATAGGTTTAGCTTCTAATCATTTTTTTTTTGCATTGAGAAAAATGGGGGATATTACCGCCTATGCGGTTAGTTTAAACATTTGATGGCTACGCCGGTACAGCGCGCTGGTGTAGCAGAGAAACTAGCGTCACTAAATAATTTAGTGGCTCTAAGAGAAACCCCGGGCGAACGCATCCCTGCGCCGGCGGAGCGCCCTGCAAGTCGCCGGAGAAGCGCGAGCTTCACGGAACAGGTTCCCCAACCTCCGTCACAGGCCGCTCGGAACTTGTTACGGCGACTCTCCGCCAGGTGCAAACGTCGTCTGCTCGGAGGTACTTTGAACGGCGGTACCTAGCGCTCTCGTGATTACGAAGCTAAGGATTTCGCCATGGTGATTTTAAGAACATAGACTACTTATTTGGACAAAAAAAAAATTGAGTGCAGTTGGCCTTTAATTGTTCTGCGTAACCCTGCCTTTAACATGGCCCGCTAGCGTGCGGTAAACACGCTTATTGGATGAATTAGTGAGTGAGGAAGGATGTTCAGGTTAGCTTCATCGAAAGCTGTGTTTTTAGTTTTACTATTGCGTAATGGGTGGGCGCCCATTAGGTTCACTCCGGAAGAGGGAGAGAGAAAGATTTTTTGAGTTTGGCGATGTTGACCGAGTTAAAGCTACATGTTCTACATATTATGTAGAACATTGCATTTTAGACATATACAATACAGTCGCCGACCGTTTATTCGGACGCCGAAAATTCGGACACGCTTGTTTATTCGGACACCTTCGCGGCACGGCCACTTGTCCCATTGAAGTATATGTACATCCACGACCGATATTTCGGACGCCGCACAGCCCGCCGTTCGATTTTTCGGACTCCAGATTCGGTGCTCTCACGGGACCTGTGTCCCCACATGGCCGCAACTGCTTTCGGTATGCGGGATTTGTGGTTGGCTGTGAGGACGAGGATAGTCACACAGTCCAGAACCCCACAGCTGAGATGCCGCCTGCCGCAGCGTCCGGCATTTTCGATGACCTCCGTGCTAGCGGTGTCGATGTGGGAGCGGCTACGTTTGAAGATTTCACCAACATCGATAGTGCCGTCCTGCCGTGTGCCGAGTTGGATGATGACGAAATCGAACGCCAGCTCCTCGAACCGGCGCAGGTGGACAGCGACTCCGATGATGACGTGCCACCAACGCCAGAGGCATCAAATACTGATCTAGCGCGAGCCCAAACAGTGCTATTGTCTGCCTACAGTGACGAACAAACGCTGGCGGAAATAGAGGCGGACTTAGTCGCGCGTAGGCGTGGGTGTGTACAGACGCGCATACATACGTTTTTCCAGCCGTTGGGCTGATAAAGGTTTTTTTATTTCAGTGAATCCTTTTTTTCGGACTACCGATTATTCGGACTTATCGGTGGGTCCCGTGGAGTCCGAAAAAAACGGTCGGCAATCTCTCGAGCGATTGATTTGTCAGTTTCGGTTCAGTTTCAGTTTCACTTTATTAGGCAAACAGAGTAAATAACATAACATTAATATACAGGCAGGGGTCCCATAGCGAGGAACACTGCAGGGGGAACCCCTGATGATTAATAACAACATGAAGAATAGGCTCAGTCGCTGAACAAAAATTAATGCCCAATACCAATCATTAAGCCACCTCGATCTGCGTCTTCATTTCTCTCAGTCTATTGAGCTCCCGGTGGTTTTTGCGCGCACTTGCATTTTCTTAGGACAGATTTTTCAGCAGTTTATAAATTACGGGGCATTAGCAGGACACTAGAAATTAGGGAGAGTGGTCTCCATTCGGAATTAGACATAGACGCTCAACAATAAATTTTAGGCCAATATTCCTAACAGGCGGCCCTTGCCATATTAGCTTCCGGGTATTCGATAATTTGTCATTTTATGTTTATTTATAAGGTATATAAAACATAGAATTCACTGGTGTTTTCTTTAGCGGCAGGGCGAAGCACGCTTAGTACGCTTTATACTTTCACTACTAACTATCGATTTCTGAGGTACCTCTTTTTTTCATGTTTTATCCAAAGCTGTTGTTAAAATAGAGCGGGCTCTATACATATGGCTGAGCTTGCCGCCTTGCAGTCATTTATATGATTACAACATTTCTGTAATAATCGCTTCGAACAGTTTCGCGTTGGGCTGTTTCAACTGCACTGAAAAGCTTCACTCTCCCCTCAGTGTCGTGAAATCTGGTGTACATGAACGCTCTGTTATAGGTCTTGTACTCTGTCTTATATGCCTTGATTCTGCTGCGGATACTTAGGGGCTAAGGCGTTGTGCTGCTGAACCCAACCACGTGGGTTTCATCCATGGCTGCGGCTGCCGTTGTTAGGGTGGAGGCTGAAAACCGGAACGCCCGTGTGCCCAGATTACGGGGATGTTCAATATCCCCAGATGGTCTAAAATAATCCGCATTCCTTGTCTTTACGGCACGCCTCACAACCCATGTGGAAAGTTGCCGCGACCATACGACGAAATTTTCGCCAATCTTCCGTTTTTCTAAAGTTGACTCTCAACGGAACTATAATACGGTCTGAATTAGAATGTGGTGCTACTATTTGGGATTGCAATCAAGCTAATATTTACACGGTTCTGGAAGAAGCCCAAAATATTGGAGTTCATTTAATTTGGCCCGACTTTCAAAGCAAACTGCGTTAGGTGAACGAAGTCCAGTGAGCAACCTACATTATGAATTGTGAATATATACATTATGGAGTAAGTAAAGATAAAAAAAAAACTTTCGCCGCTTCGATAGTAATTGTAATTATAAGCTTGCAATTATAAGTGCTCCGCTAAAACTCAGAGAAAATACAAGCGAATTAAAGCAGTCGACGAAGCGACGTGCGCAGATTTGCGTCGGCCGGCGATTCGAAAGCCCTGGTGTCTGCCCTGCAAGCATTTATCTTTCAGCGTGATTGTTTCTCGAACCGTCGAATCGCATCGAGAACACTGGAGATCGAAGGATTATTCCAGTCTAGTAACGACAAGGCGAAATACTCTCCGTATCAAATAAAGTGACCCGCGCGGCATAGAAAATAAAGAGAATGAAACACGCGCTTCGCGTGGAGCAAAGATAACACAGCAGGGCGCGGCGGGACGGTAAAAAGGAGGAAATCGAGGGTTTTCTCCCCCGGACCAGCGAGATTCTCCCTTTAGCTAATTACACGTAGCGCCCTCTGTACGGCCTCTACGAAACACCGAAACGGGGGAGGAAATATTCTCCCCTGTCGTCTGCAATCTGCTGTCGGTGCCGACGCCGAAAACGAAACCGTTCATCGTTGCACAGTGGCTTTCGCCGATCGGGCGCATACGACGACTATGACCAACCCTTCCCCTGTGACGTGCTGCTTGCTTGTTTTCTCGCTGTCTTTCTTTCTATTATTACCATGTGCCCGCCACGCTAACACACGGCTCGCCCGTCGTGTGTTTGAAGCACATTCTGTGGGCACCGCTGCATGCTTGCTGTGTGCGACTCGCCTGCGCCCTGTTCAACGTTACCACTGCATTTGTGGACGTTTTATACTGACGCCTAAGGGTAAAATTTGTGCACTGAGAGTTCGGGCCACGGTACATACTTTAGCGTCCACGGGTAAACCATTATCAAAGAAACACTTTTCAGATTGACCTAGACAGTGAACTTATCGTAGAGGACGCAATCCAAAAACATCCCCCTCGCGAGGGGCACGGTCAAGTGCAGAGCATTTTCGGGGGGCGCACATACCCGATTTTGTCTGGTTCGAAAGAAATTGACAGCGAGAGCGAACGCCGAGAACCGCCCCATCACGGCACGACCGCGCCACGACTACGTCACGACACGCCACAACTATTGTTGCTCCCGCGCCAAACTACGACGCATGCGGGCCCCACCTGTTGCTGAACGCGATCCGAGCACGCAGAGAACACGCGAGGAGCAGCGGAGAGCAGGCGAGGAGGAGTGGGGGAGAGGGCGCACCTGGAACGGCTGTTGCGGACGCCGAGGCACGCCAACGCCGGGTGACATCGTGAGTTAAAGAAATGCTCTGCATCTAAAAAACAAAACACATAAGTAAACAAACACAATGCATGGTTCGCGGCAATATGAAGAATGCATCAGTAGGAAAATGTAGGAGGTGTTGTGCGAATAGACACTTTAAATGGATAGTTTAGAAGTACAGCACCCATGCCGTCTCCGCATGGAGACAATTAGCGAGAACACAATAAAAGCGGAAGAAGTCTTTGCGGACCTATATTCAGAGACTGTGGAAACAGCAGGACAGCTTCGCACAGAACTCAGTGTGCTGCGAATCGTGAATTGCACGCCAAATACAGGCCTGCCAAACAGTCCGGTACTCCGTCAGAGTACTCATAGCGACTTCATCCCTAACTTGAACTCTCTGTTACCTGCACGAGAAGAAAAAAAAATGGAGACACCCTAGCATTTCTTTTACTTCCACCGCATCACCTAAACGCGTCGACGCAACGAGCAAGGTATCAAAACGAAGCTCTGCGAGCCAGTTAAGAAATACTGCCAGATCGACAACTTCAACTCCGAAGTTGAACTTTTGCGCCGATCGTGAAAGAACACGGACTTCAATAAATACCCGGTGGATTTCCTAGCATTCGCTGAGAGGATACATACCGATATCAGTCGCGCTCTGCAAACGGTCACCATATTCCCAGCGACGAGATGATGTCCCGAACGAGTGTTCATAAAACGAGATTCGCCATGTGGAAACACGGTTTCCTCCGACGGTGTTCCACAACAGTTCTCTCGGCTAGGCATGGTTCAGCTGCATCGCGAAAATAATTGGACAGTCAAAGAGCATTCACAGAAATAAGCACTTTCTGTAGCTCGCATTTTGCTTTTATACCTCTGGATTAGTGACAGTAAGAATAATTTTTCACAAGGCAAATACCAATTTTTTGTAGCCTTGCCTCGCGTCATTTATTTTATATGGTTATCGGATCGTTGGGAGACAACAGTTTCAAAATCAGTGCCTTCGATTGTTCTTTTTAATAAGATGTTGCCGTTATGTAATGCAGTGGTTCCTTGTTGTCATATATGAGCTTTAATAAGAATTTCGAAACTTAATGCTTAAAATTCTGAATTCTTAAAAATATACAAACGGAAGCGATCTTCCTCGCTATATCCCTTGGATGATGTGGAATTCTGCATGTAAAATTGTACCCCCCTCACCCTCCTACGGCCGTGCAATGGGTTTGCCCCCCCTCGAGAAAAAGGGCCCATCCCCCGCGAGGGGGACTCGAGTAAATGCGTCGCATAGGGGTGGATGTATTGCGTTAACGTTTAGCGTTTCGGGAGTTGGTGGTAGTGAATGCGTTGTGTCAGCAGCTTCTTGACGTAGTTTGAATGAGTCAAAGATATAAGGCGCGTTCGTAGCCTTTCATTCTGTGTCGGTTTTGTGGCGCAGTGGGAAGAGCACCATGTACCTCGCGTTCCGCCCACAGGTAGTGAATGCGTTGTATCAGCAGCTTCTTGACGTAGTTTGAATGAGTCAAGGATATAAGGCGCGTTCGTAGCCTTCCATTCTGTATCGGCTTTGTGGCGCAGTGGGTAGAGCACCATGTACCTTGCGTTCCGCCCGCAGGGTCGTGGGATCGAAACCAGGCGCCGGTAAGTATTATTTTTTTATATAGTGTAGGGGGAGGGGTGCGGACCTGTTGCTGAGAGCGAGGAGGGTAGCGTGATGCGGGAGGGGAGGAGTGGGGGAGAGGGCGCACCTGGAACGGCTGTTGCGGACGCCGAGGCACGCCGACAACGCCGGGTGACATCGTGAGTTAAAGAAATGCTCTGCATTTAAAAAATCTTGCCGACGCCCACGGAGGCGGCGAATGGCGGGGTAAATGGCGTTCCACTGACCTTTCAGGCAGTCTAACCAGATTTCAGGGCTATTTTTGTGGCCAATGGGCACTTCTAATTGGCGGTGAGCGCGAACACAGGCGGCGCTGCGAAGCGCGCCTCCGTGACGTCAGCTTAGGGATTCCCGCATTTGTCGTCTGCTTCACTCAGGATCGCTCTCCCTGCTGTTTCTTTGCGCTCAGTCAACGTCTGATGCTTGTCCGCACCAGAATTGGCGTGTGGGTAACTTTTCATCATAATAATAGGCTTAAAATCGCATACACTACCTCATGGTGTCAATTAAAGTATAGTTTTGGATACCGCTACGGGAGAAACATTGCCGGCGCCACCCCATTCTTTGCGAAGCCGGTCCTGTGCGGAGCGCGAAGAATCGGAGCTAGGCGTCAGCTTCTCATGTAAGCATTCGAACAAAAGGAACAGTCAGCTGCTAATAACCGACAACAGCGAAAATGGAAGACCAAAACAAATTCTAGGCCTTCAGGGCTGTCGGCTTTGGCAGAACGCATCACGATTCCCGGTAATCATGTGTAAGGTAAAACAGTTTTTGCAACCTTGCTGAACGCTCGAACGCGTTTTGTCACATCACTTTACGTTGTCAAGGCATGAAAGTTTGCCGACATGCACTATAGACTGCAAAAACTGTAGGTTGAGTTCCAAATAACCCAGCGCGTGCTGATTCTATACCAGGCATCTAACCAGTGTGGAGGTTTATTGAGCAAAACGAGTCACGTGTTCGTTAAATTTATAGTAACACATATATGTTTGTTAAGACCTGAAGGGATATTTCGGAACATTTTGCACAGCCACATCTTCCCGATATTCGGATATGAGTTATAAGAAAACTGCACTCAAGAGGAGGAGGAGGAGTAAGGGGAGGAGGGGAAAACTTTGTTTAACAATTAAATCGATATGGTTAGTGGGCCGGGTCCTCAGTCCAGGACAAGAGAGTAAAAGTAATTTTCTTCAAATCATAGAACGCCATCTCGAGTAGAATAGGATTTGTTCTTCGCGCCTGGAAGGGTTGAAAAGCAATAAAGAGCTACTTGGAATTCTTCTTTTGTTTCGAGTCTTGTAATATATGCAGGTATACTATTTATTACGTTAGTTAGCGAGTATATCATGCCTTCAACACCGTAATCATGTCATCATTGTTCGAGTTAAAAGTCACTTCGTTATGATACGATATAATTACGATAGAAATTCGGAGCACAAAAGCCGCCTTCGAGTACTGGGGACCACGTTGTTTAGGGCGCGATCGCGGTGGCGTAGCACACACCTTCTCATTGTATTTGCATGTGAATAAACAAAGCACGCTGCGGATATGCACCTTCTTGCACGCAGCCGTAATGAAAGCCAATTTGTGAAGAAGGAAATGTATGCCATACAAAATAAAGGAAATATCCACACGACCTTTGTGAGGCTCCCAAACATTCCGAAACCTCCTAATAAGAAGTTGGTGACGGCACAGGAAAATTAATGCGTTGGGCAGAAAAAAAAAAGCAAGAAACATTAATCCGATACAAGACAACAACGAAAGAAACAGAGAAAGCCTGCTGTGCGATGAGCGTGTAGAGGCCGCTGCTTGGTACGTAGTATTAGACTGTTGAGTCTTCATAGGAGCATCTCAAAAATACTGCAGGGAAGCCTACGCATTTTGAATACTTATCGAGAAGCTCTGATCGCTGATCCTCGCGAATAAGCAAGAAAGGACGAGTTACACACGATCTTCTGACCGATACTCTGAAGAAAGTTGTTCTCTATCTCTTCGTGTGTTGCAAACTTGTGGAGGATACAGCTTCAAATTATTCAGATGCGTCAGAAGCTGGCAAAATAACTGAGTCGCTAGAAATACGCTTTTTAACGCACTACAGCAACGAAGCGGGCGATTTCCAGCCCAGGCACTGTTGCCCCTCACAAGCGGAGTGTAGCAGACGACAGCGGCGCAAATCCCTAAGCCGACGTCAGAGCCAGGGGGCGCCACTCAAAGATCTCACCGCCAATAGCCGAATGGGTGTGAATGAGGCAGTCATGGGGGATCCAGCAAGTGAAATGGTGGGAAGTTGGTAGTGCTTGGGCGGTTTGTGGCAATACGGGAGAAACTCAATTTAGCCAGAGGCAAGTTCGAGGCCGCGGGATGTAAGCGATGTCATCATCGTCATCATAGTCATTATCATCACCACTTCATCAATTTTATTTCTTCTAAGATAGGTGGCTTTGCCAGGCTAACCTCGCCAGTACCATTACCAGTACCAGTTGAGAGAGAGCAAGCTAGGTGCCTTTGCCAGGCTAACCTGACCAGTACCATTACCAGTACCAGTACCATTGAGAGAGAGACTCTCTCTCTCCCTCTCTCAAGGCTGAACGCCGCGGCTTTCAGTTCGATCTGCATTTCTTCGGGTAAGGCGGGGTCTTTCGATTCCATCCATAGCGTTATGTCCTCTGCTCCAATTTTAAACCGAAGTGCCAAATCCCTTTCCAGATTTCGATCAACTCTGGACATTGCCACGTTAAACGGCACGGGTCCGAATATTGAGCCTCGAGGTACACCACGGTATAGGTAGAAGACAGGAGGTGGCCATCTGGACCCGCCTGGTGGCCACCCCGTCTCCTTAACCCATCTGTTCATAATAAAGTTTTCCCTCTCTCTCTCCCTGGACCCGCCGCGGTGGCTCAGTGGCTAAGGCGTTGCGCTGCTGAGCACGAGGTCGCGGGCTCGAATCCCGGCCGTGGCTGCCGCTTTTCTGATGGAGGCGAAAAGCGAAAACGCCTGTGTGTACGAGATTTCGGCGCACGTTAAAGATCCCCATGTGGTCAAAATTAATCCGGAGCCCTCCACTACGGCGCGCCTCATCGCCTCCGTTGCGTCGGCGCGTTAAACCCTACAATCGATCAGTCAATCAATCAGTCAATCAATCAGTCAATCAGTCAGTCAATCAATCAGTCAATAAGTCAATCAGTCAGTCAGTCAGTCAGTCAGTCAGTCAATCAATCAATCAATCAATCAATCAATCAATCAATCAATCAATCAATCAATCAATCAATCAATCAATCAATCAATCAATCAATCAATGAAGGGGAATGGGGCGAGCATGAAACAAATTCCTAATCCACGCCTGGGTTATTTTACTGAGGTGTGCTCACGCCAGTTAAAAAAAAAAAACTGGTGTTGGCTTCGTAGCGTGCGTCACGGCCTCGCTCGAGGTCAAAATGCAGTGGATGCAGGTAAGGCCTGCAGTATCAGTCCGATTTGCCGAATACGCCACTTCTTTCTCCAGAAAACGGAATTTAACTTTGCTAAACTTTAGGCCGTAATTTTGGAGTCGCAAAAAGATTTTGCTTAGTGCCGACCAGTTCCGTATGTTTTCTGTGATGATGGCGTCGTCGAGGTACATTGCTCCATGCAACCCGTGACTTCTTCGATGAAGCGTTGGAACAAGGAGGGGGCTGATGCGATTCCGAAAGGTATAGTCTGTTGTAGCAGAAAAGCCGTCTGGTTAGTTACTGTCGATGATGATGATGGCAATGATGTTTTGATTTTTATGTCGCAAGGCCGACTAAGGGCAAATAGCGCCAAATGAAGGTGTGTTATTGTTAAGTGCAGACAGCTTGCGATATTTTACTTGGAACGGTATGGTTGTAAACATTCTAGTGTACTGAATATTGCCCTACTATTTAAGGTCGAGAAAAACACCGACGCCGAAATATGCGAAAGTACTCAGGCAACAAACGTCGACTTCGACCTATACCCTGGGAATCTTTGTGAACACGTGACCCTCTAGCCCCACAAGAACGGAAGAAGCGGAAATTGCGGCAATAGAAGGCATTCCCTTGGCAGTCCAATTATTAAAACTAACTTCTCATTACATCATTACAAACACCATTACACTCAGGATACCTAAACGCTTCGGAAATATCCCTTCCGCAATGAAGTAAGCGCAAATTACATGGGCACCCGGACGCCATGGTCTGGAAAGGATCGAGGCTGCTGAGCAAGAAGCACGCGAACTCTCAGACCACTTGCTAGAAAAACATCCCCCTCGCGAGGGGCACGGTCAAATGCAGAGCATTTTCGGGGGGCGCACATACCCGATTTTACCTGGTTTGAAAGAAATTGACAGCAAGAGCGAACGCCGAGAACCGCCCCATCACGGCACGACCGCGCCACGACCACGTCACGACTACGTCACGATCACGCCACAAGTGTTCTTGCTCCCGCGCCAAACTACGACGCATGCGCGCCCCACCTGTTGCTGAACGCGATTCGAGCACGCAGAGAACACGCGAGGAGCAGCGGAGAGCAGGCGAGGAGGAGTGGGGGAGAGGGCGCACCTGCAACGGCTGTTGCGGACGCCGAGGCACGCCAACGCCGGGTGACATCATGAGGTAGAGAAATGCTCTGCATTTAAAAGAACGCTTCCCGTAGCCGGAATCAAACCTCGGTCCCTCACGTCGTAACGCCGGCGTCTATCCGATTTCTCCATTTCGACGTGGTGGAACCTACCCTGACAGCTGGTCAAAGCTTTCTACTCTTTCTCCGCAAAAGTGGTGTGTCGCTAGGAGCACGGTATGTGAGGAGGAGGAGGAGAAAACTTTATTAAATGCAGAGCATTTCTTTAACTCACGATGTCACCCGGCGTTGGCGTGCCTCGGCGTCCGCAATAGCCGTTGCAGGTGCGCCCTCTCCCCCACTCCTCCTCGCCTGCTCTCCGCTGCTCCTCGCGTGTTCTCTGCGTGCTCGGATCGCGTTCAGCAACAGGTGGGGCGCGCATGCGTCGTAGTTTGGCGCGGGAGCAAGAACACTTGTGGCGTGATCGTGACGTAGTCGTGACGTGGTCGTGGCGCGGTCGTGCCGTGATGGGGCGGTTCTCGGCGTTCGCTCTTGCTGTCAATTTCTTTCAAACCAGGTAAAATCGGGTATGTGCGCCCCCCGAAAATGCTCTGCATTTGACCGTGCCCCTCGCGAGGGGGATGTTTTTCTAGCAAGTGGTCTGAGAGTTCGCGTGCTTCTTGCTCAGCAGCCTCGATCCTTTCCAGACCATGGCGTCCGGGTGCCCATGTAATTTGCGCTTACTTCATTGCGGAAGGGATATTTTCGAAGCGTTTAGGTATCCTGAGTGTAATGGTGTTTGTAATGATGTAATGAGAAGTTAGTTTTAATAATTGGACTGCCAAGGGAATGCCTTCTATTGCCGCAATTTCCGCTTCTTCCGTTCTTGTGGGGCTAGAGGGTCACGTGTTCACAAAGATTCCCAGGGTATAGGTCGAAGTCGACGTTTGTTGCCTGAGTACTTTCGCATATTTCGGCGTCGGTGTTTTTCTCGACCTTAAATAGTAGGGCAATATTCAGTACACTAGAATGTTTACAACCATACCGTTCCAAGTAAAATATCGCAAGCTGGCTGCACTTAACAATAACACACCTTCATTTGGCGCTATTCTTTCACTTTGCCCACGATCATTCACCACCATCGTCAGAGAAAGTGGGCTCTCCTGCAGTGCGTATTGGCGTGTACAACGGCTTCAGTGAGGCCACTAAAGCTTCGATTTGAAATCAAGACGTACAGACGGGCCACGACACAAGGGAATGAGCATGATTGACAATCCAGCGCGCGAAAACACGGCACAAAAAAGAACGAGAGTTAGACAGGACAGCGCTGTACTCACAACTGATTTATTTCGAAGAAAACATTGGTCATATATACAGATCAGTCTCCCACGTGGCGGTAACTTATTGCACCCGATAACCACAAACAAAAAAACGCAATCATTAATCGGTTTGCACATGTGTAGTCTTTGGTTTACTTGGTCATGCAAAGGCGTCACTCAGATACGTGGGAGACTGATCTGTATATATGACCAATGTTTTCTTCGAAATAAATCAGTTGTGAGTACAGCGCTGTCCTGTCTAACTCTCGTTCTTTTTTGTGCCGTGTTTTCGCGCGCTGGATTGTCAATCATGAACATTCACCAACTCGCCCAAATCACAGTCCTCTTGAAGGGAATGAGCGTTGCCTTCTCGCTCAAACTGACCAACACCTTTCACGCCCCCTATTAAGACACAGAGGCGTAGATGACTTCTGTTTTTCTGTTCCACAGAGTAGTGTTGCTCTCTTGGCTGGCCTTCAGTGCTTGGCAAGCTGAAATCGTGAACGCACAACTCCGTCCCAAAACGCTCCTTCGGCGTCGAATTAACGCTATCGCGTCGTACATCTGAAGACCTAAACGTAGATGACACTTTTTTAAATGCAGAGCATTTCTTTAACTCACATGTAGCGTCCGCCGTGCGTCCGCAACAGCTCAGCGCACAGCCGTGCCCTCTCCCCCACTCCTCCTCTCCCGCATCACGCTACCCTCCTCGCTCTCCACAATAGGTCCGCACCCCTCCCCCTACACTATAAAAAAGAAATAATACTTACCGGCACCTGGTTTCGATCCCACGACCCTGCGGGCGGAACGCAAGGTACATGGTGCTCTACCCACTGCGCCACAAAGCCGATACAGAATGGAAGGCTACGAACGCGCCTTATATCCTTGACTCATTCAAACTACGTCAAGAAGCTGCTGATACAACGCATTCACTACCTGTGGGCGGAACGCGAGGTACATGGTGCTCTTCCCACTGCGCCACAAAACCGACACAGAATGAAAGGCTACGAACGCGCCTTATATCCTTGACTCATTCAAACTACGTCAACAAGCTGCTGACACAACGCATTCACTACCACCAACTCCCCAAACACTAAACGTTAACGCAATACACCCACCCCCTATGCGACGCATTTACTCGAGTCCCCCTCGCGGGGAGATGGATGGGCCCTTTTTCTTGGAGTTTCATTGTGGGTGGCGGAATATTTCCGAATCACTTGGGTATTCTGTCTAATTATGTTTTTAATGCTTTAACAAGGGTTTCTAACAAGTGTTGTGCTACTATTTGACAGTTCCGCTAGTTGGATTGCGGAGAAGATGGCTCCAATTCCCGCTTTGCGTTCCTCGTGTGGCAGTGTCATGGAGTCACAAAAATTGCCAGTGTAGTCCACTGCAATGATTGTTGTCTTGGTACTTTCGTACACCATGGCCTCGGGGTATACTGCGTTTGCAAGGTTTTGGGTTTTTCCTGGAAACAATGTGATCTTGTATTGTGCTGTTTCGACCCAATGTTTTTGGTAGGGAAAATTTTATATGGAGTGTCGTTGGATAGGTGACATGGAGAGGAGGGCTATCTTGCGTACGACGGCCCGTGCCGGTTTTTTTTTCTCAGTCGCTTCCTTTGCGTCAGGGGAGTGGCCTCCCTGATCTCTCCAAAGACGTTATAAAGACCCAACTTGCGGACTTTTTCGGCGACCGTGAGAATTGGGAGGTTGAGGGGAGGGGGAGTAAGCCGGTGGCTCATAATGAGTGCTTGGGTGGGTGTTATTATGTGTACTCTCATTTCTGCTGTATCCCTGGTTGGGTCTCTTGCAATGCGGACCAATTTGTTAAAGGTTTTACGTATTTTGGCGATTGTGAAATGGCTATGGCTCTGCCGTTTCTCAGTAGCCGCCGTGCCGATGATTCTTGCGTGAGTGTACTCTGGGATGACATACCGAAATATTTCTTGGGTGGGTTTTCAACTTGGCTGCGTGGCACCACCAATCGTTTGCCCTTCAAAGCTTGCGGCGGTGACAGAGCCGCGGCAAATACGAAAGTTAATTTGAAAGCTAGTGTAAATGACCGCTATATACTGGGCTTTATTTCTTATAGGAGACATTTTAGTTCGTTTCTGCTGATGATCTACTTTGGTTCTTGAGACATCGGTGGTATCTTCTGTCCGATTTTTTAGTTACGGGACACAATGTTGGTGCCGGAATCAGTTCCGATAGGAGACCCGCTTTGGTGTGATGACGTCAGTTGTGGACACGGCTGGCGACTGTCTGCCGAGCATCCGAACCCCGAAAGAATGTAGAACCAACTATATACACTGTGGAGGCGCGGCGCTAGCTGAATTCGCGTATCGTTTCTTTCGTCGCCACCGCATAATCATTTCCCCCTCTTCCCCACTTCACTGGCTGCTTCGCGTGTTCCAGATTCAGGCCAGCCCTCGAAACTTGCTGCCCCAGTCGTAGCTTCGGGTCGCAGCGATGACGAATGTCCGTGGACGCTTGATATGAGCGCGTCCAATAGCGGACGGCTAGCAGCCATGGAAAAAATAAAAAAGTCAGCCTAATGACGCTATCGTGTTAAACATATAATATATGGCTTGCACTGACGTCACTGTAGCTGCCATGCTTGTGAGGTATAAGCACTGCGAAAGGCTGCACACTTATCTGGTGCTCTTATCTTTCGGAGCACTACAAAAGCTGGAAGTGGTTCGCAAGAAAGGGTTGTGATGACGTCATGTGCAAGCTATGTTGTCATAGCGCGTAGTTTCACTTGTTTGTCGTAATTACTTAGTGCACCGTGGAGTTGTAAACAATCCGGAATTCCAGTCTGCTGTTAATGCGCGGGATTCTGCGGTAGGAGTATGGTTAAACAAAGGCGCTGTCACTAGTGTTTTATCGGAACTACACCGCAACGAATTACGGAACGTTGGACTGCTGAAAGAACTACATAACTGTGACAAATTTTATCGCAGCACGTATCGTGGGAAACGATTACAGTTTTACTAAACATGTAGCCTCAAGACGCGTCGCTCCTAATCCATTCAACTTTCACTAAGGTTTTAGCAGCTTTTCTGTCCAACCATGTTATCAGAGGTGAGTGTCAGTTACTTTTTTCTTTGTAATTGTCTTTCTTAATAAGCACGGACACAGAGGATAGAGTCGCCATTATGTAGACGGCCGATGCGATTGTGCGGCCGGGCCGAAATGTATTGCGAAATCTGTCTTTCTGTCTGTCGGTCAGTGCATCTGTTGATTCGTGTGTTCATGTGATACGTACAAGCAGACGAAGGTTATGTACGTGGCGTGTTTATGGTATTTCCGCAAACCGTCCCTTCTGTTCTGTTTGCTTTTGGGTTTTGTTGCCCGCATCTGGCCGCTCCCGGCTGTCGTATCTGTTTTCAAAGCGAAGCACGTGTTCCTTCCCTTTCTTTTGTATTGCGCACAGGCTCTCTTTTAGGGGCGACGCACCTCAGGGGCTCGGGCTGCCATCGTCGTCTCATGTGGTCGTCGTCTCATGTCGCCGTATTCTCGTGAAGTCACGGTACTAGAACCCCGGGACACTCGTTTTTAACTCTTCGCGCTAGAACGTACCTTCTCATTCTAATAAATTCTAAAGACGCCGCGTCATTCCATTCGCCGACGCTCTTTTGCGTACGTCCCTCACTGACTGCTTCTCGACGTATGTGTATTGTTATTAAGGTCTGTGAGGATTACATGTTAGCTCCAATACTCCTTGTTTACTGCACCGCGCCGTTCTTGGTTACATGGCAGTATCTGTTCACGCCCTGTGCGCGGCTTCGGCGTAGTGGAGGAAAACCGCGATTTAGGTTTACAGATATTAGTAAGATTCGTCGCGGTGGCCTGGTCTGAAACCTTAACGCGTTGTCTGACGTCAGCGCCACTGGCGTTACTGCTCCTTGTGCATGAACACGCCCACGACACTGTTCAAAATTATGCTTCCTGTCACGTTAACAGTCACTTACTCTGACCGGAGTCATCTATGGTCTTGGCTATTCCTTTTTACTGGCTACGTGCACAGGCAATCGTCATCGGCGACATCCTAACTGTAACAGTACAGTAGACCAACATGCAACGGTTGTAAATGCTGCACAGCTTTTCGAGCACCGAAGGCCAGCAAGGGTTACGACGTCAGCTTGTGCCGCTAGATTTTACATCCTGCCATGACGAAGAAAAATATTAAACTTGCCGAAGTAAAATGGGCCAACGCTCAGAAGCGCAGTGGCGCACTGGAGGCGACTAACTAGCACAGTGCTACTAGGACACCGAATTTTTCACGCATTCCTTCTTTGCAAAAAAAAAAAAAAAAAGCTGGAAAGATATCCTGCATTTCACCTTGACGCCAGCGTGATGCATGTTCTGGTTAGTTCTTGGTCTGAGGTATTTCGGGTCGGCATCAGAAAGCAGTACGCTGCTGATAAGTTATGACGCAAGACGGGGACGGATGCGAAAAATATTCACTGCTCTTGTTTGTTTTCGGCGCAACTGCGGGAAAGTCTCGCACATGAGTCAAACACACAGGCTCCACTTCCTTGAATAGACGTGTTAGCAACACGCCCATGGTATGCAACTTATTCGTTGCGCATGGATGGACGGGCGTACGCCGTCCTACACCTTGAAGGAAATGCGAAAAATAACGCACTGCCGGGCTGGGATACTTTTATTCTTTTTATCGGCGCTCTTGAAACCACATTTTGCGATGCTTTATGCAGCCGTATTCCGAATTGCTTGCGTGACAAACGCACGCGAAATCCGATGATTGCCAGAATGTGTTACTTTTTGCCCGTAAATTTCAGCATAGTTTTGCAACAGCCGAGAATTTAAGGCTTCGTGGTATTATTAGTATGCTTCCACTTTTCATGTGAACCATTAACCCTTTGATGCCCAAAACGTTTTTTTTGCTAAAGAGTGTGAAAACATTTTTAATGATCTAAAAGGACTTCTGACATAGCAAATATGAAGTCAGAAAACAATTTGGTTCATTAGGACGGACACTAGGACACTCTGGGCCCTGGGAAGCACTGGGCACTGGCTGCCCATATATCGGTTGAACGAGAAAGCTGCCTTGCTCAGCAGGATTTATGGCTCAAGTGAAGGCAATAACGTAAAGCTTGTATTGCTATCATTTGTACTAACAACAAAATTGCACAATTTTGCATGCCTGTCACTAGCCCATTGAGCCCCCGAGCTCGATGCGAGTTGACGCGCATAAACAAGAATTTTTTTTTAGCACACGGAAGTGCGTGCTGCACTCTCTTTTTTGAATTTTTGAAGAACCGGGAACCTTTGTCTGTCAACAGATGTTGTTAAATATAAAAAAAAGCCACAAAGTGCGAGAGAAAAAAGTATTGTTTGAGTTGTTGCTCCTGAGCAACGTTGGACATCTAGAAAGGCGACGATCACACGTAGTTTGTGACATAACCGTGTAGTATAAATATGCGGCTTGAATAATCGGTCAACCTTCCCGGCAGTAAGCACCGCTGTGCGAGAAAAATCACAGCGGCGGGGGCTCGGATTTGTGCGCACGGAGGTTGTATTTTTCCTCGAGACAACGAAAGTTTGATCACGTAGTTCTAGATGTGCGGTTGTAATTATTCTTAGCTGAGTTTGCTTATATGGCTGCAGGCTGAGTGACGATGAAGTTTGCTTGATTGACACATCTTAAAGGAAGCCAAGCCTCTTAGTGATACTGGTAGCGTTCTTGTTGTTCATGCGTTAGCAATAGCCGTAACTTACTGTCACTCGGCTCCACAAACACAATTTGCTTGTAAAATATTGATCAAATGTGCAGCCGTTGGGCACTGCCATCATACTGGTATACTGTATGTTGTCTCACAAATTCATCCTTTCCTGGAAAACGCGCCGCATGACTCCACTAACCCTTCCACGCTAACTGTTTTGCTTCGTTGTAATGCTCCGTGCCAGTGCATGTGAACGCTATTTACGTTTCAAAACAATCCCATAACTACAAAGACGCCGGGATAGGGGGAAAAGTGCGAATAAGTAAGAAGTTGAGATGGTATTGGGCGTTGTATTCTCAGTCTTTCGTTTCACGAGCAACAAAGTTGGTCGTGTTATGTATAGAGAAATTTCATTTTCGGTCTGCGGTGATGTTGGAATAAAGCAAAAACGTCACGTCTGTTAATAAGCAGCCGGCAGGTCTGAAGAATTCGACCATTTTGTCAATTTCACTATTTCACTAAAGAGAGAAACTGTTGGAACTGCTCCGCTGCGTAAAAATGGCAGTAACTTTTCTTCTCACTTCATCTTCACGTAGGCATGTTGAAAGTTCGCGACCGAATTTCAAGCATTAAATTTAAGCACGTACTCGCGCGTGTAGGGTTCGGAAACCTTAGGTATACTCGCACTGTTTTATAATACCTTAAAATGAATTAGGACATTATCCTATTATACTTGATGGTTCTCGAGTGGTTACCGACAGGTGACACTGGAAGTAGAAAGAGGCCATTAACTCGAGCGAGGGATAAAATCAGAAAATCCGGAGACAAAGAACGGTCTGGAGCATCGCAGGACAAGAACGACTGGGGGAAATATGGGGGAGGCCTTCTTCCCGCTGTAGACACAAACACGCCGATGATGATCGTGGCGATGATTAGTTTATCACCTTATACGGCTATTACATTTGGCCATATACCACACCAGTGCAAAGCAGAATGACGTTGCCGTTAAAGGCGATGCATAGTATCTAGAGAACGACTTATGTTCACTGGCGACCCAGCTAGCGCTGGTAGACCGGGCGCAGGCGGCCATGACGTCATATGGGCTTCAGTGAATAAGGAACTACTCCCAATTTAGACGCTCAATAAATGTATTCTCTCTCTCTCTCTTAGTATATATTCTTGTTTCTTTGTTGCGCTTCCGGAACTTAGAATAGTCTGTAACGTTGCAAAAAAGGTTGTTTGCAAATACATCCTGTAAAAACTGAAAGATCCATGCAAATGAACCATAGGTCAACAGTATAACGAACTAAACAAGTACCTAACTAACTGACTAAACTGACTGACAAACTGAGCTAACGAACTAACTAAGCAACTGACTGACTGACTGCCTGACTAACTAACCAAACAAATAAATAAATAAATAAATAAATAAATAAATAAATAAATAAATAAATAAATAAATAAATAAATACCTCATGGACAGCACTGGCTGCCTGGAACCTACAGGTCCTGTTCGGCCCAGTATAGCTTCGCATGTCTCATCGCCCTCCTCCTCTCCTCCTCCGATCTCCCCCCTCATGTCTCGAAGGTGCCGTTTTGCATGGAGATGCGGGCGGGCGACCCCGAAAAGCGTGCCGCTTACGTTTTTCGATGAGGCGACACCCCACCCCGGGGCGTCCCCGCCCCCGCTACGCGAGGCTTCAAAAAGGTTGCGCCAACCCTTGCCCTGGTTCACACCATGGTCACCCGACGAGAGACTTTCCGCGGATGGCGTCTGCCGTGCTGGCGGCCGCCACAGCCGCAGCCCGGGTGCGATCTACCCCGGTGTCGAGGTACGTGCGGCCCCTCCATCTCTAGCTGCGGACTACAGCGGAAATAATGTTTGGAAAGGAAAAAAAAAAAGAATATAGTTGTGAGTTGACGCAACGAAGGAGATGCTATGGTTCACTAGTAAAACCGATGTGTAGTATGATTTGCAATAACGTAAGTTGATTAATGTACGAATAATGTAAGTTGAAGGATACTCATTGCCGAATGTTAGATACTTTACTGGGCACATTACTTGATAACGGTGGGTACATATCGATATTGACGATGTAAAAAAATCACGTGAACCCCCGACCGAACGAGACATTACAGGTCAAATATTTCGAATATTGGTACCCTTTACCCCGTTGTAAGTTATTTGTGGTTCGCGCAGACTGAATTCCATGGTCAGCCACTTTTTTATTTCGTGTCACTGTGCCATCGTTTTAAGTTGGTTAAGTTTGGCTAATTGGTTGTCGTCGCATGCTCGCGACGACACAAGGACGAACGAACGAGGGGCGTTCGCTATGACGTGTCTTTCTCGTTCCGAGCAAGTGTTCCCGCGATACGGCGAACGCTGGAGTTATTTTTGAGGCCATGGTTGGCCACACTCCCTGGGTGTGTATGCTGGCTTGGCGAACGTGCGCTCGAGGCACTCGGCGAACGCTGGAGTTTTTTTTTGGCCAATATTGGCCAATCTCGCTAAGTGGGTATGCTTAGCTTGACGAACGTACGCTCGAAGGACGCGTGCACGAGCATTTGGCCCGTGCGGGAGATTCGGCTCGTTTGGCTGCCCGGCCACTGTGGGTTAACCCTCAATGAAACCGCTGACATATTAGCTAAAACTGCTTTGGCTTTACCGATAGTCGAGGTTCTTCCCCCGTTTTCTTGCGTGTTGTTGGCACGTTATCGCCAATACCTGTTCAATCAAGATGTCTCCGATCATGGTCTGAACACTTCTCCTGAACTTGAACACCTCAGGTACCGCTGGGAGAGAAGTTTATGCCAAACTCGCTTGTGCGAAGTATTGCTAACTTCTTTTCGTTGTGGTGTGCCGCCACTTAATCGGTATTTATACAGGGAAAATCTTATAACATCCCCTTTGTGCCACTTTTGCCCAGAAATTGAATCCGAAGAGCATTTCTTTCTTTTTTGCCGCCGATTTTCTAACCATTGGAGAAGGCTGCTAGAGATTCCCCTGCTACGTCTTGGACTACCTTTGACGGTACCGGTGCTTTTGTCGTTTCGGGGGACTAGGCTGGGCCGATGACATAGGGACGTGTGCAACGCCATCCACTCCTTCATTTCGGAGACAGCTCGTCTGCAGTGTTAAAAACATTCCGATTAGGCTGAATTTTACTATAGTTTTCCTACTCTTCTCTCTGTTGTTTTTTTCGTGTTTTCTCTCTCTCTCTCTCTCTCTCTCTCTCTCTCTCTCTCTCTCTCTCTCTCTCTCATTAACCTAGACCAAATTCTTTGTTCTGCTCCATTATTTTGCCTCGCATGATTGATTGTAATGAAAACATAACTCTTCTTGGCCAATCCCCCTAAGTGGGTATGCGCCATTTTTGGGGCCACCACCACCACCTTTCCCGGTACTTTTAACTGCGGACACCATACACAAACGATTTGCTCAACAGCTTCGCTGTTAAAACAAAACAAAATGGCGGCTTCAGTTATCACCGCGCTGATCGATTTGCATCTCGAGGAGTGAGTGAATCGGCAGCATCAGTACGGCTTTCCATCACCGGGGGAAGCGTTTCGATATTAATACCACATCGGCATGAACTGTGTGCGCCAAAAGCAGCAGACGGGCAGCGCAGGGCGGTGACGGCAATGAAAATGATAGCGCCAATACGTTTAGTAAGTAACGTTGAAACACAGAGCTAATTTATGTTACTAAGACCAATGAAAATGAATAAATGGATAGGAAAAAAATCCCGGGCCACCTCCACTAACGTGAAACCTTGGGAGGGGCGAAGTACGCATGCAGTGTATAAGTGTATTCTTGGCGCCTTGGTGTTTTTGCTCACAGAGATGAAACTGATGGGGGGCAGAGATATACAGCTTTGCTGTAAATGTCTCTTGTCCATGAAGCACGAAGCTCTCTTGCGCGAGGCGTGTTGTTTTAGTACGCTCGTTACGAAGCGCTCCAGCGCGAGGCGTAAACGAGTGCCCCGTGTTTCTTTAGTACGCGTTACGTTCTAGCGCGAGGCGTAAACGAGTTTCCCAGTGTTTTAGTACCGTGACCACATCAGGTAACGATTACGACGACGACGACGACGACAGGAGACGTCAACAGCCCCAGCCCATAAGGGGCTTCGCCCCTAAAATGCGCCAATACACTTTGTACTCATGGTTAACAAGCGAAGCTGTAACGTGCGGCAGCCGGGGGTTTACCGTGTTCTCCTCGTTATGGGCTGTATGCTCCCCGGGAGTACACCTGACGTCTGACTTCCGCATCTTGAAGGGACATGGCCGTTGATGTTCACCATTGCCCTGTTGACGCTGCTCCGCCCGCGCCGCCGCCTCTGTCTCTGCCCGCCGTTTTCTCTCTTCCTGTGCTTCCCGCAGTATCTCGCTGCGCGCGCGCTCTGCTGCGAGGAAGACTTTTTCGCTCCCTCCGATGCACCGCTCCCACTTACCAGGGTCAGTAGATGCGAGAGTGCAGCTACGCCATCTATAAACCCAACCAATATCTACCCTCATAATTCCAACTCCTCTCCAACTGCGTATTTTCACGCATTCGCACGAGGTTCCGCAGGAGGTGGTTTTGGAGTGCACGGGACAGGTGGATTTTCATTTTGCTTAGTCAAATACAGCTTCGATCTGAATGAAAAGCATTGCGTCATGGTCTTTAGTGCGAGAAACGCCTTCCGCTGGCATTGGGACCAATGTTACTAGATCGCTTTGCAGCATTAACGCTGGTTGGAACTACAGAAATGTGTTCCTTTTGTTGTTGCAGTTTTCGTCTGTATTCTTAGAAGTATTTTTGTATTCTTTCTAAGTAATACAAGGTATCGTTGTGGTGATTTGGTAAGCTAAGGGTGAATTACATGGCATAGCAAGAGTTTCACGACTGACTTCTGGAGAATCTACGCAAGGTGGTTGATCGCCCGACGAGGTATCTGGAAGATGATGTCCAGGAGAGACCTCTCATGAGGTACAAGGTCTGCAATGGAAACTGTAAACGGAATGATGACACGCGTTTATAACGCGTGCGATATTCCTTTAAGCGTGTTTAAGGCAGTGTCGACTGCCGCACGTTCGTTATCACCAGCGTCTGCCCTGTTTCACAACAAAATGAAATACATTATATACCCCGTGTGGCAGTCGTTGTTACCCACAACACAAGCCCGATCGTTTTCAGATATTGTGCTTGAGGTTTTCTGAATCTCTTGTTTTGATACCAACAAAACACCCGTGCTTTGAGGCTTACTAGGGCAGTGAGATGAATACTCATTGCGTCTACCCGTTTTAATTCTTACTACGGTACATGACCTCAGACTTGTTTATTACGCCTTGTGTGGCCATCTTCAGCGCACAATGAAGAAGTAACGTGCTCTTGGGTGGGCGTGATGTCCCATTATGTCCCCAGAAAACTCCGCTCTGCCGCGATGTAAAATGCCTGCAGCGCCAGTTACCTTGCCGTACCCAAGAACATACTGGAGAAGCTGAAATCGCATCAAAGAGGTGTCTGACGCCTGTGTCATCACAGTTGAACACGTTATTATTTGACCTCTGATGATTGCAATGCAACAGGTAATCGATAAATCACCTGCATGAAAGAAGTAGGATGATTAGAAATAAACGTTCAGTGGACATGGTTTATCGCCAGGTGGGATACGTCCTTAGTCTAGGAAACCTTGAGTCTGGGCGGCCTGTCTCGCCCGGTCTACCAGATGTTGTTGGTGATCTGGATTTCAGCTGGTCGTCCGACCCTTCCACTGCTCAGTTGAGGAGTTTATTTATTTATTTATTTATTTATTTATTGTACCCTCAGGGTAAAAATACATTGTAGAGGAGAGGGGCAATAATAATCAAGTAAGAAACTATACAAGCACAAAAATACTTCGAAAAGAACATTAGTGAAGAACATCAAGTTTGTATGGGCTGTTTACTGGGTTACAACTCAGTGCACAGTTAAAACATAAACAAAACAAAAAAAAAGCCTTGGCAGTCAAATAGAAGCAACGTAAACGCTTCCAAATAACGAGAACACAAACCAGTGGTTAGACTTTCCACCGAACAGCGGGTAAAAAGGAAAAAAAATGGAAGAAAAATGTACAGACGCGAAAAAGAGGCCCTTATTTCAACAACGCATGCCCACACAAGAACAAGAAACGGTATATCCAACAATCTATAGCGTTATCGTGTACACTAGGAAAAAAAAAGAAGAGAATCATTTTGGCAATGCCAATTTACAGATAATTTTGAACAGAGCCCGCGCATGCTCATACAAAACAAACAAAAACAGCAGCACAGAAGGGCACATAAATCACATTCCACAATGCTGAATTTCCGCATGCCGTATATGACACTGCAAGGGTAACATAGCGGGAACCGGAGTTGAAAAAGTTAAACGAAAGTAGAACACTATGGCGTGAGTAAATTACTCAAGGCATTTTTAAAGAGAGTCGGATTGACTATGCTGGTGATAGAATGGGGAACACGATTCCAGTCATTACATGTTTTGGGCAAGAATGAGGTTGAATGTGTGACGGTATTTGAATGAGGAACATAAACTTTCTGGAGATGGTTTTGGCGCGATGAGATGTAATTTGGAGGCCTTATCAGATAGCATGCAAAGCAAGATTATGATAGTAGATTTTGTGAAAGAGGCAGAGCTGGGCGTTTTTCCTTCGGGTAGCTAGTGCGGGAAGGCCCAAGTGAAACTTCATCTGCGTTACACTGGATGTGCGATGATAATTACCAAAAATGAAACGGGATGCACGGTTCTGAACTCGCTCAAGCATGTCTATTAATGTGGAGTGACCAGGGTCCCACACTGAGGACGCATATTCAAGTTGAGGGCGGATTTATGTCGTGTACAGGAGCAGTTTTAGAGCTGCAGGAGCAAGGAAGAAATTTCTGCGGAGGTACCTTTTGCTGTGATATGTTCGATATGAGTATTCCAGGAAAGGTTGTCAGTGATGTAAACACCAACGTAACGGTACGATGTTACAGGATCTAATGGGGAATTGCTTAGGTAGTATGTTGGAGGCACATCACCTTTACGGCTTATTCGCATAACTTTGCATTTCTTAATGTTTAGCTCTATTTGCCATGTTTGACACCAAGATGTCACAGTGTTTAGATCGGTCTGAAGGTTTGTAATATCCGAGTCACTAGTAATTTTATGGGAGATGACACAGTCGTCAGCAAATAAATAAATTTGAGAGTGAATGTGACTAGGCAAGTCGTTTATATAAATTAAAAAGAGTAAAGGTCCAAGTACCGACCCTTGGGGGACGCCTGAAAGAACGGGGGCTGTGGGGGAGTTGAAATCATTGGCGTTGACAAACTGTACACGTGAAGTTAAAAAGGCATGGATCCATCCGATTATTAAGGGCTCGATATTTAAGTTGCTCATTTTGTAAAGGAGGAGTGAATGATTGACCTTGTCAAAGGCTTTCGCAAAATCTAAGAATACGCAGTCAGTTATGTAATCATTGTTTAGATTTTCATGTAGCTGGTTGGTAAAGGATACTAAGTGAGTGTCGCAGGAGAAATTTTTGCGGAACCCGTGCTGAGCGACTGTGAAAAAGTTGTTGCTTTCAAGGAAACGGGTAAGCTCGGAAAAAATTACATGTTCCATTAAGTTACAGGGCACAGGAGTAAGTGAGATGGGTTGGGATTTGTGAGAGTTGGGAGTTGGGATTTGGGACTAGAGATTGTGTGTGACGACACTACCACACCGCGAGGCAGAGAGTGCACGGCTCTAGGCAAAATTTAAAATTGTATTTCGCATGAAAGTTAAAAGAATTGTATGACTGCAACAGTACCTACTTCCCTCCGCTATCATTCAGGAGAAGCAAGGCCTGAAGAAACGAGAAGACAGCACACCCTCATAAAAGCCCCTAAGTAAGAGAGAGAATAAACGTTTAATAGAGCAAACGGTAGTCCTTAAGCCGTTACTCAGTGGGTTGGTTTCGCCTCAGTCCAGGCACCATTGGGCCTTGGCTGCAGCCCTGGCACAGGTGACCAGAAAGATCTGGTCAGCGTGACGGGAGCTGGTCAGCAACCCCCCCCCCTCCCCTCTCCCCCCCCCCCCCCCGCTGCTCTGGGGAAGGGCTGGGATTGGATGTGAGCGATGGGGTGTTTTGACAGGCCCACACTATGTGGTAGATGGTATTAAGAGAGGGGCAGAAGGGACAGGTGAGGGTGTATTGGATAGGAGGAATGACGAGGAGGATGGGAGCGTTGTAATAGGTGTTTCTAATGGACGACAGATGATTGCTTCCTACATGGTTAGTTGGAGATGAGGTTGAGGCAAAGTGGGGCGAAGGTTACGATAATGATGGAGGATGTCGTGGTAGCGTCATGGAACAGCGGGAGGAGGAAGAGGAGGCTGGGCCATGGGTTCTGACCCCGAGGGAAATGCCCGGTGTGGAAGGGCGCGAGCAGCGGCGTGAGCCGCGTAATTTCCCTCGAAGGGGCCCAGGGGTGCAGATGATGTAGAGCTCTAGAAGAGGATTGGTGGATGCGAGTATGCGTAAGGCGGAAAGCGAGATGCGTCTACGTTGAATGTTACGGCAGCCTTGCTGGGAATCTGTGATAATTGTAAGGTATTCGAAGCCAGTGGGAGCGGTGATGGCTAGGGCAATTTCTTCGGCAGTAGTGGTTGATGTGGAGAGATTCGTGAGGGAGGTGAGAAGTGTGCCCTCTGAGTTGACAACCGCCAGAACACGAGCCTGGCGTGACGGGTAGAGGGTAGTGGGTAAGTGAGTATGGGAGTGAAAGTAGAATTGGGGTCGAAGATGTCTAACCCGGGAGAGTCTTCTAGCTTGGTTGAATTCTGGTTGCATATTGTTATCAATTTTGGATACAGTAATGCGGGACCAGATTGAAGACGGAATGCATTGAAGGGCTTGTGAAGCAGGTAGTGCATGTCGGGTAACCGAGGGTCTGAAGGACGTGTCAGCTGGAGTGGTAAGGAGGAGTCTGGTGAGTTGGCTGTTGGGTTGAGCTTTTAGGAGTTCTTCGAGGGCATTGTATATTCCGAATTGAAAAGAAGCACAAGTAGAGGTTTGAGCGGGGAGGCCAAGTCCTATTTTTAAAGCTTTTCGAGTTAGTATGTCGACTTTGTCTCGTTCCTTGTGTTTCAGGGTGATGTATGGGGTGGAATATGTGATGCGACTAATTAAATGTGCGTGAATTAGTCATATTGTATGGTCTTCTTTTAGGCCTTGACGTTATTTTGTGATGCGTTCGACGAGATGGGTAAGTTCAGGTACCCGTACTCATCGAGAGACTCATTAACAACCAAATAGTGCACTACCAGGTGCATATTGAACCATATCTACACCCAGCGCAATCTGGCTTCCGCCCGAATCTCGGCACTACCGACAGTCTATGGCTGCTGCGACGTGTCATTAATCGTTCAAGCTGTTCGAGACTCCCGGACTACGTACTCGCACTTGACCTCCGAAAGGCTTTTGACTATGTTAGCCAGAGCGCCATCCTCGGTGAACTTCCTAAGGCCTTTCCTAGCCAACTAGCACAGACATGGGTTCGAAACTTCCTGGAAGCCCGCCCTATAAGTTAAGGAACATTCCCAGGTTGAACCCCTAGTACATTCTACCTCGACAGAGGATTTTCTCAAAGCTTGATCCTCAGTCCCACACTCTTCAATCTAGCCATGACCCTTCATTATACCAAATTATCAGGAAAACAATGGCCCTACATCTCTATGACATTCAAGTCCGCATAGACTGGACTCCTGGTCACGATTCGGCGGCATCCGGGAATCAGACAGCCCACGAAGCCACGCAGAAGGCTTGCTTTTTTTTCTCCTCCTCTGACTCCGCGGTCTGCCAGGCTTCAGACCTTCCTGACAGCTTCGACACGACCGATAGCACCAGCATAGCCCCCGCCATCCGCATACACAGGCGCAAACATGAAAAGAAACTCCGACTCAAGCAACTTATTGCGAGGGACCACGTTTCCATCCAACCTTGCTTTACAATAAACCAAGAAATATTTATTAACAGATTCGGTACAGATTCATCATTTTAACCAGAAACAATCCGCAAATGGTACCCTCCCCCTCCGCCTCCCCCCCCCCCCCCCCCATAAACCCGAAATGTCCACACTGTCAGCCAGCTATCAAGGATGATTTGCACCACCTGGTCTGGGTATGCCCCAAATTCTCTCGATACCGAAATTTCACTTCCCCACACCCAGATTCCTAAACCCATATCAATCCCATCACATTAGATAAACACACCCACCATCAAACTCATCATTCAGTTCACCGCTATGAGTGGTATAGCGCGAGTTATATAGCGGTGGCATACACCAGTAAATGGGCCTTTCAATGCTGTACGATCGTCCTATGAAAAACTAATGCCGCATCCCGACGACCACGAACTCATGACGAATATCTTTCATCCATAAATCTTCCCCTCCGAACTCCCCCATGGGGCCCCCGGCCTTCCCTTCTTTAATAAAAGATTTAACAACAACAACCCTTGCGCCCTGGTTGCAGCCTTGGCACGGGTGACCAGAAAGATCTAGTCAGCGTGATGGGAGCTGGTCAGCCCCCCCCCCCCCCCCCCCCCACACACACACACTCTACCAAGTCCTGGGGCCTCCCTTGGCAATGAAAAATATTTGCTTAATCCCGCAACGGACGGAAACAATTATGAAGCTTAACATCGAACTTTGCTATTGTCGAGAAGTAAAAGCTTTGCCAACGCACTGGAAACTAGGACCGTCTCTTAAATGTCTTCCACGGCGCTGATACCTACAGATATCTGGTTGCTGACGGAATACGCAGCTTACCAAAACTACCATACTTTGTACCATGCAAGCCCTCATTGCAAGTATTGTTTCGGGGCATTAAGTACATTCCCTGCAAAAAGGACGCTACATTTGCTGCGCTACGCAGGAATCATCATAAAAGAGGGCAGATGAAGAAGACGCTGACGGTGACGAGCGTTAGTTTGTTCCCTTGCTTGCCCGGCGCTCTTTTTCACCGTGTCTTCTGCAAATAAACCTTTACTGTACCATACTGTAAATACACCTTTGTAAATTTTGCTTTATCTCGAATCAATATTATACCCCGGATAGAGCCGCAAGACAATCAGGGCGTGATAATCTCACTTAGAAGCAAAACATTTGTAGAATTGTAGCAGACAGTTGCAGCAGTTCAAGCAAAGCGATAGCTGTAGCGCCGCCCTTGCCAACCGAAATTCAAATCTTGTGGAGGCCCGTTCTGTTCGCTATGGCATCGCCTTGTGCGGCTCGCCCTTGGCGTTATGGAGCCCGTGACCTGTTTCAGACTGTACCGTATCCCTCTAGGGATTTGTTTGCGGACCGTTTGCTAGAGAACTGCAACAAGACCCCCGCACGCCAGAACTTAGGCAGACAGGCTCGCTAAGTGCGTATTATTAAGCGTTAAGTGCCATATTGTGCTAAAAGCCAGCGTTGCTGTTCTTAAAAAAAAATGACCACCGCTGTTAAAAGTAAATAAAGCACATTTGTGTTCGTATTCGACTGGAACCTAGGTCTTCATAACTGGAACAGGGTGCATCAAAACCACGCTACTTCAAGACATTGCAAGCGGTGGAACGTGAGTTGGCGTAGTGCATGCGGCGCTGACATGATATAGTGTGACAGTAGTGACGGCACGCGTGTAGGACAAGTGCACGCAGCCACGGATACCTATGATCCTAGAAAAGATGTAGGGTGAAGTGTAGGAAGCCTGCCCGTTGAAGTATACAACCGAACCAAAACACGACGAAACAAAAGCAAAGAAAGGGGCGCAAATAAAACGTACCATTAAGAAAGTCTGATGGGTATCGCCAGAGGAAGGCCTCCTGGTTTCGCCTTCAAAGCACGTGAGCAGGCATAAATGGTCCCGAGGAATTTTTTTGCAGCTATTTGCAGCGGAAGTTTTTGCACACGGAGAGACATCTCTGGGTGTTCACTAGGTAAAGTGAATGGCAGACACATCATGCGTGAGAGTAAATTTCTACCCATACCGTTATCCCAAATGCAGGCAGGACGAGTTCGAGTTGCAAACGCCAACTGTTCCAGTATCTGGCCCTGGTTTCCATCTTCTCCCTGTGTGTGGCGCCCGGCGCGGAAGCATTCTTCATCAAGAAAAAGATCAAACTGCTCAAGGCCAGCAAAGGGTGAGGATACATTGCGGCAAACTCCACGTTTGAAGGTTGGCGCGTGGCGCGCCCGTAAGTCCTACGTGGCGTTGCAGCGATTGTATGACATCGCTTTAATGTAGAGATTGTAGGCCGGGAAAGTTGTACAAATATTACGTCCACTTTAGTTTAGATAACTGAGTATATGGGGCTTTGAAAAAGCAAACGCTATGTGGACCATGAGAACAAACAGTGCCGAATTTCAATTGCTCAAAGTAGAGTTCTCGTTTGCGCTCAAGGTTTTACGTCCTACAGGACCCCACCGGCAACAAAAAACTTCTGTATGAGCTTCATGTTACAGTGTCCCTGGCGCACACTGCACTGCATCGGTCTTGCTAACGCCGTTTCGATTTCGCCCATGCGCTGTAGTGGCGACTACATTAAGTAGGCACGTGCTATTCCCTACTGTTGCCGTTCATCTGACAGAGATTATGCTGGGTCTTAAAAAAACTATGCAAATGAAAATGCCTCTACCCTCTCCACCAAGTATAACGGGCTTTGCCTATCTTGCAGGAAGTTCGGAGTGCTGGGGCATCGCCCTTACCAGCAGCAGCAGCCTGTGGCAGCAGTTGCGTGGCCCCAGCCCCACTGGGCGCCGCCGTCGCCGCCGCCGCCACAGCCGGTGCCAGCGAGTCCGGCCGTAGTGGCGACCCCGTGGAACGCCCCTCCAGACTACAGTTCTGCTTGGGTGCAGCAAGCGCAAGGCTGGCAGCCTCCAGTGCCACACCAGCAGGCCTGGCACCCTCCTCCACAGCAGGTCTGGCACTCTCAACCTCCGCAACAGGCCTGGCAGCCTCCCCCGCAGCTGTCTCAGCAGCCGCCATCGACGACATTTGTGGCTGCCGTGCACACGCCGAGTCACGGCGCCGTCGCCCAGCAGTTCGCTCTGGCAGCTAAGCACCGGCATCGACCCTCGCAGGAGTACGAGTTCGCGGTGCAGTGCCCCTACGAACTGTACGTCACGGACCAGCAGGACAACAAGGACCGTTGGTGACCGAGCCTTCATTCGATGCTTAGATAATAAATGGAAGATGTCGTGAAGGGTTCAGCCAGTTGAAACGATGGATCGCCAGAACCAGCAGGTCATGGTTATCTGGGGGTACGCAGGATGACGAAATGCTAAGAATAAAAATTCCGCTCCGGTTGTGACTACACTGCAGGGGTTCTACTTGCCCAAGCTATCATGTTGAGGCGGGGGGAACGCCCATGGATGAAAGTATTACGTTAGACAGTATGAAGAGCTCTGGCGAACGCTCTCTTGTAACTGACTACTATTATTGCCTTCTAGTTATTCTTGATATCTCTGGTTTTCGTCAATAGAATGGGACTCCCCTCGTGCTCACTACGATATGGTGTCTATTGCTGAGACAATCAGGATAACAAGGTTTGGACTTCTCGTAAACTATGAACAATATTTGTTGAGTGGACAAATGTGTATGAATGTAAGCCTTTCATAATTTCGTTTCATGAGGTGTCACTCAATCGATGCAGCGCAGAGCACTTTAAGGTACATTGTCAAAGTTTTCAAGGCGATTCCGAAAGTGCACAGGCGGCAATAAATTCAATGTACAATGTCTCGAGTGAGGCTGAAACGTTTTAAGCCGAAAAGATAGAAAAAAACGCCTTTGCTTCTTACTGTCATAAAAAATTTTGTCACAGTTAAAGGCTAAGCTTATTTTTTCAATTTTTTGTTGACCAGAAGAGTTAGGTTTAGAACATAGAACAGAACAGAACATAGAACAGAACAGGTTTAGAACAGAAGAAGGGTTTGAACATTTTGAGGAATGCTGCACATTTCTTATAAACAACGTGTTTCCGGCAGTCGAGACCTAATATATACGCCAAAATTATTGAACTGCAAACTTCTTTAGGACCTGTTGTCCCAGAAAGCTTCAAGTTATTACCTCTCTTTTAGGAGGCCGAACAGTTGTTTTGGTGATCTTCATTTTGACTGCGCCCGTTATTAACGACTGCCATATTGCTCACATCATTGATCTTATGAAGCGCTAAGCATTACCACCTTTAGTGATTAAAATTTATGCTGCAAAAAGGTTTTAGAAAGCACGATAGAGACTGAACTCATGGGTGCATCTGCCATTCCTCAATGTCGTACGGCTGCATTCCTTGTAGCTGCATTCAGGTGATGTCAAACTTTCCTTTGCAGAAAGTTACTCCACCTTGGGGATTTACCCTAAATCTGGTCGATTAACACCTGTCGCTCCCTTCGAGTTGTTGATTAATTCGCTCTCGCGCTACAAACGACTAGCCTCCTGGTTAGCTCAGTTGGTAGAGCGACTGCTCCGGTTAAGCGGTGGTCCCGGGTTCGAATCCTGCACCAGGACGAATTTTTCTTCAACTGAGAAGTTTTTGAGGAAGCTGTATAGCTTTCCTTTGTAGCGGTATGGCTGCATTCAGGTGGATATCAAACTTTACTTCACAGAAACTTTCCTTTGCAGAAACTTACTCCACCTTGCAGATTTCCCCTATATCTGGTCGATTAATGCAAGGAAGGGTGGATAAGCTGAGTAGTAATGTGGGATGCAAAAGCCAATTTAGTGCGGATATAATGAACTCCTTGCTTGAAACAATAGCAGTGCATAATTTCATATTCCCTTTGTTAGAATACGAAGATCGTGTAGTCTATGTTAGATGGCATTACTGGCTTTTAGCGTGAACTGAATGCAGTTTTTCTTGTTCTCTTGACGCCAGCCCAGTGGATGGTCTAGGCCCGATCAAGACGCCGAAATGCTTGGGGGAAATAATGGCTGATAAAATATATTCGAACACAGCACTAACCCCTCATGTTGTGCACCAGTGGGCACATGGAGCTATCGGACACATCCAACGCTTTCCGCATTTTAATCGCAAATGCATTCCCAATATGTATCACTGCATGCACTTGACGTATGGTCGGGAGTTACAATTTGCACTCGCCGAACTCCCCCTTTCCTGCAGGCGAGGGCGTGCATTTACAGCACATTCGAACAGACCCTTCATAATGGAGAAAATAACATAATACACGAACCGGTGTCTATAGAAGTTCGGGTGGTAACCTAGATCGGCTCCTGTCATAATTATTCTTGTACACCTGTTTCTTCACGGCAATCGCGAACTACTAAATGATCTTCATGGAACACGTAAACTATGAAATGATCCCTACCAGTTCAAGTGATCTGTAACATCACTTACCTTGCAAGGACCGCATAACTATGAACCGTGATATGCCTCGCATCATGCCCTCCCTCCGTGTTTATCTGCTTCCCGACCAGGGCATTCATGCACCCTATGACAAAAAAAGTCATCCTTTCTCTCTCTCTTGAATTAGAATTAAAACAGTATAATTTTGAATCAATGAACCGTGAAGAAGGCAAGCAGAGGGAACAGAATCCATATTAGTGCCTCGAGCAAAAGAGCACAGCTCAGGGGCTTAAACATTTCCATAAATCCTTTCGAAATTTCTTTAGGGCCACGTGACTTGAAAATTGGGGGTTTACCAACATCAGTTTCTGTTTCAGTGACGATAATAGGGCCATTTATGAATGAACAGCCCCCACCTGTCAGAGGCGGAACAGGAAACACAAGAAGGTGAAAAAAATTGCTGGTGCGGCTGCGACGGGCCGGTAAATAAATTGGTGTAATATTGCTCATGTTTTCTTAAGAATTCTTATGTGGCGCTAACAAGTACTGCATTCCGATTAATCAATGTAATAAATTTGGAAGATGCACTGTGACGCTCATCAAGAGAAGCCCGACGAGTTGGATGCTCGCATTGCTGGACAAGACTACTACAAGATCTCACACAGATACTTATACATTTCAGCTGGTCATACGACTAAAGCTGACTCTTTACTGTAGCAATTTATCGAAGACGTGTACATGGCTTCTTCACACAGTTTATAAAGCATACCGAAGTGGTTTCAAGTACTACACTGCAAACTCCCTGCTTTTTCCAGGCCGCAAATAAAGGAATCTCCACCCAGAAGCAATGCGACACTACCACGCGTTCAGTGCTAGAGACCTTTGTCCTTTACAGGACGCAAATTATTTTCCACAGTGCCTACTGCAGGGGTGAGACAGAACGAGTGCCTCCAACAAAGTGTAAGACATCCAGGCAGTGGTTGGGGGAAGGGACCGTTTTGGCATACTGTGGACACCGGTAAGGAGCGCTTGAGGAAGGTAAACCCTATCAAGACGAGCCTGGGATTTTCCTTGAATACGCTTGTACAAGAAAAGAGGTTACAAGAAAGAAGATTACAAGAAAGGAAATCAGGATACCAAGCAGGGGTCACATGAGCGGACAAGCGCATATAAGTTCAGTTAAATTTTCGAACGCCAAAAGTCGACTTCAGTTGTTCAAGATTGGACAACATGAGTAAACTGAACTCTACATGGTCCGTTAATAAAGCGAGTGGCATGAGTTGCTGCTTTCTGCCCACTTGAAGCGCCGTTGCGCCGGCGCCAGAATGGTAATATAAATACCCCGCGTCACCAGCTACTGAGGTGTTTGCAACAACTCCTTGTTGATTTCTCTTAAGGGCTTGCACCATAACCACCTGCCAGTTTTCTTCTTGCTAGAAAATAGCTCTCTCTTGAATTTAAAGGGTTAGTTTCTTTCACTAATCTACAATATCTGCTACTTCGCAGTTGTTTTTAGTTACTTCGGTACATCCAGTGAACATAGGCAGCAGCAGCGGCATCGCTTGGTAAGCGTGGTTGTAATCGGGGAAATTATTTTATCCTTTTGTCTAATTATCTACCTGAATTATTTGCAGCCTAATTATCTGCCTCAGTTAAACGCAGTATTGCGGAATGTGTAGCACCTGTTATTCTGTTTTGGTAGTTTAGTGATTTACTCAGAAGTGCATGTTTTGTTCACTTTAAGTTCAGCGCTGCTGATATCTACGCTCACGCAAAAAAATAGAAGGCGCGATCGGTTGGGACAAATGTAAGTTCTCAGTTTAAGCTGCTAGAAAAAGTCACAACGACCGTAGAAAAAGTAAGCACCTTGATATAAGCGCGTGCAGGACATGTTCGACCTTGATGAATCTCGTCGTCACCGTTTCACTCGATTTCTCACAAAGTTTTCTTGCATATTTATGCTTGAATTTGGAGTCAGTGCACGTCCAGGAAAACTGCAGGCTTCAAATTACCCGTGATGTTCAATCCTGGAATGTTTTCTTTCTCACGAAGAGATTAGAAACGTTACACAGAACAAAAAATGAAGTGTCAGTGGCTGCTTTTGCCATGGCCATTAACTGCGGGCGAAAAGGGGTTTCATACGGTAGACTACCGAGAAAAGAGAGGGTGGCCGCTTTACTTTGGTTATGAGGCAATGGGCGGAATACTGCAGAATGCAATTACACTACTTGCGGCAGTTACTGCACACATCACTTATTTTGTAGGAAGACAGCAAGTTGGGTTAGTTGGACGATATTCATCATGCCAAAAACAGCGCGGAGTAAACAAGGACAGCCATATTCTATTTACACATTAAAAAGAATGCAAGTACTACTTGCATTCTCTGTAACTGGTATTTCTTCTAGCATAGGTGAAATATGCAACGTTTTTACCGCTTGCATTGTTGCACTTGCTTTGGAAAAGAAAACAGAAACGTGGTAAGCACGTGTCAGAGCGGGACGTCTATTGATAAGCTTTCTTTACACATTTTGTTTTCTTAGAAAATATTGTGGTCATTTATATACCCATGTTTTATATTTCTACTCTCCACCTTCCTTAAACTGGTGAGCGGTATCTTGTCATACCTTTGTACGTTCTGGGTAGGTGGCAGATGGCCAATTAGGAAAAGTGTATGTTTGACTCCCCTCCCCCATTGACAAGTGGTCACGTACTGGAGAACTCGCGATTATTTATTTTTACCGTAATTTCGTTTTGTACTCAAATAAAATAAAAGAGCGATCCTTAAGGGTGATCATGGCGTAATAGCCGAAGATGGCGCAAGGTCGAAAATGTGTGAGGTAACGGGCATCGTTTGGAAAAAGCTGTAGCTTCTATATTTCCTTCCTGACGTCACCGCAAACTGGTGCAAGACATACTATACATTGGTCCCACAGAGCAAAATAAAACAGGTTAGGAACTTCAACGGCCTTGTGCATATACAGTTAGATTACGATGTGCAGCAAAACACAAAAAGAAGTCATGTCATCAGTGGAGCAACAGCGGAAAAATCTAAGAAAAGACGGAGACAGACTGCGCGCAACGCACTGCCTTGGCTTCCCTTATCCGGCAACAACTTGCCCAGACATCTATCCTAGGGTGAATTCCGGCTGTCTGCAGCTGTGATGAAGTACAACATTTGAAATGGCGCTTCCTTCGTGAACGAGACACAGCGTCTGCATTGGAGGTTGGGGAACTGCTCCGAGGAAGTTTCTGACATTTTTTTGTAACGTACATGTAGTTTTTTGTGCAACAAATTTTATGCAAACCAATAAGTGTAACAATACAACAGCACCACCAACATCAAAACAACAAACGGAAGTCATGTGGCGAGGTAAACGTTGCCTAACGCTCTGAATCAACGGCAGGGCATCGCCTCCTATATTTTTTCAATGCCAAACGGGTCCACCCTGAGCGACCAACCAAGCCCTTTCCTTCAACTCCTGCCACTGCTTCCCAGTGCTTTAGTCACATGACCGGTTAATCTTGGGGTGACGCGTGGTGGAAAGCGGCGACGTTGGCAAAACGTGCTCCGCCGCGGGTCTGAGTTTTATAACGCTGGCGAGAGCGCCGCTACAGTGCCAATCTCAAACATCGGTTGCCTTGGCAACCAGGCACAAACCACTCTCGAATTCTGTTACGGTCAGGTGATTCCGGTTAAGCTCGGGGTCCCACCTTACGACATGTCGGCACTGCAGGCGTACCACTCACTCCAATTGAGAAATGGGCGATGCGTTTGGCACGGCAGAATGCGGGGGCAGTGGCCAGGACCACAAGGCTCTCAGTAGGCTCCCAATTATTCGAGAATATCTGAGGTCCCGATGTGCATGTGCATTAGTTTTACGCGGGTGCTTTTGTTTTTGTCTTTCATCAGTGGCCTTGTAGTGCAATAAGCTGCGGGTTTTTTAAATTAGCAGAAGCCAGCTTGCTGTTGGTTTTCGCAATGAGGATGTCATGAAGATCTTGTGATGTAACTGGATTATGCTGCAGGAAGAATACAATAAAAGTGTTTCTTTCGTTGTACTCTTTTTTTAAACGTTTACCACGCCCGCTAGCATACGTCTGTAGGATTGGGAACAAAATTCCGTTCAAAATCGTGCGGCGTAAGCCCCAGCGCGTGTTGCTGCTATTGTAGTTAATACCATGGCTTCCCACGAGCGATTACAGTGTGAGCTGAATACTTATTTAAAGTATAAATATTTAGCGAGGAAATATTTTTTAATGACAATCGCTGAATTAACCTCTTAAACAACAATTACAAAAACTGGTCCTAGAAAAAGTTTACCACAGTTGCATTGTGCAGAATGCTGCCTGATAAAATTTTGTGAAGCTTGTGCTGAAAGATGCATGTAACTTATCGCGAAACTGTATGCAAGATAACCACTCACGCACTATTGTATGCAGAAAAATACACCAGGAACAGAGATTGAACACGTAAAGAAACAGAGCATGTACAAATATTAAGCCTATTTTCTTGCCAAGCAGTCTCAATAAAAAAGGTCGTAAAAGGGTAGTAACGGCCGTATTTACTAATTCCTTACGAACCTTACTACCCGCGGTAAGGTGCGTAGGCTCTGCCCCTAACAACTGCATGGTTAGGAAATTTAATGGGTGTAGGAAGTAGTATACACTAGATTAAGGTCGTGTTAATGACTAGGTTATGCATGGCCAGTTACAAGCTACATGCATTTAGCATGTAGCTCAGAAGGGTGTTATCACTAGGACTTTACTAGTGAAGGTAGTGGTGCTTTCTGCCTGCTTCAGTTGGTAACCCTGACTAGAGCTGCATTCACTACTTCCAGTTACTAAGTACCTAGTGTATACTGGCACAAGTAACTTGTTAGTTTTCCGTTAGTGAATGCCGCAACGTTTTTTAAAGAGTTTTATCCCGCACACATCAACACAGGAAACTCGTGGGAGATCTCGTGCCCACATTACTGGGTGCTTGCGTGGTACCATAGAAATGACAGTCAAAATTAATAACTTCCTGCATCCTTCTCATGCAGCGTTGCACAATCATAGCACGTGCATGGAGTGTGTAACTGGTTAGCTCATAGTTACCGTGTCGCTAGACTGGTCAGCTTTGATGTTCAGTTCAGCGAGACAGAACAATGCGCTATTGTTCGCAAATAGATGAAGAGCGCCGACTTCATAGCGAGCCACGCCAAATGATGAGGGCCCTGAATCGTTGTATTGTTCGGATCTTTGATGTTGCTGCGATGGTATTAGTATACGTGCACAGAGAGCAAAACAGCCACACGTTAAAGGGGCCATAATACAACATACAAACTTGTTTAATTTGAAAGAACTAGGATTCAGTACATCACTCGGCTCCATTCAAGCCAGGAAAGACGTTCTTTAACCGAAAAAATTCAACTGTAGAAAGCTTTCAAATTTCTCGATGCACTGACGTGTTAACGGCGGGAATGACGTCATATAGGCCAGCACTAAAACATAATTTTCAGTGTGATAACTTCCCATTAGCATTCAAATGATGCAATCAACCGGAACTACAATGGTCCAGTCTTATGTGTTACTGAGGACTTAGGTCGGCGGTGGCCAGTCGCACAAACAACATTCTGTGGCGTCAGAGAAAAATTGCCGGGGTGATGTAGTGGGGTGATGTTGTGTCATCTATGTCTTATACATAGATAACCTATGTTTTATACTCTTCGTTTAACACTAGCGCTGCTCTTAAGGCAGGCACAAAATACTTATTAAGGACAAAACACTTCATTTTTCTGTTGAAGGTGGTAGCTGTCCTAGGCAATATTCCCCTCTCTGCTTTTCGTCCACCAGAATTCTAATTTTCTTTTCGTCGCCTCGACAGCCTTGAAGTGAACTCCTTGTGTGCTACCCTTCAATCCTAGGGCTTCTGGAAGCCGAATTTTTCCCTCATGTAGATTTGGATGGGAACCCTCGCATTCTAATACCCCTGTCAAACGGGCCTCTTTAAGTGCACTTCTAAAGGCCGAATGCAATAGGGCTCCCCGAATGACACTTTGGCTGCGCGCTGATAAACGACGAAATAAAGTGCCCTTGGCCGTGAAGTCAGTGACGATAGCTGGCGTAAGCGTTCCCCAAAATTACTTGAAATTCCACGTCTTTGTCGCGTGAGAAACAATGTGAAAACTTTATTGTGTTTACATTGTTCAACCCTGCAATCGGCCTGCAATCACAAGTACAGAAAAAACGCCGTTGGGACTGACTGAAGACTGGTGGTCATAATTTCGCTGCTATACGCCGCGCAGCGAATCGCAGCAGCATTATTGCCAAAGGATAATTATCAGCGTGCGTGGATTGTAACCGGAAAGACTGAAACGGAAAAAATACCGCAAAAACAACCTACGTGAACGCCGCAAAGAACGGTGGTCATGGAGCAACGCTTCACCACGTCGTTGGACGAGTGATTATTTTCTTTCTCGTCGCTGCTTCCCTTTCGGTAAGATTAAATCAACAATATGTTCATAATTAACTTTTAACATAATTTATATACATCTAAATGCTCGTTCTTTTATGTTATTTTTTCCCGATTTTAAGACCCCTGTGGCCTGGACAACTCACTCAGCGGGTAAAGTGTGTTTCGGGAACGCACTCAGCTTAAAGTGCGTTCGGTGGTAAGTGTCATTCGCGTTCGCTGTTTAGCTGCGCCCGAATGACATTTTAGCCGAGTGCGCTCAGAGTAAGTGCTCTTAAATAGGCACGTTTGACAGGAGTATAACACTATGTGCCGCATAGTTTCTGTTTCTTTTCCGCAGACCACTCTTGCCCTATCATTTTGGGTATACTTCCCTACAACGCTCGTAGTTCGCAAGCAACCTGCTCTAGCCTCAAAAAGCAAAGTAGTGCCCTTAAAATTATCGTAGAAATTTTCCTTTCTGATGTTCAATTTCTCTGCCCTGTACATCTATAGCGACGTTTTAGCTTCCATTTTCTCTCTCCATTTAATCGTTTCTATTTGCCTTGCCTCTTTTTTGGTTACCTTGGCTGTTTTGGATTTTCCACGGTTCTTTCAGTATTTCATCATTAGCCTTGCAGCCTTCCTTAGCCACTGCGTGTCCTCGCATTTCAAGTATAGGTACCTAAAACTCTTAGCTGTCCACCTACGTTGGCCGATTTCTCTCAACCTCCTCTCAAAACATATTTTACTCTGCGCTTCTCGATTTTCAAAGGACACCCAGCCCATATCTCACTGCACTGCTTCGTTAGTTGTTTTTCCATGCGCTCCTAAGGGCAAACAGCGTACTGTTATCTGGTTCACTTCAAGGCCTGGTAGGCGTCTGATTTTAAGCAGAGCACAGCATTTGCAAATGTGAGACCCGGAACCATTGCTCATTTCCACATTCCTCTCACTACTTCATATTTGTTATACCCCCACACAGCTCTATGCTTCATTATAGCTGCGTTTCGATTTCCCTTACCCTTAAATTTCTCCTCGTGAATTCTTAAGTAGTAATCCCCTTCTTTTATCTACACTCCATATATTTATATTCCTTCACTCTGGGTAATTCGCCATGCTGGATTGACACTGCGTCAGTGCTAGTGTCATTGAAAACCATTATTCTCTATTTTTCTGCGCTAAAATGCAACCCGAGGTCGATGGCTTCCTGACGGCTAATATTTATGAGCCGTTGCATATTGGTCTTGTTATAAGCTACAAGAACGATGTTGTCTGCGTATAACATCCCCGGAATACGCTGTTGTACCACTTAGCCTTGCAGCATATGCGTGAGGTTGAACCCTAATTGACTTTCTTCTAGTTTCTTTGCTAACCCTGCCATGTAAAGCATAAACAGTATTGAGCTTAAAGGGAATCCTTGTTTCAATCCCCGATGGGTGTTGACCTGCTGTGCGCATATCTGCCCTTCCCGTGTCAGCTGCACTGTATTATCTTTACAGACTCCTATAAGGTACTGTACGAACTCCTCATCTAATCCCTGGAGTTTCAGAATTCTTCACAGCAGTTCTCTGATTGCGTTGCAATATGCCCTTTTAATGTCCAAAAGCGTAATACATAATGGTCTATTCTGCGCTTTCACAATTTCAATGCGATGTGTTGTCACGAACAAATTATCATCCAACCGCCTGTATTGTCTAAATCTATTCTGCAGTTCCCCAAGGATTTTATTTTCTTCTATCCATGCTTGAATTTTGATTTTATCGCCTGCTATAGGAATCTATACACCATTGACGTTACTGTGAGTGGTCTGTGTGAATCAATACTGGATTTGTTGCCTCTGCCTTTATACACAGTAAAAGCTCGTTAATTCAAACTCGAAGGGGACCATAGAACTGTTCGAATTAAGCAGACGGGCGCTAGAATGAATGGAAATCGCGCCGCACTGCGCGGGCAGAACACGAAGAAGCCACATCTGAACTCATTATCGTGAATTAAGACTGTACGTTTGTGGCAGGTTATTTCGTAAATAATGTTTCGTAAATTATAATGCCTAGCGCCGAAGCACTGGCGCCGGTGGCGTGGCGTCCTCTGTTGAAGCGAAATAAGCTGTTGCAGGAGCGTAGCGCACCCACCACGCTGTTGTTTTTCTGTTTCGTCGTTTTGCATCCCGTAAATTTGGTTAGGTTTGGATTTACAACACATTGCAATCCCTCAGGGCCGACTTCTTCTGCGAGGAACGATGGAAGCCAGGGGATCATAGTTCGAATGAACCGTTCTGTATACCGACGCGTTCGAATTATGGGGAGTTTTCCCCATTGAAATACACAGAGATGCGCCTGAACAAGGGCGTAAGTTCGAATTAACCGGAAGTTAGAATTACCTGAGTTCGAATTAACGAGCTCTCACTGTATTAAATTCATCCTTCTTTCTAGCCAATCCTCGGGTATTTGTTTTGTTTGTATCACCTCATCTATTGCCCTCATAAACGATGCGTTACTTTTAGGTCCAAGCAGGACCTGAAAGAAGGGATGTCGCCACTGCTCCAAATGTTTTCTTTAATATCTCTATTATTTGTTCGAAGTTTGCGACAAAACTGGTATCTTTGTTATCAGGACAAAGCAGTCTTTATAATGAACGAAATGTGTATTGTGCCTTCATGGCCCCTTGAAGAATTGTTGTTGTTCCCGTACCGATTGCTTTCATAATTGTGCCAAATGTGGCTATTGCATTCAATGATGCAATGATATCCGTTCTTTTTTACAAAGGGGAAATGTATGCGATCGGCGACGGATGCACATAGAGCTCTGAAAAACAGTGTGTACTTTGGCGTGGACGTCAAGAAATTGCAGATTATTTCGCTGTTCTGCTACAAACGGACAGCACCCTGTTTAGCTGAGCGTGTACAACGACTGTAGGAGGCTGGGATTGACAAATGTTTATTCGACTGTAATTTTTTTATGAGAAACGTTTTCCCGTGCAGTCGAATCTGAGTGCCCTTAAGGTGGACGTCAACTTTTTTTTCGCGCACTCAGCTAAGCTCAGATACTGCTGTGATTATTGGGCCTGCGAATGGTGCGTTTGTTTGGCATATGTGTTTACACGGCCGTGTACTGAAAAGAAGACCTTTTGTGCACTATCGTTATGTCAGTTGTCAATTATCAGTTGCCAGTTGTCAAACGTACCGTAAATTTTTACACCTCCAAGAATGTATAATTAATCCAGAGCATAATTAGGGATAGAAATCGCCAGTTTTGGGTTTGTCAAACTCGTGTAGAAGACTCTTCCTATGGCCTAAATTACAGATAAAAGTGCGGATTTTTAAAATCAATCAAGTGATTTTGATTTTTACGTACGGCACGTTACAAGGTTTCAGTACCCGCCGCGGTGGCTCAGTGGCTAAGGCGTTGCGCTGCTGAGCACGAGGTCGCGGGTTCGATTCCCGGCCGCGGCGGCCGCTTTTCTGATGGAGGCGAATAGCAAAAACGCCCGTGTGTACAAGATTTCGGGGCACGTTAAAGAGCCCCAGGTAGTCAAAATTAATCCGGAGCCCTCCACTACCGCGCGCCTCATCGCCTGCGTTGCGTCGGCGCGTTAAACCCCACAATCAATGAATTACAAGGTTTGAGTATACGGAAGGCGGTCATATGGGCAAAGATTTCAAGGGGAAGAAAAATGTAGATGGCAGACAAGAGGTTGACTGCTCCTCTCAACCCTCTTCCTAAAGAGGGTTGAGAGAGTAGTGCGGAAGCTTTCTCAGATCAAAACTGCGTCAAAAGTGCGTCAAAACCTTCGCTGAAAGTGCGTCCAATGGATCGTCAAACTTTCAAAGACCCAAATCGGAAACAAAGAACGAACCCATGCGACGGTTTTTTGCGTTTGAGGTAAGCGCATCTAAGAACGATCTAAATGTATACCTTTACGTGGTTTATGAGATTAAGGAATACTATTCTACTCCGTCTTTGTAATCAATGCATGTATCCAGAACCGTTCCTTTTTTGCGATTTTGAAGTAACCATTCAGACACCTTGGAAGTCCGGTTTCACGCACGCACGCGCCGTGTGTCCACAGATGTTATCAGAGCTTTTCGGTCGACCAACCGGTCTATGGGGAAATACATTTGTTTTTTTGACAGAATGATGTCAGTTCCACTATGAGGACTTTCGCTTTAAAATGGCTATGAAGGGGGGGGGGGCGTGAAGGGGGAAGAAGGAAAACGTGGGAGCATAATGAGATGCCAAAAGTTGGGGGCCAAAGCGCGATTGGAAATGGGAACGACGCAGGAAAGGAGTGGTGATGGGTGCATGGGAGAGCCGTTTATCCTGCAGTAATTGCCAGTATGGATACGAGGTTGACGATGACCATGACGATTTCGATGATTCAGACGGAACATTGGAGTGGCGGCTACCCTAGCTAGAATAATGTGGGCCATGTGATGGAATAATCGAAAAGTCCTAAACCGCACAAATTAATACAGTTGAGTTCCCAGTGGGACCTTGAGTTATTCTGCTGAGCAAATAACTTTGTAAACTCGAGAATACATTAATCGGGCAACTCCAGGGAAATGCGAAGTTGTTCGTCAATTCGGGAAATTCTGTAAATCAAAGTATGTGAGGGGTTAGTGCTGCGGCGTATGTCATTCCTGATGCCCAAGTTGCCTGGGCAGCACGACTGGATTATGTGGTGTCTTCCACCGAATCCTAGTGCATTGCGATCGCGGCTGCTTTGAGAAAACTTAAGCCATATAAGCCGCAGGAAGTTGTAATTCTGACTGACTCAAAAGCAGCCCTACAACTTTTGCAGCAAAAACGACTGTCAGCGTTCCTTACGGCTTGTGCAAGAACTCAGAAGCAAGGGTTTTAATGTGCGGTTTTAATGAATTCCATCCCATGTTAACGTCAAGGGGAATGAGAGCGCTGATCAGATGGCACGGGGGGCGCTGCAGTTTGCACCGACTGTTAAAGTTTCCCCCAATCACTGGAACGACTTCAGGCGAACAGTGGCCGAACATTTCAAGTCCTTGGCAAATCCCTATCAACAGCCTTGCTTCACAAAGGGACTTACAAGATCGGAGGCAACATTGCTGTACCGCATCAGAATGGGCTCAGCGAAGACCACAACATGGCTATTCAAGGTGGGCCTCGTGCGATCGCCTCAGTGTTCGTCATGTGCAGTGATAGGGAATGTACACCACTACGTAATGTGTTGCCCAGAGCATGATGTCGAGCGGACTGCAATGCTCTCAGAGATTCGAAAGCTTTCAGCCTCACACAGCCCTCTGGACCACATCGTCTTTCCAAGAGGACATTGGATGCTGCGCCTTCTACTAACCATGCGCCTTCTAACAATGCGCCTACTAACATTGCGCCTTCTACTAACCATCCTTCAGGAGACGGAACTGGCAAACTCGCGGTGAAAGAACACTACCATTGGCTAATTAGGAGGAGCTTGGGTTGAGAAATTGCCGGCATATCCAGCCAGGCTAACCCCGCCTGATCCCACACAACCACCACCACCACCACCAGAAATCAAGGTTGAACTAAGGTGTTGATGCTGAGGGACAAAAAGGGAAGAAAAGAAAGCGGAGAAAATGAAAAGAATTCAGGGGCAAAGAACGGATGCGGTTAACAGAGGAATAAACAGGGTTGAGGAAATTCCGAGACCTATTCTGCCGCAGAGGAAATCCAATGGCTTATGGTGATGGGTATGAGATTTGTGCAATGAGTGCGTCGTTAGAACCTAACGAGTCTGTTTTGAAGTGCCTCAGCTCCTAAAAAAAGGTTACAAGGAATTATTCTTGCCATGTAAAATGTGTGAGGGGCGAGAAGCATTGTTGAAGGCAAACAAATTCACTGCAGCTCAATTACAATGCAAGTGTAGCCTGAATTGAGAGGTAAGATAGAAGAAAAAAAGAAACAATGGGCACACAAATATATGCCAGATAGTGAAAATTGCCAATGTTAACTGAACAAATTTCAATTTAAAGGAGCCATGAAGAGAAAACAAAAGTTTGTTTATTCGAAAGATTAGGTGTTTCATAGTACCCCAAGCGCTTTCCCGGAAGCAAATGATGCTTTATTCACTGATAAATAAGGCAATTTAAGCCAAAATTTTAAATCTCCCGCTAAAATTGCACATTCCGTGACGTGAACAATGGCGTTATACGAGCCGGTCCATGAAACAGATACTTAGTATGTCGATTCCATATAGCACCCACACGCGGGAGTCGACCGAGACGGCGGCCATTTTAAAAATACTAGTAAAACCTAGTGCACCCGCAGCCCTAGTCATGGAATCGCCTGATCCGGAGAACAAAACTCTCGCGAGGAGCTCGGGCTTGCATTTAACAACCTCACACCACTTGAACGCTCAATGCTTCTAAGTGCACGAGCGGCGAGAGTTGTGGGATACGCGGTGGACCAGAAAGCGACCATTCCGCGATAGCCACAACAGACGAACTCCCAGCCGTCGGCACCGCTGCCTCGTCAGCCCCGTCGCGACGGACGAATACAGACTGGTACGTATGTGCCGTATTTTTATTACGGTTAATAATAGTTCAATTTCAGTAGCAGTATCGCTTATGCCAGTTGGCCGGTGTCGTGTATGGAAAGCCGTTCACGCGAGCTCTCTGCTTCGACCAGAAAGATACGAGCGTCAATGCGCGGTGTTTACGGCATTTTTTCCCCCCAAGGTCAGAGCGCGTTGACGGCGATTTGACGAAGTCGGCGACGAGCGCCAGCATGTCCCAGGAGTGAGCTAACGTAAGGGTCCCTGCCGTAATCACTTCCTCGGAAATGAAGCGAGCACACTCGTACTTCTTTAGCTCTCTTTCTCCTCCGTTTCCAAAGTTCACAAAACGTAGCCACTTGCTTCGCCGAGACTCGTCGTTGGGCAGCACATGAAAGGAGATCTCCTCACCGGCGGGGATGTCGCAGTCCCTCGACGATTTGCCCGTACTACATGGGTATTTCAAAACGCAGCAACGAAATCTCATTGTAAAGTACTCGAACAAACTGAAGTTTTCAGTGGTTGTAAACTGGAAACGAGCTCGTAACGACAGCAGCAAGCCAACACCATTCGAAACTTCTGCGACGACTGGCACTATCTCGTCGCTTCTTGCTGTTCCTTACTCCCCTCGTTTCTATTTTTACCTTTGCTGGTTGGCGATATGACGGCCAACCTCCTGTCAAGGGATTAAGATACCAAGCAAGGTCGCGGCTGTACGTGCTGGAACGGTTCGTTGGCCCCTAAGAGCCTCGAACCCGAAAATTCGTCTGCGCGACGGCGAGATGTCGAGATCGGCCGGCGGTAGTTTCGTACGCATTGGCGCACACGCTTGCGTGTTCGTTCGGAACTTCAACCGTTTTCTCCACCGTTCTTTGTCATAAAAAGAATGTGCAGTAGGTTTCACGGGCATTTAGCTCGCTATGCAAACTGTAAGCCCTGCCTAACATGCGTTTGCTTTTGCCGGCCTCCGCCAATCGCAGAGCATTCTCGAGTGACATCATAGGTTCTGTTGCGGAAAATGAGCTGGTGGGTCGCATGATCACTTCCTTTTTTTCTAATTATGTAGCTTATTTGAGCGAAGTTTGCGTTATAAGGGGTGTCGTTATGGTTCTAACGAGGCAATCTTTCGAATGAGCCAAACTTGTGTTTTTTCTTCATGGCTCCTTTAAAGAAAATATGAAGTATGAATTTCTTTGAGAAAGCAATGCTGGGCAATATTTACATTCAGTATAACTGTGAATAATGTTGAAGGTTTGCCATATCGGTCAGGGCTATAGAAAACGAATAGCAATAAATTAGCTCTGCACCTGTACGAAGGCCAGAGCACAGGTACGAAATTATGCTTGTGGTGGTATGTATAACCCACTCTAATGTGAACACGCTACACATATGTCGAAACGGCACTGTATCAATCGCATATCACACCTGCTTTTGCTAAAACTGGTGAAGCCTGGCGATTCTATATAAACACGCACGTCTAAATAGGAGTTTCATATTAGTGCCTTTAATTATAAAATTATTTATTTTTAATTAATGGGCTTGGACAAAAAACTTGTTTTCAGAAACATAAAGCGGTCCAAGTAAGCGAAGCGAGGAATTACACAAAACTAAGCGCCAATCGTCCTTAAAAAATTGACGAACAGATAAAATAACCACTGCAGGATATTATTATACACATCCAAGAATTTAGAAGCAACTGCACTTTTACATGCTGCATTGCACTATAAATGCACATCAGGTGAGAATCTGTACACATAAGTACAAGCCTAAGGAACCGTATGTTATGCGTTAAAATTAGCCTGCCAAAAAAGGTACATCATGCTCTGAACCGATAAATGAGAGGCCAGACCTTCAGCGCAGTGAAGATTCACTATAAAGTAAGCTGCTTCTCGTGCTAGCCCCACGAGCATTCATCAATTCAATCCCTCACTGGAAAATGTCTAGTCATAACACCGAAGCTACTGGGACGTAGTAATCTCAATAATGCAAGACTAATACAATATTTCAAAAGAGAAGTACCCTCAATAATAAAAAAAGCATCAATAAAAGTTAATGAAACAACAAAAAGATCACAATCATCCTGCGGTGGTTTGGGAATAGCGTCTGCTTGGTTACCGCCATTGAAGACGACATTTCAAACGACCTTCGGCTGCCGTTCAGCTTCCAATAATAGCACAAAAATAACCACCTTAGCATCGCTTGCCAAGTACGTGCAACGGTTTCTCTTCGCTTGGCGTCCTGCTCAGGCTCCTACATCATCATTATTCCAAACTTTGCACGCAGGCGTCAGTGGAGCGACAATCTGCAGCGCTGTCTCGAGGAGACGTGCCACCAACGCCTTCTGTATTCTCGTGCCAAGGTTATCTGGCAGTGACTCCGGCCTGTCATTTGTCACTGCCACTAGAACAAATTTGGTGTCTATCGGAATATGTGCGTTTGGGCAGTGACAGTCGTTTAGCGATTTGAGTACAGGAAACAATTATGTACGCCAACGCCGCCGTGTTTGTGCCATGACAATTCGAGTATCTTTTGTGGAAGTTAAAGCTTGGGCTGATTCGAGAATTCACCGCTGATAGTCTCCGCTAGTGGGATAATTGTGATGACAATAGGCTGAAATCATTGTGAAATTCACACTTGGCTTCGGCATTTACATAAGCTGAAACGTTGCGAGTTTTCATATTATTTATTCAAAGAGGTAGCGGCCGCTCGGGTGTATGGTCGGTAATTTTCGTCAGTTTCAGAGCCCTGGAGATATTTAGAGCTCTCGAGGGTACTAATGCAGGTACATTTATTTGTATTGTAGACAAGGTTTACCGGCAAACGTTTGACAGAAATTTGTCTGTTTCGGAAGTTACAACAGCCAATCTTACATAGAAAGGAGACCAGCCGTTTCGAAACCGGCTCAGCTCCATCTTCAGGGCGGACAGGGGTCACACTGCAGTGGCGTCTTATCGTTTTATATACGATTGGTTGGAGTTCAGTTCAGTTCAGTCCATTGGAACCGGTAACAAAGGTACAGTGCATGGTGATTGATAATACAGAAAGAGGTCCCGACGGGTGGCACTTTGGTGGGACATCTTGTAAATGAACAGCAAAATAATACATAGAAACATTCGCAACAGAAAGATCTTACAAAAGAAGTATTGCGAAGATTACTGCAACATAACACAAAACTCACACAGAATAACGTCATTGACAAAAAGAGCACGCATGTCTCAGATATACGAAAAGTTCAAACACAAAAGAGGCAAAAGAAAAATAGTGAGGAAAAAAACTAAGCAGAAACAGAAGAACAAAGCCGTGTGAACTAATCAACTGAAAGGTGGGGGTCTTCGAGGATGAATTTAAGAATTCATTGTTTGTAAGATGAGTGACTTGATGTATTTTTATCAATAGGAAAGTCGTTCCATAATTTAATGGCGGCAAATCCAACCGTATGTTTACCGTAGTTTGTTCTGACCTTTGGGAGTGTAAAATTATGTAATGCAAATCGCTTTATGTTATGGTTCGTCAAACCAGTTCTACCGATTATAAAAAGCACACTCTTATCAGTAACAGGTCTATGGGCGGTCATTCCAAGATTATATAAAATAAGTTTATCCAACGGGAGTAGATCTAGGTGTTGATAAAGGGAAGTGACATGGGAGTTGAAAGAGCTGAACGTCATGATTCGAATGGCTTGGTTTTAAATGTGCTTCAAACAACTAAATGAGTTTCGTAAGTTAAGCCCCAGAATGAAATGCAATAGTTTATATGGCTGTAAATAAAATCATAATAAAGAGCTAGAAGCGTAGGCAGGCGGAAATAATTTCTTGCCTTAATTAATACTCTGATTCCGTAATCCATCCTCTTTTTTAGAACGTTTATGTGGTTAATAAATTTTAAGGAGCTGTCAAGTTCCACCCCTAAAAATGAGCAGTGATCGGTCGGTGGGATAGCATCAGAGTTAATGTAAACAGGGTAAATAGAAGTTAGAGTCTTCAAACTAGATGAAAATAGCACTAGTTTTGGAAGGATTGAATAATAAAACGTTGCTCTGAAACCATGCACAAACGTTACTAATATGGAGGTTGACGTTTGTAGTAACAACATCAATGAATGAGTGTGACGTGTAGATGGTGGTATCATCAGCATAGAGTAGGAAATTAGGCAATTTGAGGCAGGTAGGAAGGTCATTAATCTATAACAAAAATAAAAGAGGGCCGGGAATGGAACCTTGCGGAACGCCCAAGTTTGTGGCCTTAGTGTCCGACAGTGTACTAGAAATATTAGTAATTTGTTCACGACTAAATAAGAAACGTCGTAATAGTTGCAGCGATGGACCGTTAATACCGCATAAAAAGAGTTTCGTAAACAAGATGTCACGATTAACGGTGTCAAATAAATGCTTAAGGGAAATCGATGAAAATGCCCCCCCCCCCCCCAAACCTGCCCTGGTCATTTTCGAGTTTAATATAGTCTGACAGAGCTATCATGGCAAGGTTGGTAGATTAAACCGCGCCTAAAACCTAATTGCCTAAACGTTAGTAAATTAAATGTGTTGCAAATTAAAAAAAATCACCAAAATAAACTGATCCAGCTGGCTGAGGGTGCCGCTGGGGCCCACGGGCTCCTGGCCGCCATCTTAAGGTGGAGGAGAAGTTACGTCATCATATCCAAGTGGATTCGTAATAAAGTTATGATTAGAGGTGCTTTTCTATGATTTTTTTCAATCACCTTCCTGAAAAATGGTAGAGTTGAAATCGGGCGGTAGTTACTAATTATTTACATTGGTAAGTGTAATTTTGTAAGTGTAAATTTGTGAGTGTAATTACATATCTCAGACAAGGTTTAATAAGTGTTATGAAACTCAGGAAGCGTTTTCACGGTTTGCATTGCTTTCCTCCAGTGGAAGCAGCAACGGCAAAACTTCAGTGAGTTTTACCGTTCATCAGATTTGAAGAAATTTGCTTTTCGCTGGCAACCGGCTCCGAATCCCATATCTATTACAGACCCAGCAAGCCTGCCGCAGCTTTCAAAGCGGACGCATTTCACTTAACGACTTACAGACACTCGCATCAATCAATTCCTGCCCCCCCCCCCCCCTTCGCCCTCTACATCTTCTTGACCTCTGAGCACTCGTCCGTCGTGGGAAATAAGGCGGCTCACACGTCTTCCCGTGCCCCTCCACACCGGGCACTTATCTCACGGTCAGAACGCACGGCCCAGTCTCTCCCACATCCCGATGTTCCACCACGCTACCACAACATCCGCCGCCATTATCGCAACCTTCGTCTGACCCTGTCTAGACCACACCCCCAGCTAACTAAGACGGAACCCTTCATCTGACGTTGTTTACAGACACAAACCTACTACAACATCCCCACCCTCTACACCACACACTTTTAAAGCAAATGGGAGCAAAATCGGGACCGAATTTAGTCGTTAATCTTCGCAGACTACCGTTGCGCTTCAAGTGGAGTACTGTGGGAGAGTGTGTGCCGTGTGCACAAACGCGGAATAAATGTTTGTCCCCGCCGATCTACAAAGAGCAACGGGAAGCCGAAAGTCTCGTTGCTGCGTCATTAATCCGCTTTAATGGCGTCGTCCTTGCCGTTTTGCGCATATGCGTGCGGAGGATTTTGGATCCAAAACAACCCGCCACGGTGGCTCAGTGGCTAAGGCGTAATGTTGCTGAGCATGAGGACGCGGGTTCGATTCCCGGCTACGGCGGCTGCTTCTCTGATGAAGGCGAAAAAGAAGAAAAAAATTGGGCCCATCTCCCCGCGAGGGGGACTCGAGTAAAGGCGTCGCATAGGGGGTGGGTGTATTGCGTTAACGTTTAGTGTTTGGGGAGTTGGTGGTAGTGAATGCGTTGTATCAGCAGCTTCTTGACGTAGTTTGAATGAGGCGAGGATATAAGGCGCGTTCGTAGCCTCCTATTCTGTGTCGGCTTTGTGGCGCAGTGAGTAGAGCACCATGTACATTTCGTTCCGCCCGCAGGGTCGAGGGATCGAAACCAGGCGCCGGATAGTATTTTTTTATATAGTGTAGGGGGAGGGGTGCGGACTACGACTACGGACGTCAACGCGGGTGACATCGTGAGTTACTGAAATGCTTTGCATTTAAAACGTCCGTGGGTACGAGATTTCGGTGCACGTTAAAGATCCCCAGGTGGTCAAAATTAATCCGGAGCCCTCCACTACAACGCGCCTCATCGTCTGGATTGTGCCGGCGCCTTAAGCTCTTCAATCGCATCAAATCAATTTCCAAAACACAAGTCATTTCAATACTTGGTGCTTTACACAATGCCATGGACAAAATATCAATATTAATGATAAGAAAAGCGCCTAGGGTAAATTAGGCGGCGGTTAATGAAAGGAGCGGCGAAGCGCGAATGACTAATGCCTGTGCCACACGGGAACTTTCGATTGACAGTTGAATGTGCACTGAAAAGGTCGCCCTATGTATTTACAATTGGGGCATTCGACAGACAATTGGTTCGAAGGCTTTCAGAAGGCCTTTGAAATGGCTGTGTAGCACAGGTATAACGCTTCTCGGTGAGGTTATGTTAATACGCTGTGTTGCATAGAATTCGCGCGTCGTAATGAAGACCGGTGAAATATTTCAAGCGCGTCAACGATGAGACAAATGCTAGTTAAAATAGCAAACGTTGATCTCTAAGTGCAATGAATATGAATACGTTTAACAGACGAGAAAAACGCATTAGTTGCCGACGACGAGAACAAAAAATAGTCATTCGCGCTTCAGCTGAGGACCTCGAAATTAGCCTGTACCCTCGGTACATAATTGCCTTGTGACCAAAGCTATGCCAATGCTGCAACTGCTTTAAGACCAGGCTGCATCTCCCAGTCCCGATCATCTAGCAATCGTTCCGATCGTCCCGGTCGTCTAGCCCGATCTTCTGGCAATTTGAAGGGTCCGGGCTATGCAACAGCACATTGGGTACCGCCTATGCAGGAAACTATGGTCTGTTTTGATATTCTGACAGTCACACAGACGACCACTTCCATATACGATACCGGGAGCCCTTTACATATGTAGCGAACACCAAGAATGTACTTAGTTTGCACTAATTTGCGCGGAAAAAATCCAGTCGTCCGATCACGCAGCCTCCCGCCGGAACAAGGCGACGAGTTGATTGTTTATGAGAAACAACTCTGGTGTGAGGCTCTAAGAATCGAGCACAGCAATAGTCCCTAGCGTAAGCAAAGCAGAAATCGCAATCACGATCCTTTGCACGAATAGAAATTCGAACACTAGCTGCAATGATTGTTGCGCTGTGCAGAGTACTGCATGTTTTAGACTTCAATACATATTTTGTACCACACCATACGCTGCCACTAAGCCGCATTTCCAAGTCGGTGGTGCTGACTTCTTTCTTTTCTTGCCTGCGATTCCCTGCCAGAACGTCGTCCTTGGGGAGTACCAGAACGGACAAACCGGGTGGCGGACTAACCGTTCGTCCGCTCATATATAGTCCCTAAAGGGTCCAAGTGTTGTGGGAAAATCAGTTAGTTTCCCGGAGAAGGAACGTTTGGTCCTTTTTGTATAAGATTGCCCCTCAATGTCACTTTTCCGCCTTAATAATGCCACCTACAACACGGGGTGGGCTTGCCAGCAAATCCCATTTCTCGCCGCCAGTTCCAACCCTCTTCTAGAGCGTGCTGACCGGCTCTGACCACGTTGGCCAGATCTCTCTGGTCACCCATGCCAGGGCTGCAGCTTTAGGCCTAAGGTTACCTGCACTGAGACCAACCCGCACTACCGAGTGACGGCTCACGGAAATAAGCGTTTGTTTCCACACGGGGCTTCGCCAAAATTACCTAGGCGAATCGAGTGCATGACTGACACGAAAGGTGATCTTGTCGGTTACTCACCTGGCAACACTTACACATAACCACTCTACGGACTGGCCAAGAATAGATAAAAGCTCCACGCACCGTGCGAGACATGCTGGCTTGCTTGTCTGCAGGCCTGCTCATGCTCTCATTTTATTCACAAGACAGGCTTTGTAGTAAGACGATGAACTACCAATTTTCTATGGATTAACCATAGAATTTTCACACTTTTCTGACGTGGTGTTAATCAACTCCGTGTTTTTAAATTCGAAAGCACTAGGTAACTCAGTAAGACGGAAATCGTCGTTGCCAGGATACAGCAAACAAAATAGCTGACGTCTCCGTGATACAAAGCAGATTAAAGAATACTCAGGCTGATGCCGAATTTCTAAAGGAGGCTGCTGTAAACAGAGGTAGCAGTCGCTCTAATCTGTGCGAGTTGATACATTTTGGGTGGAAAGCAGTTCGAACCTTGATCCAAAATGGAAGAAAAGAAAGACTCCTTACAACCCTTATAATACTTATCCTTCCACCATTCGGAGATTGTTTCCCTATACGTCTATGTTTCCTTTTCGTAAAAAAATCAGTGGTTAGTAAGCGGCGTGTCCTGTTTTTTCTTGTTTTCTGTTATGTGTGAAAGTTTCAGCTACTTTTCGCCAGAGAGGCAGGAAATTGAGCTGAAAGGAAAACTAATTAAAATTTGGTATCGGTGGGATTGATCCGGGGGCATACGGAATGCGAGACGAGCACACACCCTTAACACCATCACAGCTCGATGACTCTATCTTGCTGAAGGTAGACGCAGTGAATGCGTTGGAGCCCTCGACATAGAAACCTGGGTTGGAGACATGTGCGGACGCTTACACGTTTCAGAATGCTGATTGCAAAAGTATCAATTAGGGTAGAATCCAAGTACGTTCCGTCGCTAAATGTCCTCTTTGCTTGGTGATGCGAACGCGGGCATGCGCGTGTGATACAAACGCCGGCGTATATGCGGTTCTTTGTGAGCACAGCCAGCCGTCATCATAGCAAGGGCGGTTGTGTCATAGCAGAAACCTACCTAATGCACACAAAAACCCCCGAACTGAAATAAATAACAGAAAAAGCGAGCCTAACATCGAACAAACAAGTTGAATTGTAAGAAATAACGCTCATTTATTCTGGCTACACTTATCTCTGCCAGCCTTTTGCTCGCTGGAGAGCCGGAACCAACCTAAAGAGGGCAAACCCAGCAAATTACAGAAGTGTGCACCAGAGCCCACACATCCCAAAACAAACCACGATGTAAAAAGATTCAACAAAAGTAGCCGCAAACGCACAGACAAAATTTCGAAGACCTGCAAAGAACAGTGCCATGGCTAAGACCACCAGAAAACCCACCAGAAATCCCATTTACAGTGCTCAAAGGTGTCCTAAAAGGTAAAGGGTGATGACAACAATGAGTGATCAGGCGTACGTCCGGCAATTATACATTCGTGATTTCAAAATCACTCCATCATGGGGAGTGCTTAGGCGTCCTCGCATTGTTTGGTGAAAGTACCTCATTGTCTTTTCTGTCGACGCAAGTAGCTAGGATCTGGTGAGAGAAAAAAAAAAGAAAACACAACAGGAGTGAAGGCTTACGGATCATGATTTTTCTTTGTGGTCCTTTTGTAGTGTCCTTACGTTGAGCCAATTTTTTGAAGCAAAGCTCATGACACTTTTGTGTACGTTCCAGATCTTAAGGCGCAAGGATCAGGAATGCAGCCTTTACTCCTGATCGTAAGCCGCTAGGCCGAAAGCTATAGATCGTATTCACTGAAAAGTTTAGCTGTCAATTTCTTCGCTTGGCAACACTGGAAACGGCTGCGAATATAGCGCGGCTTGTGCCACTGCGACCGCACGCAATCGAAAAAAAAGAAAAAGAATTACACCATCTTCCCGCGGGGAACCCTGATGAGGATGCGAAGCATCATGGGGGTTCCGTGTTGTTCTGTTGTGTCGCCTGCTACGTTTAAACCCGATTCTCAACGGTGGTGTCAACAGAGAAGTTATTAATCGCACTAACCTTGGACTCGAGGAATTACTTTGCGTTCGGTGGGGTAGAGTTAAGAACGTCTAAAACGCATCATGTGCTTAGCTGCTTAGCCCGGACAAGTACCGCCATCCCGCAGAGCCCGACGTAACCAGTGACGGCGCACTCGCATGGTGGCCTGCATGCGTGCCTCGCCAGTGAACACAACCTATAGCTTGCGACTCTCTGTCACTTTCTCCGTCCATAACCGGTTTCCCGCATCAGCTTCGTATCAACCAATGTGCGGGAGCGAAAACTGGATGACTAAGAATTCTGCTATCCCTAGTATTAGGACCCACTCATCGTCGCATGAAACTGACGACGAAGCCTTTCTAGAGGTTCGACGATTGAATGAGCTAAAGTGGGAAGGACAAACTCACTTAAAAATAACGTTTTATTTCCAATTATTGAAGCAACACGACCGACCGACCCGGAAGCACGCTCTCAAGCTCCTTCGTGTCCTATACATAAGCATCGAGTGGCATACTTTGGGCACACTTTAGTGGGCACACTTGTTCGTCTTAGGTAACTCCCTCGCAAAAACAAATTACTCATTTGTAATGCCTTGTTTTACAGTTCATTGAGTTACTGCAACTTTGTATGGGGTACGACATCAGCAACAAACTTAGATCTTCTCTTCCTACTTCAGAAAAGAAGAAATTTTAATAATCTGCAATAAGACGTATGATTCTCCTTATGAGAATCATGATTTTCAGTGCGCTAAGGGTTTAAAACTTCCACACTTATTATTTTATCGTTTGGCATTACTATACTGTAGGGGAGAAAATAATATTCTGTGCTATATTTGTAACATAGCTTCTCTGGAGCGTCATAATATTTGCTACTACACACGATCTCCTTATTTTTGGCAAATACCCCATTCAATAACTAATTATGGAGTACATGCTACGGCACAGACTACCAACCATAGTAAACTATCTTATTCGTCAAAACGTTAATCCTGGATCCCAATCGACCCTACTGGCATTTCGCATTCAGCAATAATGCAGGTATACTACGTCTGTGATTGTAATTTTTGTGTATGTATTTCATTTCATTTCATTTATTATATCCATAAGGGCCCGGAGGCATTACATAAGGGGGTGGGATAACAGGGTTTGCAGGAGTGCTATGAACGAAACAGAAAAAAGAAGGTGAACATGAAAGCCGGAAAATACAAAACAAAGAATACCTTACATAAAAATTACACAAAAGATGTACAAAGGTAACAGTGAAGTCAAGCGAACAGAATTCTAAAATAATTTATATCTATGTCTTGTAGTACAGTGTTTAGCGAGTGTATAAGAAATTGTAACAAACAACGTATATTTCAGGTTCACCTGCCTGTGGCAATAGTGCTCGTAAATGCGGCATCTGTGTTATTGGGGCGTGAGGTCTGTTTTCGCTAACTCCGTAGCCATCTAGAGGCAGCTCCGCTCCTGCTTCGCAACGCAATAAATCCTTTGGATCAGCTGAGTAGGAGGCTGATGGTGCAAATGGACAAATACGACCGAGGAAATAAGCACGACATTCTGAAGCCAGCACCTTCGGTCGCAATAAGCTTGTGCTACATCAGATGAAACATGCTTTGTCTGGAGCCTTGGCGTGCAGACAGATACCCTCGGCTCGGTGATTATACATTTCATCCAGCAGCCTAAGTGGTGCTCTTGTCGATTTGTCAAGCCGTCTGCCAAGAATTTCTAAAATTTTGAAGAGAATGACTTTGTACAGAGGTTATTTGAATTGGACGCCCAAATTTTGAGAAGAGAAGCTTATGAATGCGCACCGGCCTTTTAAAGGACACCAGTGCTTAAACCATGGGTATTCGGGGCCCCAAACATAATTTTAGAATTATTACTGCTATGAGATGTCGCTTATTAAGGGATTCTGGGTATGTGTGAGGTGATTGTAACGTTGCATTTTAGCGCGACGTGCTTTAGCTAAAATGTAGCTTTTGTGCAGATGTCCTTTTTTAATCATCCAAGCAATTTCAAACTGTTAAATGTGAGCTCATTTCTTCATTCAGACGTTCGACTTAGCCTTTACGAAAACCAATTTTGGCAACATACTTTATATCTATGTCTTGTTGTGCAGTGTTTAGAGAGTGTGTAAGAAATTATGACAGGCAACGGATATTTCAGGTTCACCAGCATGTGGCAATACTGCTCGTAAATGGAGGCGCTTTTTAAGAATGCGCTTGTTTTCTGTCTTCCGTGTACTGCCCTTTCAACGCTTCTATTATCCGTTTTCTCAATGTAAGCAAAGACAGAGTGAAAGAAAGAGCAAGAAAGAGATAAAGAAGTTTAATGAAGCAAATGAGGTCAGCCCCGGATATGGCTGGGCGTACAACTTTGAACACCTATGAACATGGTGTGCCACTAGCTCTCTCCTACCAACTCTGGCACTCACTCACTCACTCACTCACTCACTCACTCACTCACTCACTCACTCACTCACTCACTCACTCACTCACTCACTCACTCACTCACTCACTCACTCACTCACTCACTCACTCACTCACTCACTCACTCACTCACTCACTCACTCACTCACTCACTCACTCACTCACTCACTCACTCACTCACTCACTCACTCACTCACTCACTCACTCACTCACTCACTCACTCACTCACTCACTCACTCACTCACACCACACTCGCTGGCCTCTGCGCTCCGAAGGTGGATACTTAATAACATTCGGCAAGCGCTCTAATGATGCTTCCAGCTTCATAAGTCACCTCCTCCGTTCGACTGCATTCATTCCTAAGGAAAGGGCTGCAGTAATCGCATGTACTCTCTGCCGAGGACACTCGAAAGGCGCTAGAATTTTGTTATCTGAAGCTCCTATCCCAGCGTGGACCTTCGCGTAATACCCGCGCTACTTACAGCGGCTTTAGGAGCCACGGAAATACCGACCGCTCGTACCTACCGGAAGCCTACCCTGTATGTTCGCACCTCTGGGGTCCGATAGCCGGAACAAGGACTCCTTTTTTTTCTCCCCGAAGGTTGGCGAGCAGGAAACGGACGGATTCGCCGGCGCGCGTATGCGAGAGAGAAATGTGCGTGGCCCCGGCCTCGCGCCGAAGGAAAATCCGCCGATGCAGATTGTGGCCACTTCGAGAAAGAGAGAAAACGGCCCAGCGGCGTGGTCTGGGACGACGCTTGCATTCCAGAAGCCTCAACTCCATCGCCTTCTTTTGCTACTTGCCACGCATTTGAAGGCATAAAAATGATAAAAAAATGCAGTGCCCTTCGACTCTGTAAGGAAGGATGGCCAGCGAAGCTGCAGTGCATAATGTTGGAGTCGTCGTAATGGCTAACTTCTATAATTTGTTTCCAGATAATTTCGGTAAAACAACAGTTACAACCATTTTCTGCAACCATACCAGCTCCGTAGAGGGCTATGTATTGACAGCAGGCAGTAATTCGTTAAGGTTCATAAATTCGCTGTGATCTAGCTAATTGCCATAAGTAAATTAAACTCGGCGTAATAGTAGAGTCGTGTTAACGACTAATTTTCATTCAATTTGTTTTGGGACGGCTTTAAGAACAAAATAGTTTGAGCCGTCTTATGTCATCATACTCTCTCCGTAGATGACCATGCTCCACTGGGCAATAAACGGTGCGGAAAAGGCAGCCTACAAAGATCAAGCTTACATCAATTCCCTTAAAGTCGGCTTGACCTGTGAAGACAAATGCTTTTCTGAAAAGACATTTTCCAGGGGCAATATAAGCTTTAAAATATCAAATTATGAAAGCCCTAGGACATTTTTTATCATGAAAGTGTTTCATTCCGGGATTCACCAAGATTCCACTTACGTCCTATTCGTCACGGAAATGACACCAGTAAACGAAGCAAGGGGCCTGTAAAGGGTGCACTCCTGCACACAGGGTGTTTTTGCGGGGAAGCAACCTTAGTACTAAAGAATACGTTATACTTAGGGTTGTTCTTTCTCGGGTTTTATATTTTAACACGAAAGTGTTTTTTGCCGGGATACACCAAGATTTCACTGACGTCATATCCGTCACGGAAATGACGCCTGTACTCCTTTGCCGAAGCGACCCGCCAGCAGGACGTCCCTCGCCAAGCACACTCACAAGACGGCCGCCGACCCGCAAATCATGCTCAGCTGCAGATTTCGCTGCACATTTCACTTGCGTGTTTTAGCGATTCCTACGACAGAGGAATCAACCACAGTTTTTTATGAATGTTTTTAATACTGAGAACCGGTTTTTGTGCGGCGAAGAAACCTGCTCAGGGAGAGCGTGGCCCGATACCAGCAGAGATTGTCGTGAGGGCCAGCCCTAGAACAGCTGCGCTGTTAATAGGGGTTCCTTGTCCTCTGTTGTGAACTCCTGTGTTGTGAACTCCAGAGGATCAGGAGCCCTAGTCAGGCACTCAATTAACACCGTCTGCTGAAAAGTAAAGTCTTCTTCTTCTTCTTCTTCCTTTAGAGCTTCCCGCAAGACGTTTCCGTGTTGAGAATGTGTGGACGACTCTTAAAGGAACCACGAAGACAAAAAACAACTTCGTTCATGTTGAAAGAACTAGCCCTTGGTAACTCAATCAGCTCCGTTCCAGGCATAAAAGACACTTTTTCAAGCGAGAAAGGCGAGCGAGAAACATTAAAAATCTTTCACATTTAGCGATACAGTAACGTATTGTGGGCAGGAAGGACGTAATACGGGCCAGCATTAAAAGTATGGTTGTCAGTGCGTTAAGTGCACGTCAGCACTCAAGTGGTAGGACCAAAAGAAACTGGAGGCCCCTCTACAATCATGCAGTCATGTTTCTAGCTGTCATGTCATGTCTTGCCATGTCATGTCTTGCAGTAATGCCATGTCACTGCCATGATACAGTCTTGTCTCATGTATATGCCACAGGCTGCCATTCACACAGACAAGTGGCTGGGAAGGCGCTAATGTGGCATATGTTTTCTTTAATATCTCGAATATTTTTTGAAGTTTGCTATAAGACTGGTACCATTGATGTCGGGAAAAAGCAGTCTTTTTAATGAAGTAATATTTTGCCTTTATCGCCCTTTAAAGGCGGCAGCAATTCTTGGGCTATCTAGACACAAAAATATTGTCTGTGTTTCTTCGTTGATCGAAACAAAAGGCTGACAAAACAATTGAAAGAACGATTTAACTCATATTGCACGCAGGCAAAGCCATCCCGCACTGCTGGAAGCATGGCTCATGAATGTCCACATTATTCAGCACAGATAAAACCTCAGGCATCAACGTCATCATCATCATCATCATAATCATTATCATCGTCATCATCATAACCAGCCTATCTACGCCCACTGCAGGGCAAAGGCCTCTCCTATTAATGTCCAATTATCCCGGTCGTGTGCTAACTACCTCTACATACTACCTCATACATAACTACCTCTGGCATGTATGAGGCAAAGTATAAGTACGTAATAGGGAGTGCCAGCGTGTTTTAAAGCGAAGCTTTCTTGCTCTCACTGATGGTGGTATCGTAACCAATAAGCACTGTAAGAAAGCTAACTTTATACAATGAGCGTGCACTTGATGGTTATGGTGATGCGCAAGTAAAAAAAAAATCTGCAGACATTCAGACGTCGCTACAAATGTGCAACATTCTTATCCCGCTTGCCTTCATTGTGACTTATTTGCAGTCTTGCTTGGCTATAAGTAGCCGTAGACATAGGATTATTTTATCGCTTTTAAGTTTTCTTTTGCTTCTTTTCGGCAATGATGTAAATTTATATCATTGTACCTATTAAATGTGTTACCTCCGCTAGTTATGAAGTTTTGTGGAAACGCAGGGCGTTACACGGGTTGCTTATTTTTGCTATTGTAATGTTCAGATTTGCAGCGTTCTTTTCAAGACTTATTTTTGCTTGTCGTTTTTTTTTTTTGAGGAGAGCTATAAGATATGCCTATTTCTGATTTCGTCTGTTTATGATTGTAGAATTTTTATTTTTTCCACTTTTCTAAATTTCTGGTTTTTCGAAATTCTGTTCAACCGATAATCTCCATTTAGGCTATTATACCGCTTAAAGATGTTAGTACCACCAAATCTGCATTTTTGTGGGAATGCAGGGCGTCACGCGGCCCTGGCGGCGCCGGTACTCGGCAAAGAATGCTAGTCACTAAAGCGCTTCCTGTTGTCGTTATGGAACCTGGCTCCCTCGCGTTATAAGTCGACGCCTATCCTATTCGCCATCATCGCAGTCGTGTCGCTCAGCATTTCCTTCGGGTTCTTTGCGCGGGGTGGGCTTTGAACTTTGAGTTGAAGTGGACTTCGGCTTTGCAGTTTGGCGGTTTGGATTTTGGGCGACGACGATAGATGCATGGGGGGGGGGGGGGGGGAGCTCAGCTTTCTCATTAGGTATTCGATTGATGTCGTCTGAGTTTGGACTTTGGCACTTTTATCGTTGGTGCTTATACTTTGACTCTCAGGCGGTTTACACTTGATCGTAGACGCTGTGACTTCGACTGCAGCGATTTTGACTTGGGCGCTTTGCCATTTAATTTTCGCTCGGAAGAAAGCTTCGCGTTTCAACGATCGTTACTTAATCAAGAGTACATGTTGGTTCGGTTTTTTGGCAGCAAACGAAACCACAACAGCGCGTTAAAATAGGCGGTGAAGATAGGCGTGATAAGAGCGCTCACTAAAACGAAAGTTGGAGGAGCGACAGTTGAGAGGAAAAGCGTTAGCGGTGGGAGAGGGAGAGAGGAGAGCGTGTTACGGGGCAGGGGCAACAGGCGGCCATCGTCTTTCGACTGTAATTACGTGAAGGAAGGAGGTACGCGGCCGACTGTCGACTGACTAATGCCCTTGGAATTTCCCACACGCCTTTGCAGCAGTGAGACTATGAGGAGGATGAGTCTTAAATAAGCTGCCGCAATATAAAAACCAATTTAGTTGTTCTGGCTGGCTCTCTTTTTAAAGTTTATTTCAGTTTTGGACTGCTTTACTACAATATCGTGCTCTTAAGCTCTCGTGTTTTCATTCTTGTTTTTTGTAATTGTGCTCTTATCGTGCTCTGTTTGTTGTCTGCTCTGTTCAATGGTACTTCTGATAACCTTTGTAACGTTCCCCTTTATTTGGTCGAGTTCACTAAGTAGACAAACAACAGTCCGGTTCTCGTCCTTTCACCTCCTCTGCTTCCTCCTCTTCTGGCTGCTGCCCGGCTCCTCGTCGACCTCTTCCTCTTCCTGTTACACAGGCCGCCCCTCTGTTGTCAACCCTCCTGGGTTGATACGGCACCACGTTGCACATAGACGCAGCTTCTAACGATGTTATTAGGTCCATTGTAGCATATGTACTTCAAAATTCCTTGTTTGCGAGCAGTCTTCACAACCATGTAGGGCCCTGAAAAAGGAGCCTTTGAACCCTGCAAGCCTTTTCGGACAAGGACGTAATCCCCAACGTTAATTTCCGGAACCTTGCCCGTGTGAAGACGGTCGTAATGCTTTTTCATTGCGATCCGGTACCTTTCATTTTCTCTCTCGGACCTTTCTTGTTCACGGAGTATTATTGAATCGATAATCCCCAGGAGGTGATCGGCATGCAGCGACTCAGATTTCCCATGATATGCAAAGTATGGACTGCATCCTAAAGCTTCTGTGTGCGAGTGGTTGTGGTGTGCAACAGCGGCTTCTAGAGCACATTTCCAGCCTCCTTTGAAATCTGGATAGAGGGACATGAACTGCTTGAGGTCACGTATAGCTCTCTCAGCTAACCCGTTGGCTTCAGGGTGGTACGGCGCTGAGAAACACAGCTTCACATTGCGCTGGAGAGCCCAATTCTTCAACTGCTCGCTCCGAAAGGCTGGTCCGTTGTCGGCCACAATTGTTTTGGTGTCCTTAAACATATCCCGGTTCAAGAGAGAGATGACGCTCCTTGCATCTCTCAGTTTAGCTTTAGAAAGCGTAAGTTTAGGTTTCGTGGCAAGGAAAGATATGAAGTCACGTGTGGTGACCTTTTCTGGGAGAATCATGGTCGAATCATCCCCGTCCTCTTCACGCTGGGTCAGATTGAACAACACCCACATTGTCCGGAATAGTCGACTGCGCCAAATGTGACGTTCCCCTTTATTGGGTCGAGTTCACTAAGTAGACAAACAACAGTCCGGTTCTCGTCCTTTCACCTCCTCCTCTTCCTCCTCCTCTGGCTGCTACCCGGCTCCTCGTCGACCTCTCCCTTTTCCTGTTACAACCTTGTTATCTGACCCCCCCCCCCTTATGTAATGCCTTGGGGCCTTTAAGGGTATAATAAATTAAATGAAATGATTGAAATAAAACATTAATCAAATTTTCACCTCGAAACCGGTGTCGTGGTTTCCGTCGGCTTTAGATGACGACGATGATAGACGTACTCAACCGCACAGTATCATCGGTATTACGTTCGGAGAAGAGATCTTGTTGAAGAGGCACTAAGCTGTTAAAACCAGTTAGCTTATATTTGTAAATTGCAGTACCGTGAATACAAGTGAACCGCTTTTGAAATGGCATCAGTAATCTGATAATGGCGAAAATGACGAAAGATTGAAAACTTGCATTGCCTCTCTCCGTATAGTTAACGCTATAGTGCGATTTGAAACATCTAATATCGTGGATGGCAAAACAGAATTTGTGAAACTTTTTTAGGTGTTTATTTATGAAATTGTTACTTGCTTAGAACATGTTTAGGAACTCGTTTAGGCACAATGCAGATCTACGCGATCCCACGTTGTAAACAACACACATACACGAAACCTTTTTAACCGACATATGACATGTCGGGGGGGGGGGGGGGGGGGGGGAGAAGGCACACCCTGTGCTCACGCTCCGCACACGTTGGAGGCGAAGTGAGCCAACCGGGCGTAATTAGAGATGTGAGGGGCTGAGAAAAAAGAAAACAAAAACAGAAACAAAAAAGGCCTTAGAAAAAAACGTTTTTTCGTTTTTTAAACGAGATAATATTGAATAAAAAACAAAAAACAAAAAACAAACAAACAAAAACAAACAAAAAACAAACAAAAAACAAAAAACAAGCAACCAGTCTGCAGTGAGAGAAACACTTTTTGAAATCAATGGCTTGACGTGAAATCGCGCACACATTTTGAGAGCGGAAGCTCCGCTGGGACTTTTGTGATGCAGCATGTAACAATTATAGTCTTTTAAGTGTTTACGGAGAAATTTGGGGGCACTTAAGTCTCTTAAGTGATTTGGAGGCGAAAGCCCGCGATTATTGAAGACTTCTTCACCCCTGCATCGTGTTTGCGGTGCCTTCACGTTCACCTATCATGCGGCGCGCAACCGGATAATTTGTTCCTTCCTGGCACGGTATAGGGTTAGGGCTGTAGTTACCACACTTCACTGCGGCTCTGGACGACACGGGTTGAAGTCCCATTCGAATTCAGGTAGCTTATGTGTACATTTTTACTTATTTTCTTTTTACAACGGCCGTAATTTGGTATCATTCGCGCAACCTCCAGCAACTACGGTCGCTTTTCGCGTTTAATGAGCCATCTAAGGATTTCTCCTTAAAAAGTATGTCGATTTTTTTAGATCTCTGCGGAATCATTTCTTTTCAGTTTTTCATATTTTTGTGAAACATACAAAAAGCCAGTTTTTTCGGGCCACTTGGAATTTCATGAAAACTTACATCTCCAGGCGTAACGGCTAAAAGCAGTCGTGACTCGATATAGCCTAAATGCTGCTTCCTTCGTTATTTCGCAAACAGTTAGAAACAACGGGGACTCGTGGTGCCGATACGAAGACGGTTTCGCATTAAAACGGAGGCAAAGTGCAGCATTTTTGCTGATAATCAGTGATGCAAAGGCGGTTAGTACTGTCTTGGGGGTGCTGGGCATGTAATGGGTGGGGATACCCCCCTTGACGACTAGAAGTAGCCGCCTCCACAACGGTCAAGGAGACGTAACGAAGAACTGCTGCCACAGGAGAGTCGGTGCGCTCGCGCAATTTGTACAAAATCACCACAGCACTGAAATGCACGGGCAAAGTCGGCACTGCGTAGGTGCACCTAGCTCGGTGGGCAATGCTTGGGCTTCTGTACAGCGCTCATGGGTGGCTGTCACAAGGTGCACGACACTCACCTGACACCCACAGGTGTGCCACAAGGGTGTCATCAGTAGTTGCTCACCAGAGATAGCCAGGAGGGTGGCTAGTGGATCACCAGCCCGCCATTGATGATGGTAGAATCGGTGGTCCATATCATTGGCGTCTAACTGGTGCGTCAACAACCCACTAGGTACCCGTTGCCGTACTGACTCGCGTGTTACCCTCCCGTGGTCCAGCGGTGTCAGCGGGTGATCTGTGGTCAATTATTGGGGAATGGGACCCTAGTTGCTCACATACTTGTGACCATGGAGGTAAGAAATACCCAGGAGAGGCCCTGACGTCCTTTTTTGGGTAGCCGTTCCCACCATGCCAGAATGTTCCCGGATCCCAATAAACCCTTTCCTATTCCCCTATGCTGCGCCTCGCCTTGTGCGCTGCTTCCGTTCAAAGAGCAGCTGGTCGGGAACGCCGGGGCACGCGAACGCTGAGGAATCCAGCGCACGCCGTGAGACATGTTGAAGATCAGCGTTACTTGCTTTCTCCCCCGCTAATTTTGTTCACGCCCATAGCTCTTTCGAAACACCTTAACAATTGTTTGGGGAGATCAGCCAGCTTTTGCGCTGTACGTAGCAGTAGACAATTAAGCAACACTGTACATGGAGCTTTTTAAAAGACGGTACTTCCGCCACATTTTCCTAGTGGTCTACTAGAGGATACTAGTGGTCCCTCTTGAGTGTTCTTTCCTACATTATTGCGACCAATCAGTGACGACCCGTCGATGACCCACAGGCCGGGCACTAGTGCGTCACTCCTTGCGGGTAAGGAGATGCCCACGAGTTGTCAGACTGTCAGCGACCCACAGCACGCAGACTTTTAAGTTGCCTGCCAGTCACTGCTTATTCTTCTTTTCTGGGCGGCAGACAGATAAACATTACAAGCGTTGAGCGTTCGGATAGCCCAATATAGACACGTTGCTGTGTTGAAGGACCTCCTTTGCGTATTTACAGAACCGGCAGGTAGCCGCGGAAAAGCGGACGATGCGTTCTGGAATGGCAGAAAAGAAGAAGGAATTTGACTTTCTCCGGAGGGGGCGCGGAGCGTGAAATGACTTCCGTGAAAACGCCTTTGCCCCAGCGCGTTTCTCTTCGCTTCGGTCACTGTTGTTTTTGTTCCAACTTTCACCCCCCGCCAACGTTATTTCCCGACTGCCGCTTGGTTCCGTTAGGCGGGCCGGCGGTCTATTGTATGCAGTTCCGCGCAACGAAGGGGCCAGGCCCCTGAGGAAGCGACGTTTTTTTTCTTTTTACAGCTGGGCGCAGTGAGCACGTGCACGTTCTAGGATTGTACAGGAGAAACAAACAAACAAAAAAGAACTGCTATTCTGAAAGTAAGTTTTGAAGGGTCTCTATTGAAAGCCCTGGCTTGCTTCCTTACAGCCCCGCGTAACGTGACTTGACAGCGACGCCAAAGACGCCGAGGAAGAGGACACGAGCGGCGGTTCCCATCGGGCCGCTGTCTCGAGACCGTTCCCGGCGCCAGTCAATGGGAGCAGCAGCGAAAGAGGCACGGCAACGACGCCGCCGACCGGTTTCGCCGCCCCGCGCTGCCATTTAACTAGACCACCTCGCGCAATCAGTTTTTTCCCCCAAGTTGCGTGCATTGCTGCGGATGCTGATCGTCTGCAAGGGCGCGGCCACGAGTGGATTTAGCCATACCACGTCTCCTGTCAGAGCACCAATGCTCGCCCACTCAAGCGCACCTCAGTGACCACACGCTACAACTTCTGCTGCTCATCCGATGAGGAAAACGAAAAAAAACTGTGCGGAAATACACCAGCCGTGGTTCCTTTAGGAGTCGTTGGAGATGTGCTACGGAATCGGGCTCGCATACGCTGCACGCAAGATCATTTGCCGACCGCGCTTTCTCCGTTCGCGCGTGTGCACGTTCCCGATTGCCGCGAGTTCGAGACTTTCCTCGCTGCCTCGTCTGTGGCAGCGGGCAGAAGGAGCAGAGGCGACTCGCCCTGCGTAGCTTTTGCTCGCCGGCGTCGGCTGGGAATCCGCTTGCGCTGAACCAGTTGCGGGGACGCGCAGGCGCATGATGTAAGACAAGTGGGATATGGGTGCCTCATTTGCGTTCGGTGCCAGGCTGTGGAGGTTCTCGAGGGGCCGGCTACCGCCGCCAAGTGACCGCTCCGCTGACGGTCAGGCGATGTTTGATCTGCCGAATGTGTCATGCGCTGCCTTTTGCTGCTGGCCCTGGCAGCGATAAACGAGATAGAATGCCGCGGGGGCGCAACGTGGCGGGCTAACAAGGCCGAGTACGAGGAAATCGATGCTAGAGTGAACGTACGCCGGCGTTGGGCCCTCGAAGAAGACAAACAAAATCTATTGAGGGCGTTGTTCGTAGCATTCGTTGTCGCATACACTTTTAACTGATGTGTTCGTAGTGTGCGTGAGTAATAAATGAATTATTAGAGATTCGTATGCACGATTGTATCAGTGCTTGTCCATGCGTCCACTATCGGACAGTTAAAATATTCTTAACAAAACTCGAGGTAACAGCAGGCCACACACGTTACAGAGAAAGTTGAAGCGAGTATAAATGTTCACGAGGCTTTAAAGATGCGCTGACTTGTTTAAGTTTCCGTGGTGCTGTACGACAAATAGTTGCACTAGGATAAAGAAATTGCTGTCAAAAGGGTTTTCCGAATAATATGCGTGCAAGGTATGATTACCACGCACACCATCCTGTATCACTGCTGTGAAACGGCGCGGACGTAGCACATAAACCGGAATAAGTAATATATTTTTTAAAGTGTCGACTGGCCTTACTTCGCACTGTGCTGTGATTCACATCGAGAAAATTGCAACAGCTAACTATGTCCAAGACATGACAGCTCACTAAACTTTAAATCTTATCAGAGGTTCGACAATTCCGCGGAGGGCATGTCTGCTGCCACCAGAATCAAAACGCTGGAACTTGTGCGGCTTATGTCGTTACTTTTCAAGCAAGAGGGTCTTAATCCGAGTAGCAGGTAATCGCAAAAGAGCAGAGGAAAGTAAAATGGAAGGTCCGTCCGCTTTGCACCAACTGCCTACCTAGTCTTGGCTCCCCGCTCAAACCGGAACGATCCGGTCTTTCTAAATTTGCCTGCTTACTATCTGGCCAGCTTCTTAGAAATGGCCCGCAGCCAGCGTTACGAGGCAAGTATACAAATGATTGCTACCGGAGGCCGAAGGGGCGATCAACAGGAAGGAGGGGAGAGAGTGAGGTAACGAAAGAATCACTTTTATTGAGGCCGACCCGTGCGGGCTCCGCAGGAGGCTGTCGAGACAAGAAAGTAGGAAGGGGCCGCAGAGCGGCGGCGTTCTCTCCGAGCGAGACTGCAGAGCGACACACGGGGTCGCGCGGGCCGGACACCACTGGCGGGGGGCGCACTGATCAGTTCTGCGTGACTGGCGGCGTGGGGCAATGGGGCGTTTTATTCGGATCACACTGGGGCAGGGCGCCCGAAGCGGAGCGCCCTTAGCTGGCCGGCGCGCGTAACGGGACTTTGGCGTCGGCCCAGCTACGAGGAAGGGAAGGGGAGAACGGAGTCCGAGAGGAGACACGTAACGGCATTCCGGCCGGCTCGGGCCCACGTGGCCGACGTCCTTGGGCACCGGTCCAGACGGCGAGGCCGTCGATGGCCGGACCCGACCGGTCCGAAGAAGACGATGCCGCTCGCGACGCCTGCCTCGGGGCGTGGGAAGAGGCTGGCTAGAGGGAGACGTGCGTCTATTTGCGGAAGGCGAAGTAGTCTCCCGTCGGGTCCTCGAGCCACGGGTAGTTCTGCGGGCACTCGACACACGTGTGCAGCCGGATGGTCTCGCCGGGCAGTTCCCTGGTGGTCAGGGGGCACGCGTTGGGAAGGCTGCAGTACGCCTGGCCCTTGACGTCACACTTCTCCTTCCAGGGCGCGAAGTCCCGGATGGCGGACAGCTCAGTGGGCTGCTGCATCCACTGCAGCACCTGCGTCATGGTCACGAAGAAGACGTCGTTCTTGTCCAGGGTCTCGTCGATCCACTGGATGAACGCGTCCAGGTACTCGGGGTTCAGCTTCAGCCAACCCGCGTGGAAGTACAGGCCCAGGGGCGCCCTGTTGGTCTTGTAGTGGCGGTCCAGGTTGTGGTTGAGGAAGTTGTAGAACTGTTCGCCTGAGATGATATTGCTACAACTGTCCACCATAGCGCAGCCGGCCAGCTCCTCGTCGAAGGTGGGGTCGTCTCGGCGATCCAACTCGTTCATGACCATCTCCCACACGGCGTGAGATCGGCTGGGGCAGTTCTGGCCGTTTCCGTGGCACTTGTGGGGCATCCTGAAGTACAGGGTGTACGGCCACAGGGGTGGGTTGCTCAGCGGCGCGGCGATGGTGGAGTCGTAGAGGAAGGCCTGCTCCTCCATCATGAAGAACTGGCTGTTGCCGCCCACCCGCAAGTAGGGCGCACGGACTCCGACGATCGAGTTGTCGGTAATGTTGGCGAAGCGCTCCATGATGAGCCTCACTCCGGCCATCTCCTTGGCCCAGGTCTCGGTGCTGGCCTCGGACCAGTACTTCTCCACGTGCTTGTGCCTGCGCGCGAGCAAAGAAAAAATAAAGAAATGCAGCCCCATGCGCCATCAGCAAAGCGGTCACGCACCTGTCGGCGCGGAACAAGTTTGTAACAGGCTCAACAAGGACAGCACCCGACCAGAACCATGCGCGCGATAGAAAAACGAGATATGCGGCGACGGCAGGGAAGGACCTCCGGTTTTGCTTTATTGCATGCGGAGCGCATTTCAACCGGCTTAACTTTATTGCGCAATAAAATATGGCATGTCACAAGCCGATCTAGGCCGAACGAAAAGAAACGCCGTGAAAACGAATGCTGGGAAGAAACCGCCACTTTCGTTGCCATTAGGTGGTAGAGAGAGCGTTTAAAGGTATAAGCTTTCGCTTTGTGCGGCTTGAGTTTTGCTGCCCTAAATGACTCCGCGTTGGTCTCCGCGCAGTTTTGGACGGGGCTGCTTCTAAATTGCCTCATCGTTTTAAGCTTCTAGATGCGCAGCGGCCGCACTGTGCGGGGCGCAATCGAGGAAGCGGGCATGCAGGAAGGAAGACTTTCTCACGTGATAGAGTGGGCGGCCATTTCGTGTCCGCGTCGGTGCAGCTCCTGCACGGCCGAGTAGTTGGTGTACTTGTGGGAGACGAAAAAGGTGGCCTTGACCTGGCAGCCGTTGGGGTTGTTGCGGCCCTCCTTGAAGATCTTCTCGTAGATGTCGATGTTGTTGTTGTTGATGGCGTCGTCGAAGGTGATGGTGATCATCTGAGGCACCACGTTAGGCTCCAGGCGGCCCGGGATCTGCGTGCCGTCGGCGGAGCAGAAGCAGTCGGGCAGTACGCACTGGTTCTGGTCGCACGGCGGGGCCCTGTTGGGGTCCTTGTCCACCGTGCAGGCGTTCTCGTCGGAGCCGTCGCTGCAGTCGGGGTTACCGTTGCAGAACATCTCCTTGGCGATACAGTCGCCGTTTCCGCAGGCCAGCTTGCCGGTCTCGCAGATTGGTTCGTCGGTGGCCAGAAGAGGGGCGACTAGCCTGGGCTCTGCGGAAAGTAGAGGGATCTGCTTAGTTCACTGAAACATTTCTAAGCCGAGTAACACGACAAAAATAGTTTTTTGTATCGTTAACAGATGGGAGCTCGTCTGCGTTCAAACGCTTTGTTTTAGGGAATGGAAGGTAAAGTATGCGCAAACGAAACCGCAATAGACGTGGTTGAAGAACACTAAGGCCCAAAAGTGAATGCGCGTCACAGAAAGCTGACGTCTTTCGAAAGGTGCTGTTCTTCATGCATACTGCTGGCTACAAAAAACAGCCATGATGTTTAATAAAAATCAACTAAATATCGCAGTGTTCTGCGGTCATCCTGGACAGCCGTATGAGGCAGTTCAACAGTCTACTCAGCTGAGCGATGCTGAGTGGGCTCACATAGAACGGCCTCGTGAGTGACCAGGAAATCCATGATCATTGCGGTTCGCCGCCACAAAATCTGTAATACGTCGCTTACTCTAGCCATATTGATATTGAAGTTGGGAGTAAATTTATAATTTATGACCTTATTGGCATCGTCATCATCGTTTAATATTATTTATGAAGGGAACGTAAGGCCACTGCTATACCGTACGAGGACCAATGATTATTGGGCAGGCCAAAAGAACTGGGGATGACGGGAACCTAATCTGGAACTGATGGTCGCACCACGCTCACGAAGCAGCTGCAACGAGTCCAACTTTTAATTATCACTTCGATCGCGCTCGCGGGGCTGTTGCCGACTAATGAGGGACAAAATTCTGGAAGAAAGTGAGAATATTTTCCAGTACAAAGTGCCGATATAATTGTTGTGGAGGTTTGCGTTCGTGTGTAGAAGGGGGAATTTGTGCGTAGACTATATCCACAAGAGCGAGTAAATTTAATTTAGTAGTTCACAATCTGAGCATCCTGCTGTTCATATTCTAAAACGACCGCTAACACAAAATGCATCTTACACGTTTTGCGCCAGGGAAACGTTAGGCAGCGGCGTAGGATTTATCTGCCTTTGGTTTGCTAAGGTGCGAGTTAAGCACAGATGAACGTTGTGGGCGCTCACCATGCACACCTTATAAGGCGCGATGCATAAGGGAGGAAGGTTAAGATTCCAAAGGCGTACTCACTTTCGAGCTGTTCGCAGTTCTTGACGTTGGCCTTCCAGTCACACGTTTGCTTCTCGATGTCGAAGGCGAGACCAGACGGGCACCGCAGAGCCAGCAGGCCCTGGACGGAACACCGCACCACATCTCTGCAGTCTTCGTCGGCGGTTAGCCGGAAGTACTCCGAGGGTGACCGGCCTTTGCACAGTTCGGCGTCATTCTCGATGTCCGTCGAAATCTGCCGCTTTACTATGGAACTAGCCCGGGCACCTGGAAAGGCACGGAAGAGACCGGAGCACCAAAGGCTGTAGCTTGGAGGGACACAGCTTAACCTTAATGTACGCGATTGGTAATCCGCGTACATTCGTCCTGGTTCTTGAAAGACCTACATCACTCGCTAACGGTGCGTCGGAAAAATACACGTCGTGCAATTGCCTCTTTCTAGCCACTTTCTGAAGCGAATACTGGCGGAAATATAGTCGTCCTTGTATTCTAGAACATCACTTGCACTGTTGCGGAAGGCGAGAGGCTTTGCATACTAGGTCGAAAAAAACCTGCTTTCCGATGAGGCTTTCGATCGCTAAGGCGGAAGTAGTCGTGGAAAGCTACAGCGCGAATTTCCCTATCTGCAATCACTGCGATGTGGTGGCATCATTACGTCACCTAATTTCCATTAGCGCTGAACAAATACCTAGATGAAATTGGGCATGGTTCATTTCCCTGCTTTTGCATCGCATAAGGCGCAGAGGCTTGGTAAATACTAAAGATTCCGCCAATACACGAAGGGGTAATTTAGGGCGTAAATGACACGTCATTGCGTTATACACAGTCCATCATGTTAGTATGAGTAGTCGCTAGCTTGATAACTCCGGGGTGAACACATGTAAGCTGGTGGGTTACCACACTGGGCGCAGGAGCGACTCTTCGCGACATCTCAGCAATAGATATGCCGAATTTACTGTAAAAAAAGAGCAAAGGCAAAGGTACTGGTGCTTGAGCCCCGTAGCTTGGACCGCTGGTTGCATTGATCGAAGGAGCTCGCCGTTACCAGAGGCACAGTTCAAACCAGGGCTCACGCTGCAATACCTTTGCCTTCGTTCCGAGATTCATAGCGACGCAAGTCGGCCTAGGGCACAGTGTTCCGCGGGAAACCATTGGCAATCCTGGAGTCCAAACCCGGGTCCTACCGTGTGCCGCGAGGAGGGCGAGGAGGAAGGAGAGGAGAAGTGGGACCGCGTGAGTCCCCATCGTGGCAGAAGTGCAAGAAGCTCGGCCGCGAGAGCCGGCAAAGCTTTTATAGGTCCTACTTGGCACACGGGACACCCTTTCCCAGCGCGTTTCTGGGGCAGCCGCCATTGGCCGCGCGCACTCCCACGTCAGCCGGCGAGCCAACGTCCTCGCGGCGGCAGCGAAAGCAACCGTCGCATCGGGACCACGCCGAGGCTCTCGCGCCACGACGCTGAACTGCGCCCCCTCCTGTTCGCGGAGTCGGGAACGTCGAAGTTGTGCACTGTAACTTGTTATCGTTTCAGAGGTTCGCTTGCTTTCTTTCATGACGTAAGAAGTTCGGATATTACAAGCAGCCCGTTTCCGAAGCCACGCAGGGGTGTGGCGAAGGAGGATGTGTGTTGTGACTTTTTCTAACTCTGCGCTGTGACATCTCACGCGTTCTAAGTCACCTTAACAATGTAGTGCTCCCAGTTTATCGTATATTTGAAATTCCGATAGCTGGGACTGCCACATCAGGTTAAAAAAAAACGTGGTGTTTTTTTGGTTCAAAAAAACATCCGGTTCAAAAAACCATCGCTTACTACGACAACGAGCTACAAGACCGCAACAATGGTCGAAATTACGAGATCCAAAAAGTCGAGCAATTTATTAGTCTAGGTTCATTATTGTGGAAACAGCAAGATAGGTGGTGACGATAATGCTCGAATTATTCTAGGAAGTTATGATTTTCTCATTAATATCGAATTGTTGGGGGAACCCATTTTGTTTCGATTGCAGGATAAAGTATACTTTGAGCGTGAAATTGCTTGGGTGCCGTCATAATTCTAAATCGTAATCGCTACAATACACCATTCCGGCATGCCTGCGGCGTTGGCAAGTGAGAGAGCTTCATCAGCGAAGAGGAAATGGAGGAGAAAAACCAGGGGGGAGAGAAGAAAAGGTCAAGGAGATTACTGGGACCGAACGCTTAGACAATGGGGCGTAATAAAACGATTCCCGCGCGATCAGGTTTCGAATGGCTCCAGCCTCCGCACAGCAGAGCTGGCCGACGCCCGGGCAGCGGCAGCCAGACGAGGTCGTCCGGGCGGCCAGCGTCTGGCTCCCCCGAAGCCGTTCTATTGAAAATGCGAGGCGTACGCAGGAGGAAGGTCGGCTCGCAGCGTCTGTCCTCGTGCTTAGCAATTTCGTACAGCACCAGAGAACCCGTTCATGCAGAAAGTAGTTCTTCGAGAATGAGCCGGGAAGCGGCATACACGCGTACAACCGCGCCCTCTGTCTGTGGCCACAGAAGGGCTTGACGCTGACAGTGCCCAGAGAGAGAGCCGACTTCATTCAACGCAGCCGCCACTCCCGCAGAATAAATCAAGTCGGCACGTCGGCGTGACAATGGCTCATCGTTGATACTGATTGAACTGCTATCGAAGCCTCTCCGCGCACTGCGTGGAACTAGGCAGACAGCGCGGCCCGTAGACAACAACCCTTGACAGTAGTGCGGTATGGCGCGGCGCGCTGCCTCCGATCAGCGCCGGCTTCGTCTTCCTCGGGTGAAGCTTCTATTTGAGAGTAGAGAAACAGGTTTCCCCTTCGCCCTGGGGGAAAATCCAGTTATGTAAGGTGAAAAGGCAGGAGCGGCCAAGTAGGACGAGAATCTGTGTCGACCCGCTAGCTGGGCGCGCTGTTGTTCCGGGCGAAAGTTGCGCCGGCCGCCGCAGCCACAGCGCCCGGACCGGTCCCCAGAACGCCCCCGAGGACGAGGAGGCAGTGAGCGGTGACGCTGGCACAGCCGCGACGCCCCTCTCGGTTTCGGGCCTCGCCCTTGAATCATCTCTGCAGCGCCACGGGCGCGTTCCTCCTGCTCTGCTTGAGGAGGCGACGAGGGTGGAACAGCCAGCGCCGAGACACCTTCTCTGCCCACACGACGCACGCACGCACGCACGCAGGCGGGCAAGGATGGAGGCGTGTAGCCGAGAAAGCAAACAAATTTGCACACGCGTGTGTGTGGCGGTCCACAATTGCGGGGCTCGCGGAAAGCACGCCTCCGAAGAAGCAAAGCCTTTCCGCGCACTGCTTAGAGAAAAAAAAGCAGACTCTTCCATTGTGGTGTTGCGGGCATCGCGGAAGGGATACGGAAGCCACTGCTATCCCAGAAGCGCAGTGCATCAATGTAACGAAATGAAATCACGCCTCTGTCACCACAGAGTACGCGAAAGACATCAACTGCGTGAAGAGGAAGGAAACAGAGAGTACAGACATGAGCGAGAGGTGAAGTTATTCAAGAGGTGGAAGTTTGGTTTGGGCGTGTGCGCGAACTGGTTATTTTCCTCGAGTGTAGACGTGAGGAAGGAAGCGAGAACCGTCTTTATTTTCGGATAGTACTCACGGTTTTTTCGTCACACATCCGTAAGGAGTAGGGTGGTCCATACCGCATGATGTGTAAGCCGTGCTTCTTCTTGTGAATGCCTGAAGGGAAAGCACAAGTGGTTGTAGCGCCTTGCAGAATGCCGCGATTCATAATTGCAAACTGATTACCCCAGCTATGGTCAGCAGACTGCATGTGGCATGAAATGTTTAATTCCGAATACTGGGTTAATGAAACAATTGCGTTTGTAGTGCAGGCGTCTCATTTCTAGGGCGTGACTTCAGATTAAACCGCGAAACCCGGAAGTAGCATTCCGCACTACGAAGAAATAACACAACTGCCGTTTTAGAATTTGTGATGATTGTGGATTAGCGCTTTTGCGTTAGCGCTAATGCTACTGCCGTATCTTCGCCGTGGACGGGTTGGTTCTTCGGATGGTCAGGAAGTTGCGCTGGACTTGATTGGAAGGGAAATGGGAGACGGTTGAGAAGGCACCATGCCACCGATATTCCGCTGCGTCGACGAGTATTGTCGCAGTATTGTCGGTGTAATGCTTGTGCGCATTGTGAACGCCTTTCAGTGTGAAATTTTGGGTGCATGGTTTTTGGAACAGGTTTGATAATTAGGCTAGCATGGACATCGTGAGGTGGACTGATTTTGAACTCTTGGGGGCGGGAAGAGGGGGGTCTTTAGAGGGGAAAGGCGACAGCAACAAACGAACCACAGACCGTGGTAGATCCAGTGTTTGCGGGTCATTTAGGAAAACGAATAGAAAAAAGAATAAAAAACGAATAATTTAGTTTAAAGTGAGTGCCTCACAAAATAAATCTGTGAGGTAAGCAGACAATCCATGAAAACACGAACGATGACTTAGCCCTCATTCACACAGCCGTTGTTCACCCCGTCACTTCACCGTCACGTCAAGGTCTGCCGTCATGGGCGAACGTTTTTCGGGCGATTTCTCGCCGAAAACGGTGCGACGGTGACGGGAAGCCGAGCTCTACGTTTCCGTCCCGTCAACGCGACAGGACCATGCCCCGCGCTAAACCAGCTACTCAGAAAACAAATTTTTACGGCTAAATATAGCGAAAAGTGAGCACAAGCCATTTTCTTTACTTTTCAGGTTAAGCACGCTCAATTATAGGCTAAACTAATCACTAGGCAGACAACCCTCTACTCTGACGGAGAGCTCCAGTACGAATGCTACTCCGTTTACGTCTCCGGTGCGGTTTCTTGACGTGACGGTGCCGTGACGGAGAAGTTGACGGCTGTGTGAATGAGGGCTTACACTGAACAATGATAACAGTAAAATGTCCCAATAAATGAAATTTGAATATAATCGAAACTTGGGCTGGGGTGTCGCTAAATTGGCACATACGAGAATAGTTTAAGGGATAACGATTCCAGTTCGTTCGAAAAAAAAACACAGAGAAGCTTACTGCATGTGGCGAGAGCAAACTGAGGATGCGTCCTTATAGAATAGAAAATTTGAGTTACTTACATCCAAGGTTAATTACTACGACGAGGAAGACATATACAAAGCATATCGGCAGAAATGACATGAACTTCTGACCCGGAAGTGTTTCACCATGTTTCCAGATATTACGTAAGGAACAAAATTAAGGTACACACCAAACTATCAAAGTTAAGGAGCATGAGCTGAGTTATGGTGCATGTTGGACACAGGGCAGTGTCCTGTTTCTTAGTGGTCGTGCGGGTTACAAGAAGTTGAACATGCTTTAGTAGCTTTGCACATGACAGTGAATCAGGAGTGGTTTTACAGGGGAAGAAGGGGCCTACTTTACCATAATTGAATCATACCAATGGCATGTCAACACTGTTGGTGACGTATAGTGAGATTTTATTGACTAGAAAAACGCTATTTGAAAATACGTGTAAACCTTTTTCGCGCATTGCCAATTATGTCGCAGTTATGCACGTTACGCTCGAGACTAACCCGAACTGTTGCATGCGGATAGTGTGTACAGTTTCAAAAAAGAACTGGATCGTGGAACTTCTTAAATAAGAGGAAAATGCAAACAAAGAAAACAAGCCGAAGGGTGATTAACTTGACTTGCGGAGAGGAGAATCTCAGCCTACCTACAATGCTAAAACACACATACTTATTTTGATCAATACGAGGATGCGATTTTCCGTCAACATTGTATGAGAACAAGGTGACGCCAGTTATACGTGGTTTTGTAATTACATTGGTTTTAGATGCGTTGATGAGGAGCTCGCTCTGTGCGCACTAATAATGGCGCACCAATAATGGCGCACCAATAAATGCGCCCCATTAACGCACCAATGACGGCGCAGCAATAAAAACATGTAACGGCTGTCTGTAGAGCAACAGTGCTAGCAGCACTCGCCTAATCAGTCTTAGCTGCACGCTTTACCCCTGTGTCCTTCTCAACGTTTTGTCCTTCTAGCTGTTTAACGCACACACGTCACGTGTTTATTTATTTATTTATTTATTTATTTATTTATTTATTTATTTATTTATTTATTTATTTATTTACAGAGTACTCTCCAGCGCCGAGGCATTATAGCATGGTAGTGGGTTGTAAAATACAAATGGTAAGAAGGTCATTAGCACAGTCCCTGATTTGTTGGCGTTTTGGCTGCTTGGTGTGTTGGCTGCTTTAAGATCGCAAGCTTCGAGCAGGCTTTCAGGTTTTGCAACCTGGTACCTCCCAACCAGAACCAATCTTAAGAAGGAGAACATCTGAAGTTGAAAGAGGTGAGGTCGGCTGTGAGCCCCCGAAAAAACGTTGCACCAACCTAACAACCAAACGCTGTACAAATCTAACAACCAAGCAGCCAAGCATAGATATCAAAATATTTTGCACAAAATTCATGTCTAGGAATGTGGGTTCAGTAAAAATCGAAGAAACACCAATATTGCAAACAGAACATGTAGAGGCCTGAGGAAAGTCAGCACCAGTGATCTCCTAAACGAGGGGCGACTACCCGTTTATTTAAGAAAAGATCACCTGTTTTTTAATTGTTCCTGAAGAGGGAAGTGAAATACAGGTACGTATAACGTTGAAGTAGTTTTTGAACTAGTAACTCATGGAAGATTACGTCACAAAACGTGCTCAATCAAAGTATATTACGCCAAGCTAGTTTCTCCGCCTGAACTTTTGCCGAAACATGCGACACAACTGGCAAGATTGTTGCTAGTAAGTCGTCCGTAACGAAAGCCATGTTATTTTGTTGTAAATTTATATGTAATTCTTAACCTTAATAGCTATCGCAGAACGATAATTTTAACGCAATAGTACGGTCCGCAATAGTACGATCCACGTTGATTGCGTACTAGTACAGTAAGTAGTTTCGCGTAAGCTGCAGGGCAATGACCTTTTCCCTTCGAGGGGCCATGAAGACAAAATACACGTTTGGTTCATGAAAAAGACTGCTTTGTCAGGTAACAATGACAACAACATTGTCGTAAACCATTAATAAAAACTGGCCACGTATCTGCTCCCATCGCTGCAAATGTCGTCGACAGACGATAGTCGTCTGCCGCTTCTGCCACTTAAATTCCTCTCTTCCCTTCCCCGCCCACCCCTCACGCTCTTCCTCCCTCGTCTCGCTAATCCCAGGATAAACGTGATACAAATTCGCTCAAGTAAATTCAATTTTGCCGCGTTTGACTGTGCGCGCGCTATCTACTGGAACTTGGCAACGATCTAAATGGTGTTGCATCAAAGCGGCCATGGGAGCAGTCATAGGTGATTTTACCCAACCGGCCGCACCACTTCCGCCTCACTGACAAGCCAGGGTCACTGTTAATTCTTGCTAGTGACTCTGGCTAATCAATGAGCGGAAGCCACTGCGCCGGTTGGGTACAATCACGACAGACTGATCACTTCTACATGCGGAACGACACCAGCGAGGATTTCCGTACTGGATGGGAACAGAAGGTCATGACTTTTACTTAACCGGTCAAAAAGCTTCCGCTCACTGACTAGCCAGAGTCATTATCAACAATTAACAGTATCTCTGGCTAGTCAGTGGGCGGAAGTGATTCTTCCTGTTCGGTAAAATCAACTAGGACTGCTCCCATGGCCGCCATGATGCAATACTATTTAGACCATTGCCAAGAACCTTTTGTTACTGCTGGACTTTTTGGAAGCCGCCCCCACGAGGCGCCGCGAGCGCTTGTTATATTTTTGGGTCAAAATATTTTTTCAATGCTCATTCTGCTTTGCCTCAAATATGCTTAATGTCTTCTTTAATGTGCTTCAAATATGCTTAATGTTTTCGTAATAAGGTAACTGCGATAACACGTCTAGCTAAACGCAACCAATGCGGAAAGGTTTTCATTAAAACTTTCAGTTGATAGTAAGCGCCTGTGTCGTTCCCTTTCTCGTCCCTGTGAAAAATTGTTGCGCTTAAGTTTCACTCATGGAAGTTTGAAGATCCGCGCTTCGAATCTAGAAAAATTGGTCCTTAATTAACAGCATGAGAGGTTCAAATGTACAATCTAGGAAGGACGAATACTTTGTTGTTTTCCTATTTGCCAATGGTTTCAACGAATTGTTTTCGCGGGTTGCGGGTGATGCCAGGGCAATCCCCGGTATTTGTACGTTGCAGAATAGCGTTGCTGATTCGGTTTATCTGTCCCCACACAGTGAAGGTGACCTCAAGTCAATTTTATTTACGCTGAAAGCCTACACGTCACCTGGACATGATGATATTGCGATCAAAATTCTGCGCAGAACCTTTAACCACATTAAAGCTGTTCTTCTTTCTCTTTTGAACCATATCCTTTAGAGTGACATAATTCCCATAAATTTGAAGAGGGCAATGGTTTTTACTTTGTTTTAGTCAGGTTCTCACAATAAAATTGAAGTCTATAGACCTATCTCTTTTCTCTCTTGTATAGTTCAGATATTGGAGAAACACGCGTTAAATGTTATGACCGCTTTTCTATCGACTTATGATGTTTTATCCCCATCTCAGTATGGGTTTATTAGAGGGCGAAGTACTCGAACTTTGCTCGAGGATTTTTCTGATTTATTAAAGGATACTTTCGATCGTAATCAGATTGCAAGTGGAATATTTCTCGATGTCACTAAAGCTTTCCAGAGTGTGTGTCATACCCTCCTGCTCACCAAACTACGAAGACTTGGTTTTCGGCGCAACTTTCTACCTCTACTTGAAAACTTCTTACTTGACATAACTCAGGTTGTTTGCATTTGTAAATTTTCAAGTAATGTTTCTTTTATTAAGTCAGGTGTACCACAAGGGCCTATACTGAGTCCACTGCTGTTTAACTTGTATGTTTACGACCTCGCCTCTTCTGTATCGTCTTCAATATTTCAATACGCCGATGACGCCGTTCCTGTTTCTTATGCTCCTCATTATTCTGACGCGATAAAGACCCTTCAAGTTGCCGCCATGGAAGCTATGAATTGGTTCCCGGCCAATTTTATTGATGTGAATACCACCAAACACAGATAATTTGCTTTCAAATTCTATTAGAAAAAGCTGACATAACGCAATCTTTATTTCTACACTCAACGGCCTGCTCTTCTTGTTGTTGTATTCCTGTAAATTATGTGTCGACAGTGAAGTATTTAGGTTTGTATTTCGATAGCGACCTGTCTTGGAATTCCCACCTAGCTTATGTGTGTAAAAAATTCGTTCTGTATCATCTTTGTTGAATAAATTAAGAACATTTATTCCGTTTTCGCTTCGAAAAGTCATTGTACATTTTCTTTGTTTTAGTGTGGTTAGGTACGGTATTACAGTATATGGTCACTGTGCTTAACGTTGCATAGACCGAGTCAATTCCGTTTTGCGTTGTTTTGCGTTGCGTGCTGCGTACCATTGCATGAGGCTTGTCTATTGACAAAGATGGCAATGTATTCAAAACCTTGATGTTTCCTGATTTTACCTCTCGCTCCTAAGCGAAACTGTTATCTTAAACACTTTTGGATTAATACATTCAAAACTTTTTGCACTCCTGGTCGGTCCCTGAGACCGAAGCAACGTTATGCAATTCCTCGCGGTTTCACAAGGTGCAGGAAAAGAACACGCCATTATTGTGGGCCATCTATATTTAACAATTTGCCTCCTGACGTTTTTGTGCATGCGTCGAAATATAAACTGAAAAAGGCTTTAAAGGGACCCCGAAAAGCTTTGTGAAGGTGGCAATCAAATGCATTCAGGTGGTAGAACACATAACGGGGGATTTTTGAGCCAAGCGTGAGCCCCATACGTTGTACAGATAATTTGTAAACAATTTTTGAAGATCGCCTTTCTCAGCCGATGAGCGCGACGCCGCAGCGAGCCGACCGCGGGTGACGCAACGGCGACCGCGGGTGACGCAACGGCGATCGCTGCTGACGAAACGGCGAAGGCGCCCCCTGATTCGCCCAATCGCCGGCAAGGTCGGCCGCCGGCGGCGTCACTGCCATTGGCTTCCGGCTGCTCTTCCTCCTTCCTGCGCGATCAAGAGGCAAAGGCGGCAAAGGCGGGTCCGCAGTGATTGACGCGAGCCTAGGCGCAGGAATGGAGCTAGCTGCTTTGAAGGAGGCAGAGAGGGAGGAGGAGTCGATCGGCAAGTGGGGAGAGGTGCATTTAATTGCTTCTGGCGCAGCTAATACTGAATGTAGATCAATAATTCCAACGGCATTGCATCGCTATATTGGTACTACGTGACAATACAGGCCTTTTGTAACTTTTACAGAAGGCTTTTCTGGGTCCCTTTAAGGCGCATGCGTTAGAGCCTTGCCCAGATTTTGTGAATACCGCATTATCCGTTCTTGGTTGGTACTCTGTGTTGTAATATGTTTTGTTAAGAATTTGCAATAACGCTTGTCTCATGCCAGGCTCTGCCTACCTACGCCCATTGCGTCTTAGGTAGGCCTGATTAGGTACTCGACTTCTGTTTGACTAATAATTATCATTAATATTAAATATTATTATTATTTCTGCTCTGCAGTGTGGACGAGTATGAACGCTGCCACCACATTTACTAGTTTGGAGATGCTTCGCCTGTAGAAACGTCTCGTTGAAGAATTTTTGTAGCTTTTGGCCGGGAAGCTGAATCGAAGAACAGACAGACAGACAGACCCACAAACAGACAGACAGACAGACAGACAGACAGACAGACAGACAGACAGATTAGATCAGATCAGAATTTCCGCGTTTAAGTAGCCGAAGAAAGACTATCATATTTAAAAACCTAGATTTTAAAGAAATAGTATGAAGCAGTGGCGACTCGCCAGAAACTTTAGGGTATTTTCTTTATGACGTCACAGAGTCATGTTTGTGCTGTTGGCGGCCGCCGACATAAATTACCACCTAGAAACATTACTGGGGGATTTTAGAGAGGCGATTAGTCACGTTTGATCGCATCACATGAATGCGAGCGTGCAGTTAGCATACTGATTGCTGTTTGCAGTGCTGGCCTGTATTACGTCACTGATGCTCATACTACGTCACTATGGCACGAAAATGCAAATATTTTCATAATTTCTTTTGTTCTTTTGGTTAAGAAAATATCTTTCGCGGCGGTAATCACTCTGAGTGAGTTACCAAAGGCAAGTTCTTTCAAACGGAACCCAGCTGTATTTTGTCGGTATGGCCCCTTTAAATCCAGGAAGGTGGACGGGCGCTCAGTGTCACTCTCGTGAGGCTGAGGCGACGCATTTTCGTCGCCCACTGGTGCGTGGGCAATACGCTTCCTGTCGCCCCTGCCACCTTGCACGAGGTCGCGAGCTTTGTTGCCGGGGGAAGATGCGCCTTCCAGCGCCCACATACTCGCTCGCCGCCGTCGCCGGCAGTCGAGGACGATATGGCCGCTTGTCAAGTTGTGTAATTCCCCTTGGAAGCAGCGTGCAGTGGGGCCTCCTTAGGATGCCGTGAGAATTGTTACAGACTGGGACGTAGAAATGTAAGCGGATATATACGGTATTGTAATCTCAACTCGAGCAGACGCACCTTTCCCCAATTAAAGGAAAGAAAATACACCTTAAGACACTCACAGCGTAGTGAGTGTCTTCGAATTTAAAAGCACGTTTTCGCTTGGACTTACATGGATACTAAAAACGCGAGCGCAAACATAGCGAGACGAGCGTATGATATAGCTTAAAAGAATGATGTTACTATAACCGGAAGTTTCTCTATCACTCATGCAACCTTTACTGCCACAGAAATTTTTGAAACACAAAGGAGCTTCTTGATACTATCAACGTGCTTTCATAATTTTGTGGCCCTACATGTGCTATGTATTTATAGGGTGTCCGCTCCCTCAGCCACTAAACATTTTATTACAAATGTTAGTGTTTGTGTGGGTGCAATCGGAAGATGGCAATATAATTGCGTTAGGCTGTCATAATGGGTCTTAACCAAAAAGCCCTTTGCATGTTTTCTTTACTGCGAAGTATGTGTAATAGAAAGAAGGGGGTACGCACGAACACATGTACAGTCGGCAAAAAACTTGTCTATAACGCTCGAGCGGCGTGCTCCGGACTGCGTGGGAAACACCTAGTGACAGCGCCTGGCTTGAGATAGGTAGAATGTGAGCATGCGCGCCCCGTATCAGCGCGGTGGCTGTGTCCCTCCTCGCTGTGCCCGTCGCCTTGGCTTCCACACCTTCTGTGACCGTAATAAGCGCTGCATGCCTGCGCTGCCGGGCCGGGAAACAAGGGTGGAGGTTACCCGCCTTAGCGCGCGTTTTTCGCCTGCATTAGCTTTGGAGCACAGCTGTTCATTGCGCCATCGTTCTGCCAATACGCTGCAAGAGTACCGCGTGCACTACTATCCGGTTTCTGTACTCGTATTTGCACGTCACTGCTGACGGGCTAACGACACAATACTTAATGCACTATGCAAGCGATCGCAGACCTATGTCTGTTCACTCTAGAACACCGGCAGCGATGCGTTTTCGGCGATTGTTCGTTTTCTTGCATACACACACACACAAAAAAATCCTGTCTGAATTGCGTATGGCGCCGCGAATCTTAATCGTCGCGCGTAATTAAACGCAGCCAACGCTGTACAAACCAACGCCGCCTGTATAATAATTGCCTAACGCGTGAGCGAAAATGGCCAAACAGCCACTCTCCTGTTGCTCTCTCCTACCCTTCCCCGCTCCGTAGCCTTCCTGCGTGCTTTCATGTCCGCCGGCCAGCGCCGCTTCTCGAAAACTATGTAAAATAGCTGAATGTTTGTTTAGCGTTCCCGAGGCAGCGCTCCTACGCCTTCTTCTTTTTCACCATGCCTGTCTGTCTTGATCCGTCTTTGATAAAACCGCCTTTGCCTCGGAGCAAAATTACTTGTGCTGCCGCAGGCTGATGCCAGCTTTGCGCGCTTATCAACTTGAATCCCGGGCCCCGAAATTTTCTGAGTGGGGCATCCCCCGTCTGTCCCCTCTGCATTTAGGTCTTGTTTTATCACCGCTGTTCGCTCTCCGCATCGGTACGCACTTTTAAAATTGAGGGCTGTACTGTAGAAGCGCCCGGACAGCATGGCGGGACCCTCTGATGCTTATCCTTTTGTTTTCTTTAATCTTCTGAAATTGTCGATCACGTGATATTTTTGGAAAGTAACGGTAGAAGTGAGTGCTTGAACAAAAAATGTGCACGCAATTTTTCGTTCCCTAAATCCTCCAGAGCGAAAAACATCAGTAAAATAATCGCTGCACCATCCGAAAATATCGCTTTTCTGTTCCCGATTTCTCTACCCGACAATTAATATGTTCTTACACTATTTCAGTTCCGCCTCCGTCAGTTATCATTGAGAAAACGGAGCCAGTATGAAGCGAGAACACGTTGAACGAGATCCCCAGTACGCCCCAGAACTATCGCCCCGTCGCGGCTAAGATGAGAGCGAAACGGTTCTTGAAACTCAACAGGCAAGCTGACAGACACTCGTCGTAGAAGTGGGTGCAGCGTTCGCGACTCGCGAGCATTGATGTAAGGCGAGATGTCCACCGGCGCGCGCCACATAGCGGATGAGAGCCTGAACTAAGCGTCCCTACCCTTCCCATTGAAAAGCGCGCGACGCGTTAGGCAATGTTTATACAGGCGGCGTTGTACAAGCAATCGCTAGTCTCAACGAGTGTTTCCGGGCCCGGCAGCGCAGGCAGCGCTTCTCACGCCGAAAGAAGGTACGGAAGCCAAGGCTACGGGCACAGTGACAACGAAAACAGCCATCGCACTGATCCGGATCGCGCATGCTCTCATTCTACCGGTCTCAAACCAGGCGTTATCACTAGATGGCTCCCGCGGAGTGCGGAGTACGCCGCTCGCACGTTATAGACAAGCGTTTTGCCGACTGTACACACACATACGCGCACGCGCACACTAAATATTACGGGGTATTTTAAGTAATTTGGCGACGGCAGTTTTAATTATTGATAGAACCTAGCAGACATTCAATGCTTTAAAGTATGTGCTTCTAACTAAGTCTAAACGTGTAATTATATTTCAACTTCTAGTTTTAGAGGCCGTGCGTTTACAGAGACCGTGGAGCCAGATTTTCAATGAAGCTGTCCCAGTTGACACAAACGCGAAGGGTGGCATGGGATGCGAGGAACAGGCCCCCAAAGTTTGCTCTTACATGTAGTGGCGTTTCAGCTCGTTCACTGACTTGGGTTTCCATTACACGCCATGGGCTCGAACAATGGTGTAATTTAACTCTTTTACCTTGTGTTATTACGAGCACGGCAGATGGCTTTCCCAATCATTACTTCGCCCCTCATATTAATGTGGAGCTTTTCATACCCCCTCCCCCCAGTAACTAAGTAGTGGTTCATAATTATGATGACGGAGTCTGCGTGCCGTCTTATGCAACACCCCGTAGCGTGTAGTGTGTTCATAACAGGGTGTCGAGCCGGAACCAAAACGAACCGAAAACCGGAACCGAACTGTTATCTTTGCCGGAAGTGAACCCGAACCCGAGCCGTTACTTTTTGAGCTCACTGAATCCGATCCGGAACGGAACCGGAAAAATAAAGATGGGTTACCGGGTCAGGACGAAACGGTCCGACAATCCGTTTTATATAATGCGCAGTCAATGTCATTCGGACTTTCCTCTTTCGCGCAAGATTGGCTTTGTTACCTCTCCTGTACTTTTCCGCTTCGGAGCAATCACAACACTATCAACACTCTATATGTGGTTGCAACGTGGGAAAGATATACGCAATGTTTTAATAGCATGTTCTGGTGGTCGGACGTGTCAGGGTGAATGGCTGTGCGAAGGAAATGACATACGTTCGGCATCCTGCAGGCGTATGAAACATCGTCTTTGCCCTTCCTTCGTAGCGGCTGTATTGGAGCATTCAGGCCGCAAGGCTGCTTCACTGTCCAACTACAAAAGTCTACACCCTAAGCGGGCTCCCTAGTTACATTGCGTAGTTTGATTTAAAAGGTCGCACCCTTGAAAGTATAAATAATTGACAAGTTGCATCAGCAGGAGTAGTTCCCTGACGAAGCCGCTGGAAAGCATGCATGTTCGGTCACCGCTCCCTGCGACCGTTCTTCTGTCGTGAACAAAAAACAAAACACCATATGTATCGATATTAGGATGTCCCTTAAATATTTTAATATGGTCAAAATTTTTCTGGCACGCAGAAAATACGGTAAGTGCACTTATAATAGCGCAGAAATATCTTCCGAGCATCGAACGCAGCAACATTTTTGACAAGTGTGTTTTAAAGGAAAAACAACATCCCTTGGTTTAAATTATTCCGCACAAATTTCTTAGAAGAATATTTTTTTCCCTTTTCTTTCCCTTCGCCATGGAATAACCGCAATACCAGGAGATAGGTTTTTGTATGGGCGTCCCTACTTTTATCCCACCTTTCCCGCGACCAAAGTTTTCATTAATGCGTATAATTCCTGGTATAATCGTTAGTTTGTCAGGGCGCGTTAAGCGGACAAGTTTGTTGCGGCCGTTTCTCGTCTTACGTCGATGTAATCAGTAGAGGCCGGATTTTTAGGCACTAAAAAAGCACGTTTTAGGCGCCAAAAATAGGCGGCAAAAACAACGTTTTAGGCACTAAAAAGAATAAAATAGGCGCAATAAATTTTTAGATAAATGCTGATAATTTCAAGTGAAGACGTGAGCGAACTGCAAGCACGACAGGAAATCCAAAAATGTCATTGCTATGAGGCCACAATGGCAGTAACAGTTTAATTCAATTCTTTATTTTTCTGTCATAACAAGTTCTATACATTGAACTTAAACGCAGAATTGCCCCTGAATACCTCTGGGCTAATCCGTTTCGGCATCTTCTGTTTCGGTGTCTTCCGTTTCGGCATGGCTGAAAAGGGCAGCGGAGAAAGCCAGACCGTGCACGTTTAAAGACCGAACCAGAAGGGAAGGGTGCCTCCTATTGGTCGGGTCCAATCGCCTACAGCCAATTTCTCCCCTGGTGGTGAACCTTTCAACCAGTAAATTACAAACGTGGCCTCCGCGATCGGCTACCGGCGGAGGCTACCAACGGCGCTACTAACGGCGCCGATCGGCTACCAAAGGCGCGCCGCCGGCAGCAAATCGCGGAGGCCACGTTACAAACAAGATAAGGGCGTGTACGTCACAGTGTTTTTAGATGCAACGCATCTCTTGCTCGGGGCTATGTCACTCCTGCGTCTGTCCTGCGGCGGCGTCCGTCTCTCATCTACTCTCATATCTTCTCTCCGATAGCGAACGCTCTCGCCTAACAGCGGCAGCGGCGGCGGCGGCACAGGTGCGTCTCTCCTCCACTCTCCTCCTCTCCGCTCTCCGATAGCGAACGCGGTCTCAGTCGACGGTCGTCCGTGCTCCGTTTGCCCTCTCTCGCAGTACTCGACGATTGCTTGATGCGACGGTTCCTTTAGAGAATCAACCCAACGGAAACACCAATGGAACCACCCAGATGCGTTGCATCACACCAGGGTTCACGCGAGGGGACGCGGGCGTAATTTTTCCCCATCACTTTCTTTACCCCTGACGGTATCATAGTTCCCCTGGGGAGTAGAGTTGTGCGTCCACCGCCAAGTCCTGCGGGAAAGCCATCCGTAAAGCTTGCAGAAGCCGCCGCTCCGGTTGCACCGGCGCAAAGGGAGGGGGGGGGGGGGGGAGCGGGGGAGTGATAAAAAGAGGACCAGGTTCAAGCCCATAGAATTCAGAACAGTAAATATTTCCAGGTAGAATGAATAAAGGTATCAAATTGCACTCGAAAGCGAAACGTGACGCTACATATAGTGCTGATTTAGGCGCCAATTTGAAAAAAAAGGCATTTATAGGCATTTATCGGAGCTTAGGCACCAACACCCAAAATAGGCATTTATAGGCACTATAAAACCACCATAAAAGCCATCCTTGACCTCCAATTCGTGCTCATATATCGAAATTGGGCGATAGGAACGCAAGGAAAAAAATAGGCATTTGCCTAAAATCCGGTCTCTAGTAATCAGTTGATTACAAACCAGTCTAGTATGTCAGCTCAATAGAGCAAAGAAATAATATATCGGGTTTTGTAGCTACAAAACTACACAACTAGTGGTACATGTTTTTGAAACATATGGTACAGAACACCTTGGTTTCGAACTGTGAAAGTTTGAAAAAAAAATAACCCTACATGACCGGGTTTCCAGTCCAGCTTAGAGGAAAATTCCGGACTTATCTGCTGTGCAGGGCATTTTTATATTATATCACTTTTGCTACATATACTACAACTGGCACGATGAAGGCAAAATGATGACAAATAAAACGAAGAAATTAAAATACCTTCCTTGTTAAGGTGCAGGGAAACAGTACCCAATTTTGGAAAATTTTGAAAATGTGCATGTTTTTTATTTTCATTGGGAAAGGTTCCACCTTGAAACCAAAAATAAATACGTTAATTCTTTTAAAAGTACGCGAAATCTCAACAGAAAAGAAACTGCGGCAATAGCTGTAATGCGGTGAGAGAGTGAGAAGCTTTATTTGTGCTGGGATTCTTATATATTAATTAAGGTGGTCAATATGGTTGAGTTTTAAGAGGTGAATGTCTAGAATTTTTCGCTATTCTTCCAACGTGTCTGTGACTCCAGCCAGCGCTGGGATTGTTTTTTAGAAAGGGGAAGTTTTTTTCTCTGCCAATGAAATTTGAGTATCTTATTCCTTGTGCGCAACGAGCTACATACAAAATTTTTGTCCAAAATAGTAAACGTCGACGGGGCACACCTGTGTAATCTGAGGGGAGAACACCCCAAGCTAGGACGACATACGGGCTCAGCGAGAAAGTAGCCAGCGAGTTGTCACCACTTTCCTTGTTTTCCTTAACACCTGGCGCAATTTTTTTAAAGCTGGCTTTGAAATTGCACCACGGAAGTAGTATTGCAAATTTTTGTTTGTTATTTGTTTTTACGGCGACTTTAAACTATAAAATATTTTTTTCTGCCGCTTCGCTGATAATTCAACCCGTGGAGCCGGTTTGTGAAGCGGCTCAAATTGCCTCAATCGCTTCGCGAACCGTTTGGGCACGTGATTTAGTCAAAATGGAACTGAACCGGAAGAAATAAATTCACCAGAGCCCGAACCGTAATCGAACCGGCATTTTTTTCGGTTCGACAGAATGGTTCGTAAGCGTATAAAGTGCAATTGAAGGGACGTATGTTCGTACGAACACGCAGAAAGTGTTAACTTCTAGCTATCACTCATCATGCTTTGTGATAAAGAAATCGCCTTGGACTCATGCAGCCCTACACTTGTTTTCACTTTGGTAGCTTTGGTGGCACTTTGGTGGCACAACCTGCAAGGCATTTCTGTGATCTAGTGCGTCCTGTAACCTCAAGTATGTTTTATTGACGTATCAATGTTTAATGTCTCTTACTCCCTCTACCATCGTCCATTGTCGTAAAACCAACCTTGCCAGAACTCCGAAGTGACCATGTGTTTTGTTTCATTTCTTGTGGGTACATCATGGAGTGACAGCTGCAACAAAAATATAAACAAGACACTTGGAATTGCTGAAGAGGGAGGAAAAAGTTTGTATTTATTTTTTGAGTGGTTGGGCGGCCCTCAACCGGGGTCAGTTGCAATAAAAATATCAACAAAACACTCGGAATTGCTGAAGAGGGAGGAAAAAGTTTGTATTTATTTTTTGAGTGGTTGGGCGGCCCTCAACCGGGGTCAGTTACAATAAAAATATCAACAAAACATTAGGAATTGCTGAAGAGGGAGGAAAAAGTTTGTATTTATTTTTTGAGTGGTTGGGCGGCCCTCAACCGGGGTCAGTTGCAATAAAAATATCAACAAAACACTCGGAATTGCTGAAGAGGGAGGAAAAAGTTTGTATTTATTTTTTGAGTGGTTGGGCGGCCCTCAACCGGGGTCAGTTGCAATAAAAATATCAACAAAACACTCGGAATTGCTGAAGAGGGAGGAAAAAGTTTGTATTTATTTTTTGAGTGGTTGGGCGGCACTCAACCGGGGTCAGTTGCAATAAAAATATCAACAAAACACTCGGAATTGCTGAAGAGGGAGGAAAAAGTTTGTATTTATTTTCTGAGTGGTTGGGCGGCCCTCAACCGGGGTCAGTTGCAATAAAAATATCAACAAAACACTCGGAATTGCTGAAGAGGGAGGAAAAAGTTTGTATTTATTTTTTGAGTGGTTGGGCGGCCCTCAACCGGGGTCAGTTGCAATAAAAATATCAACAAAACACTCGGAATTGCTGAATAGGGAGGAAAAAGTTTGTATTTATTTTTTGAGTGGTTGGGCGGCCCTCAACCGGGGTCAGTTGCAATAAAAATATCAACAAAACACTCTGAATTGCTGAAGAGGGAGGAAAAAGTTTGTATTTATTTTTTGAGTGGTTGGGCGGCCCTCAACCGGGGTCTTGTGCCACGTGCTACAGATCCCGACAGGGTCAGCAGGGTTAGTACCCTTGGTTCAAGGCTCCAACGGCCCCTGCTGCTTTGCGTGCCCGCTGAATCAGACCAATGTGCACGTCTCCACAGCAGTCACTGGCCAGCAGTGCCTCCCATTGCTCCGCATTAGGGTTTCTGATTTTGGAGACAGCCGTTGTGCTTTGGCATCCCCATTTGGTGTGGTAGAGAGCGGGTTTTTTGTGATGGCAAGCATATCGAGTAGGATAAATTTTGCTCAGCACGTTGAGGTTTAATAACGTGCCTGTCTGCAGATTTCTCCAGTCAGTGGCTTCTGCCTTAATCAGGAATTCGTGTGGCGGAGGGTACCTTTTCGTGATACCCCTGTGGTATGCCAATGTGGTGGAGTATTCCGGGGGGACTGGCGTGGATTCTTTGAGGTCAAAATCATCGGGTGCTCGGTTGGTAGTATGGCCTAGAGCTGCCCTGCCCGCCTTTATGTTCCCCTCTATTCCCGAGGGCGCCGGGGCCGACAGACCACTAAGACGACGTCTTTGTTGTGTCAAAGTTGTTTTAGGTAATGCGGGTGAAAACGTTTTTGAGCTTAAGGGGTTGTGGAAGGGGCTGTGGTCAGCCTCCGGTGTCCAGGAGGCCGCGGGCCTGAGCTGCATGCGTGGCCCGCTGCACCAGGGTGAGTCGTCGCTCCCGCACCGAGGTGCTCAGTGCTCACTCCCACTGCTCAGGAGGGAATTGGGGAATTTATTACAGCTTCACGTGAAACGAAATCGGTACGGAATGTGAAACATGGTTAAGTAACGTGGTATAACGTTCATCTTAAGCGCAGAAAAAAACAGGGACACAGTAGACGAGGACAAGCGCTTGTCCTCGTCTACTGTGTCCCTGTTTTTTTCTGCGCTTAAGATGAACGTTATGGAATACCAACTAGACCGAACGGAAGCCCTTCTTAACGTGGTATAGACGGGACAACAAAGAAGAGACCACACAGGACTAGCGCTGGTGTGGTCCCCTGTGGTTTGTGTGGTCTTTTCTTTGTTGTGTCGTCTGTACCGCGCTACTTATCCATGTTTCACAGTTCGGATCAACTAGCCCTCATTTATGCATTGATGGGTGCGGAAGGAAATATGATGGCATTACATGTCGGCTGGCTCAGAAGAAACAAAAGCGAAAAAGGGGTTTTGAGAAACTCAATTATTCTCGAAACTGAATATTTTAGGAGACTGCACTAAACCGGAGAGCCAATACAAATGCGAATAAATGCATCGTAACCAGTTCCACTTGCCTGACGAGTTACATTGACTTTTGAATAAAGTAGGGACTTTCTTAAACGTGGTATGAGACTATCTTCTTTTTCGTTAATAGGAGCGTATTCAACGTATTCATTTGTACAGATGAATACGTTGTTTTGAATTACTTTTGAAGAAACACAGTGCATTGACCCGAAAGTTAAATGAAATTACTCGGGGAACTTAAGTATGCTTACGTGCTTTGAGTAGGGAATCTTGCGGCACTTCACTTCTTTACTGTGTCGTGGTATTTGCGTGCCTTTACTTGCTTTTGCTTCTTTGTCTTTTGGCGCGAATTACACAGACAGGATTCTTTTCTACTACAGCGGGTTTGCGCCACTTTCATCGCTTTCATTTATTCGTTTCACGGCGCTGATAACGTCAGCAAGAACACTGGGACACGCTACAGATTCCTTAGAATCAGGCATCTTTGATGGTGGTATGCCCCTGTTCTACTCACGTGCCACCACGTCCAGTATTTATGCGGCAGTCATTATTATACAAATTTTACGAATCCAATTCACAGTTTTGTGAATTGAATTGGATTGGTAAAGCGCCCGCATTATCTCTTCAAAGCTCCCGATTCGTGGACACTCCCTTAAGTGGCTATGTGCAACAAGAAAGAGGCTACAACTACAACTTTTTGACCGCCAGCAACATTCAGAGATAACCGATGGGATTTGAAGCGGGGTTGAAATCCAATCTGATCACTCATGTGTTTGTACTTACCCTTTACAACGGCGGCCATTTTCTGGACTACAAAATAACTATTACATGAAAAACTACGGGTTTTCGCTGAATGTGGCACTTAAGGCTTTCACCTTAAAAAAAGCGCCTTCAAACGATCACGTTCGGTAGCGTAATTATTCCACGTGATGCCTTTCACTTACGCGTGAGTAGGTGTATTCAGGACACGTTTACCGCCGAGGCTAACAGAAGTGGCTACCAGTTTGACACGGCAATCCGGCTCAGAACAGAACCTTGAACTGTTGAAGTTCAGGTTTTCCGTTTTTCAATATACGTTCATGAAGAACCGGTAGACTTTTATTAAGCGTTATACAAGACATTTTCCCCCAATCAGTCTTGCATACATAAGATTGTAAGGTGAATGGTAACAAGCTGCGGTAATGGCTATAGGAAGTTACCGAAAAAGTAAACCATGACGTGCAACTCCGTGAACAGGTGCTTTCTACAGCAACCCACTCAAGAAATGGGTAATGCTTGGTGCTTTCTAAGAATGCAAAGGTGAAAGCCTAGATGGACCGAATTATGTTGATCTGCTGTTGAACTTTGTGGCAGCGCCCCTCACCACTTGACCAGCCCACTTCACCAACCAGCTCGTTCTACTCGCTAGCCATCGCCAAGGGCCTCCTGTTCGCCCCTGTGGGTACCTTCACCTGTCAAGGTGGCTCGTTTTCCACATGCGGCCGCAGCGTGCCTCTTCCGGTGCGGATTTTGCTTCTCCCAGCGCGTGCGCTGTCTTACTTTCTCAAAACACTCCTCTGGCCCTCCTCCAGCGCTCCTGTTTCCTTTTCCCGGCTCGTCCCACGATTTTCCGAGCGATTGTGTGTGCCTCACAAGGATGTTCTGTACCTCACGCGCACTGCGAAGCATAGAGATCTAGAGGGCTCTGAAAAGCTTTTGCAAGTGAACTCAAGGCATGCCTGCGAAATATTTCGTTTATAAAGTGCTTATTACGACAAAAACTTTAAATTTCTCTGTTTGAATGATCCCTTAGTATGATAGCATAAAGAGTGTGAATAAAAAGTCGCACACAATAAAAGAACAACAACAAGGACTTTAACTTACGTATTAGCAAGATTACATCTGGTACTAAACCTCACAAACAGTCCTGTGTTCGGGTGCCCGATAGAAACTACTGCCGGGCAGATGACACCATAATTGTAGATTTTTTGGAAATTACATTCGATGATTTGAAACTAGCTTCTAAAAGCGAGCGAGGTGATTGTTTCTGGAGAAAATTCAAATTAATATTAAACAGTTGCATAGACAGGTTTGTTCCAATTTGATAGCAAAAACAAAAAGACTAATCCCCGTGTAACTAAACACATTATTCAAACAAAACGCAAAATAAAGAGATTACACAACAGGCAAGACCGCTTTGAGTAGATTTCACAATTACGAGCCGTATTAAAAATCCAAATCGCAACGTAAAAAACGAAGGTTTATTAATGAAACACTTCTTGGTTTCGTGTGCTCTTCGCCTAGAAAATTTTGGTTGTACTTAAGCGATCAGAAAGCAGGGATTTCACAAATCGCGGTTGGAACTGATGTTGTAACACAGAAACAAGATACAGCCAATGGTTTAATCATTTTGCCAGTCTGTGTTTACAAAGACATGTACGAACGATTATAAGCAAATGGCCCATACTTAAGCATGCGCCATGTCACCAGTTTCATTTTATCAAGCTGGCGTGTTTCACAAGTTACTCAATGTGAACGACAAGAAGGCTAATGGGTGGGTGGAATACCAAATGTGTTTCTGGGGCGGTATGCAGAGTGATGTCGTTTTTTCAGTTATCTTCGAAAAAGCGCTCCAGAAACATTTTCACCGAAAATACTGGCTGAGCGCTCTTCCTGAACCGGTGTTCAAAGGTGGCGATAGGATGTTTTTAATAACTACCTGCCAGTGTCTCTGAGGTCTGTTTGCTGTAAGGTTTTTGAACACTTCATGGCAGACTTCATGATTCTTTTCTTGGAAATAAATGGGATGATATGTCGGCCAGAGCACATGTTGGTACAAAAGCATTCCACGCTATCCCAACTTTCTAAAAACCCCACGATTTTACCGCTGCTGTAGATAAGAAGAAACAGGTCGATTTAATGTGCACAGATTTTGCGAAAGCTTTCGACAATGTTCCGCACCAATAATGATCAAACAAACAGGCGTAAACAAGAATATTTTAAAGTACCTTGAGGCATAATTAACAAACCGCAAGCAGTTGGTGCGAATTGACGGGTCTGAATCTGAATCTCTTGATGTTTATTCTGGTGCCCGGCAAGGGTCGGTGTTGGGCCCATTGCTGTTTTTGGTGTACATAAATAATTTTTTTTTTTGCGGTTGCTAACCCTCCTGTAAAAATCAAGCTCTTTGCCAACGTCTGTTTAATCTATGCCCCAGTGACGTGCTGAAATGACCAAAATGTAATTAATAATTGCCTTTAGAATTTTCTAGCATGGTGTCGTAAATTAAAAATAACAATGAATTGCTCAGAACAACACACCGGCATATAATAAATATGAAAACGTTCCACCATTGAGCTACAACATTGGACTTCACTACTTAACGAAGGTGTGCATTTAAATATTTGGAGTGAATATTTATAATGACTTTAAATCACGTGCTCACGTTGAGAAAGTATGGTGTATCTCTTACAAAAAACTCCGTTTCTTACGTTTTAAATTGCGAAACGCTACGAAAGACGTCAAGCTGTTCATAAAACATCTCTGCGCCCTGTTTTAGAATATGCCTGTGGCGCTTGGAGCCCAAACCAAAAGGATTTGATAATAACTAAACTGGAACGAATTCACAGACATTCCGCACGTCATGTATTTCAAAAGTATTCACTTATTGAGTTGCGGATTCAGTTGCGGATTCAGTTACCGAGATATTAAAACTATGCGGTTTGGAATCGGTAGAAACTGGAAGACAAAAGCAACGCTTAAAATTATATTTCTGGACAAGGTAAAAAAATATTAAACAATTTACGCACAGACTCCAGGTAAGCTTAGCAGCCGACTAAACCATGACGTGTCAGTTCGCAATTTCGGTGCTCGCATGGACGTCTTTCGCAAGTCATTTTTTCCTCATGTTATAAAAACGCGGAAGAATTTACCGCAGCATATTGTTGAAAGCCCTGATCTTAAGAAATATGAAAGGTCTCTTGATGTTTACTTTGCACATCAATGGACATGTAATTGCACTTTCACTGAAGGTTGCTGAAGGAGTCAATGACTGTATTTGCTATCTGTATCTTTTGCTGTTCTCTCTGCGATGACTTTCAAGTGAGGGTTGACAGTATAAAGAAAAAATAAAAAATATACTCTGTTAAAAATTGCAGATTTGGTGATATTCGGTTAGGGGATATGCCCTAACAGCAAATTTACCTTTCGCGTTTTTAGTTGTGTTTTTACGGTGCTCCCAGAATTTATTTATCGCCTTTCATGTATTTTTATGTTTTGGTTTGGGTGTTCTTTGTGTTTGTTTTCTTTATTTCTTGTAATCATTGTGCACCTTCATATTGTTACTTTACTGTGAAACTTCCAACTTCGATGTAGGCCTCCCCCCCACTTATGTAATGCCTTTGAGCCCTTAAGTTTGAATAAATAAAATGAAATAAAATGAAATGAATTGTCAAAAAAGTTCAAATGTTATAAGCGACCAGGCCGGTCGTAATGAGGCAAGCAGTCTGAATCGTACGTAATATTCTTGTCGACATAAAACCATACGCTACAGGGGGAGCAACAAAGAGAATAAATACAAATGAGGTATGGCTAGTATCCATCTAAAATACAACATGCAACGCAGAACGTCGGTTGAAGGTCGCCACCAGGGTAGCAGATTAATTCAAGGACCCGTTGCTGTGGTGATTCAGTTCCTCACTTATCCGTCGCTTCAGAGCATGCTTTAGAGCAGAAGAAACTCGCAGAATTACCTAGCGAGAAAAACACTTGCCACTTCGTATGTAATACCACTTATAAAGTCTCTGACCATCTTGTCATCGCGTTGAATATCTTATGCGCTTTCAGAAGGCTAACTGGCGAAACGGCGAAAAACCTCAGTAGCCTCGTTCGGACACGCTGCGCATGCAAAAGCTACTGCCTTTCTCGCAGGGAGATCACTGCATTTGTAATAAGAGCCACCAGAAAGCCGTGTGGGTCGCGCAATAGGTTTGGAAACAGTGACAAAGTAACCAAGACACCGTCCAATAGCAGGAGAGCTCAGTTTTCCATGCGCCAGAAACAATCGTACTGACCACAGTGACGCCTGGGCCGCGTAACCCCTCAGGCTGTCTGTACGTGGAAGCACGGATTTTTTCGTCTTTGCCGTAACCGATAAGGGCACTCGAAGTCCACCGCACCTATACGCGGCTTTCGCAGTTCAGCCCATTCCTGCAGCCGGCTCGTCCGGGGCCCGCCAAGCCCGAGGGCAGGAAGGCGTCTTTTTTCGCGGTTATGTCACCGTTGCGCCACAGTGGATTCGGAGTCGACTGAGGGGACCAGATCCAGAAGCGCTCCGCTTACGTGAAGGCATGCGTGCCCGGCACCGGCGGCGGGACGGATCTCTTGCAAAGGCTCGTCACGTCCGCGCTGTCCGCGTTTCGGGTGCGAAAGAAGACGACAACGACATTCTTCTTCACTGCGCGATTCACGTTCGCTCTCGCCGGGTTTTCTCTTTCGCCCTGATCCAGCAGTGCACGTACAGCGCATAACCGGACGCGGCAATTGGCGAGCACCGAGTCACGAGGGCGCACATTCACAACTAGAGATAGTCAACAATATGTTGATACGAGCTCGGGTGGTGGGACACAGCCAAGGAATCGGACTCGGCGGTTGCATTGGTGTTAACGCTATTATCAATGATAAGCCTCACGTCTCCGCTCAGGGCTTCGGAGGAGGCCTCCCTTAGGGTGCACCAAAGACCGATGGCACTCTGTCATGTTTGAAGTGCTGTCAAGGAAAATCTTCCGAATATGATAAAGCCTTTTGCATAGCATAATAGATTATTAAAAAAAGTGTTTGATATAGTACGTCCCGCCGCAGTAGTGGACGCGTTGAGGGACCAGGGAGTCGAAGGGATGTGCATATGCTCTTGGAGGACGTGTACACTAATGCTTCATAAAAATGAGAAATTCCTTATCAGGAGTGGCGTCCGACAAGGGAACACCATCGCCCCAAAATTATATGCAGCCCGAATATGAGGTTCTAAGGAGATTGACAGCGAAGAGTCCGTTTTACAAGCAAATTAAAAGTACTGGAGCAAGGAGTGCTTTAGAAAAGGCGCTGTATCCTTCAATGGATCCTTAAAGAACCTGCAAAAAATGCCGCAAGTGCTCACTGATGAAGCTCATTTGTAAGGTCGAAAATAGGCGTTAAGAAATTCGAAGTAATGCCAGAGGGTCAACAGCAAGCTTGCTGTTCAGCGTAGTAGAATACGATAGCATACAACAAGAAGCGGATGGATATAACAATCTTGTGGGAAGTGTCATTGCTAATCCAAACCGCGAGGAGGAAATAAGGCGTGGGAGTAACCAGGCTTAGGTGCATTGGGCAAGCCATACAACCGATGCGTACTTTTAGTGGTAACTCACGAGGCAGAACCTCGAGGACCACTGAACTCCCTGAAATCGAGCTTATGTCAACCGAACTAGTCTTGGATAGAAGAATCACAAGGGAAAAGCTAGGTGCTTAAAGAACAAACTCCGGTGGCAGGCGTCCTGGCTCAAATTGAGAGAAAGAAGGGGAGTTGGGCCAGGCATCTAATGCGGTTAATCGCAGGTGGACGATTCGGGTAAGCAAGTGATGATTAAAAGATAAGAGCAGAATGAGGGAAGCGAATGAGAAGGGGATTTAGGGGAGCTATATAGGAACGAAGGAGGGAAATTCAGCGCAAATATATATCGTATATTATATATAACCTCTCCTAGCTTGTGCTTTCTGAGGCAGAAAGCACAAGCCAGGAGCGGTTTAAGTCTATAGGCCTTGGTCTTGCAGTGAATATAGATAGTTCCATGATGATGATGGTGACGACGGCTGCAACGACGGTGGTGGCGGTGGTGATGGTGGATGCACTTAATGGGACCCTGCAACACTCTTTGTGCAGTGCAAGTAAACCTGCGCGACGTGTAGATTACACTGCCAGGAATACCTGAGCCAAATATCCCGCGTGCACGTGAAGCGGTAAGCGCGCAAATCGCTGTGAAAGACGCATAAAAACCAACCGCGCTCTCTTCATTTCTTCTCATTATGCACCCCTGGCATGGCCTAAACGACGTCATTTTGGGCATGGCTATCCTATTGGCTGCCGCTGGTGAACTTCGCGGCTTATTTCTCGCATTTCTTGTGACGATCCGCCGTCGTCGGCGCCGTGTACGAACCTCTTCCATGCCTGAGCCTGTAGGCACAGCTTTGCCGTTTCTTTTGTGTTTTGAGTGCGTGCGGAGATGAGCTCAATACCTCCCTTTCAACTAGACCACTCGACAACAAACCTTTATTGCTTCAAAAACGCCCTACCTGCCCACGCGCTTGCTTGCGAGCAGCAGGCAGCCATGCCTGCATTTTTGAGCCACCAGACCGGAAATAGACCCCTCCACGTTGCGAAGAGAAGGAGAAAACTCCCCGGCCTATGATATATCGAAGGCCGCCGAAGAGAACGCCGCGAACCGCCCCACTCTCCGGGAGAGAGCGCGCAGCTTTCGTTGCGCTGTCCGCGGTCGAGTTGAGAGGAAACAATTATGCACAAATTCTCACCGTGCGTAGTTTCGGTGATAGTTAGCGGATTTTTATAATTCTTGCTGGAGGAGATTGCTGGGACAATAGACTTTACCCCAAAATACATTCCCAGTAGGCAATGGTAAGTGTTGCAGGGTCCTTTTAAAAATTACATCGTGCCCCCACATGTTCCACAAGATAAAGTACATTCGTTCAGGCATATATCAGGACAGAAATGAGCACAAACCAACAGCACGAATTCTTGTCAGAAACCTGATGTAGTGTTTTTTTGCTGCCTCGTTATTAACCAACAACAGAGCTCGCGATTAAAGTCCTCAGCAGCCGAAGACGACCTGGTCAAATCGGCGGTGATGCTAGGAAGCACGTTTGTATTACAATTTTGCGGAAGATCATTCTACAATTCGTGGAATATTTATAGGCCGCCACTCGAGTTTTGAACCGATAACTTCTCCAATAAAACTATGCTAGAGAAAGGAACCCGCTGTGGCAGAACAGCATTTACCCTTTTGCAGCATTTAATACTGCGAGAGCAACACACGGGACACGTTGGCCGAATGTTCGCGTTTGTCGCATCGCTCTGTAACAGGGCGAGCCACAGGAAGCAGAGAGTGACAGAGTGGAGAGAGCGTGTAACGACTGCGGCATTTAAGTGTGGAGGAGCGATGCTGCCAAGAAGACGTCAGTCGAAGATCGGCTCAGCCACCGCCTGTGCCAATGCACTTGTTGGGTCGCGGCGTCTGGACGGGTCCCTTGACTCCCGTAAACGCTCGTACGAGTTCTAGACTCTAATCTGCAGCCGGTGCAAGGCAGAAAAAGAGGAAGGACTGGGATTGACGGCGATGAAATGCCGACACTGCAGGTGGACGACAACAGGAGCGACAGGCAGCCAATGGTGCGGTTAAAGCGAGGAAATGTGACCACTCAGACGGATAGAGTGCTAAGCCCGATTGGCACGGTGTACAAGGGACGTTGGAGAAACGCTGTTTTTGGGGCCTTTGAAGCCGAAGCAAGGCGTGCGCATTATGCCGACCCTCTAGAGATGTTGGAATGCTCCTTGCTCTTAGTCGCTACGCCATAGAAAGATCGCATGAAGAGCTGGGCGGCCAAAGTCCAACTCAACAGTTGGAGTTTGCCCGGCCATGAGACGCAGATGGCGGTGAAGCGCGACCACCTAATTAGTGACACGGTTGCAGAGAGACGTAGTGAGAAGTAAGAAAAAACGGAAAGCTCAGTGGCGAGATGAGATGCGAAAATTCGGGGCCCAAGAATATTGCGAATTGGATATGTGGTCTTGTTGGTGCATTCCAAGCAAGAGGTAAAAAGCGCTAACAGGAAAGTCTAAAAGTCTAAAAAAAAAAAGGCCGAAAGAAAGGCCATCGGGTTTGTCTCCTTCTTTTCCAGACTCTTGTCTTTGCACTGTTTCTATACATTTGAATGTCAAAGGATGCGAGTAGTGGGAAATTCGAATCCGCCTCACAGTCCAGTTGACTTGGTTGATTGATTGATTATCGGGTTTAACGCGCCGACGCTACAAAGAAGGTGAGACGCGCCGTGGTCGAGGGCTCCGGATTAATTTTTGACCACTGGGGGTCTTTAACGTGCGCCGAAACCTCGAACGCACGGGCGTTTTCGCTTTTCGCTTCCATCAGAAAAGTGGTCACCATGGCCAGAAATCTAACCCGCGTCCTTGGGCTCAGCAGCCCAACGCCATATGTCCAGTGGACTTAAGCATGTCCTCCAGACGATTATGGGGATTATGTTAACTAGGCGGTTTCATAGCATAAAATATCCACTGAATAAACAAAATATAAGGGTACTGAGGCGCAAGCATTGCCCCAAGTGAGTGACTCTGCACATAAAAACCCGGCGAATAAACAAGACTACAACGTACTGTTGCCATGGGAGGGCGATGCCTGAAAAACGTTAGATCGTTTGTTCACAGTTCTAGAGATCCCATGGTACAAAGTAATGCGGCACAAGTTCCCTAGAGGCCCCCTTCCAACAGAAAGGCCCGACCCCTGTGAGTGAATTGAACAGCGTGTAACACGACGATGACCATGTTCGTTCCGGCCGTTGACACAGAAAATCTCCGGAAGACCTAGTTGTGCAGGACGCCCGCAAATCAGTGCACGGCCTAGCTACTAAGGGCGAGAAGAAATAGCCTGTTCATTTGAAAGGAGCTCTTAACTGCAAAATGGCTTCGTAGAAGTCTGTATCACTATATCGGTAGAAATGTTCTTCTGTGGGAGCAACTGATAGCGTTAGGTTTCTGAGAGCTTAATGCTGCCCTGACTCTTTTCATCTATATTCGGAAAGAAGGTTTACAAGGCCAAATATATTAGCGTTTAGCACCGTCGCAGTTACGTAGGCGCTTGACCAGGTAACCTCGCCAAGATGTGCTTTGCCAAGTTTTGTGCCTGCTAGTGTTCTCGGTGGCAATAAAAACCTTTCGTATTACATCGCGACATGTTAACTCTCGGTGCATAGCTCCAACAGAGAAGCATATTTCTAAAGTAACCTGCTGTCAGGACAGAGTCCGTACAATAAATCTGACACCCAAGCTATGTGGATAGTTTTCTTTGCTTGTCTACTTGAGCCTGGCCGTGCAGGATCATTTCCACCGTGCTGAAAGCGAAACATCCGTTCGTCCTCTCTTGCATAGGCCATGTGCGCCTACCTTGTTTGACTGGCAAAGAGGGTAACCGGTTCGTCACTCACATAGACTGTTTTTTGCTTAATCTACAATGCTCTAGACCTGGTTCTAGTGTCTGCACTTCCAGATCAACTCATGCAGACGAAATGCCGAAAAATGCGTTCCTCCGACACTGTACTGTGCATATTAGTTTGCTCGGCTACTCTTTTGACGTTTGTTTCTTTTGTGTAGTTATGCTGAGTCCCAAGGTTTTTTTATTGTTATACATTTTTATTGTTATACGATCTTTGTGTCATGAAGACACTGCTAGTGCATGTAATGGGTGCATGCACCTTAAGGCTGCACCAAGTCGCCAAACAAGTCCAAGCAGCTCCAACTGGCTGATGCAGTCAATCCCAGAATTCGGTCTCGTACATAACACTTCGACGACAGTAGAGACTGTGACTATTTCTAGTGCTGCAACTTCTTCACGGTAGTGTTTCAGAAACCCCAGGAAACTGCATTTTATAGGCCACCTGCGGAGTATCCTGGCGAGTGGCTAGACCAAGCCGAACGGGAAACCAATGGGATGACAAGGTAACACTTAGGCAGCTAGTTTTCTACCTTTAAGGCTCAGCCGACATCTTGTTTGAGAACTGTGAGTGGTTCTTTACCACTTGGACACTATTGAAGAATAAATTTCTGAACTGAACACGTTCTGTACCGTTATGCGGAAGAAACATGCCCGATTTTGCAGCAGACTCCCACGCAACATCCAAATGGCCGGTAGTATTCATTGAGGAGGTGAAGAGGTTCGGGTGTGCGAAACCTGCCACGGCTTAAGAGAAAACACTGATGTTCTCGATGCGGGGTGTGAGAAGGCTCTTCGGTGGACTTGGCCGCAGGTTATACAAGACTGTCACGGAATCCCTTTTCAGACTCCGCAAATGAAGACGAGCCTTGACATGCACTAAAAGCGACACGGCCGAGAAAACGGCACGTTGACGACGAAGCCTGTAGATGCCGTTGGGCTACCGAGATTCAGTGCCTACGTGAGCCCGCACATTTTGTCGAATATACTGAGACAGAAGTGCACGCGCACGTGAGTAACATGGGCTTGGATTCCACAAAAAGAAAACGACCGTGAAAGAATAATCGTTAGGCGCTCCAAAAACTGTTAAAAAATTGCCACCTTGGCATTTGAGATGCGAAGACTGAGGAAACAGCGTAGCTGGTGGCTTTAACTAGCTTTAGCTTGGCTTTTTTAGGTCTGTCCCTTTCTTAAGAAAACGGTGATTAAAAAGTGAAGCTTTCTTTATGCAAACTGAACTGAATAAGATTCCACAATCCACCATCCAAAGTCCAAACTCCAACTTCCAAATCCGAAGCCAAAGTTCACTTCAACTGAGCTAAAGTCCAAGCCAACGCCCACGCTACGAACCCAAAAGAAATTTTGTGCGCCCCAAATGCGATGACAGCGCACAGTAAAAAAAAAGCGATGATAAGGCCATCGAATAGACGCCGGTTTCATAACGCGAGAGACCCAGGTTCGATTCCGACCACGACAGGCGTTTTTTTAGATGCGACGCATCTCTTGCTCTGAGGCATGTCCCTCCTGCGTCGGCGTCGGCAGCGTCCGCACGCCACCTGCGAATGCGCGACTCTCCTCCACTCTTCTCTCCGACAACTGTGCGCAACACTCTCACTGCGTCTCATTGTCATCAACAACAGCTGCGTGCGCGCGCTTCGCTCGCTTCGCTCCGCTCCCGTCGCGCAAGTGCGCGTATGCGCGACTCTCCCCCGCTGTCTCCTTTCCTTCAGGCGCTGTGAATATAAAGCGGGTAGCGCGCTGCGGCGGTTCAGTGAGCGCTCGCTCTCGTTCGACTCCGCGTGACTTGCTTGACGACTTCCTGCTTGGCTTGATTCTTCCGATGAAGACGTGATGGAAGCGACAGTCCCTTCAGCGAGTGGACTGACGCAATCCAATACAAGCGTCAGTCCAAACGCTCCCCCCCTGATGCGTCGCATCACACCAGGGTTCCCTCGCGAGAAGATGGGCGTATATTTAATTAGAAGATACTGCTCGAACTTGGTTCGAGAACCACGAGAGTTCTTTGACCGACTGGACTCAATTCGAAAGGGAGTTCCTTAAGACCTTCACTTCTGTGGTGAGAGAAGAGCGAGCTGCGCTTTCGCTTGAAACTTGAACGCAGCACCCCAACGAAGGTGTCGTGATCTTCGTTGAGGAGGTGAAGCGACTTTTTCGCCGTGCGGACCCCGAAATGACCGAAGAAAAGAAGCTCCGGTTTCTAATGCGAGGAGTGAAGCAAGAGCTTTTTTTTTGAGGTGCACACTCACAACACCTGCTCGCCGCATTCTTGCCTCCTCACCACTTTCCTTCACATGTCTTGGTCTAGAATTTACCTCCTCTTCACTTCGCCGAACGGAGTTTTCTGTTAACGACCCGCACATACAGAGTTCAAGCTTAAAGAGCACCGCTGTTAAATGTAATAGCGTAATCATCTTTTGAGGGAAGACTGCCCCGCAGACTTGTGGGACTTTTTTAATGTCAGACCGTACGTCAGCGGACACCGTTAAAGGTGCTAACAGATCATCGTTCTTTGCATTAGGCGGCAAATTTGAAGGGTCCCTCCAGCTGATAAAAACACCGAGTTTGGGCATATACAGGAATTTGGCATTGCTGTCGACTACAACGGCGACAGAAAACGTTTTCGAGGAAACGTTGTCGACCGCTTCTAGGCACACTAACAGCTTGTCTATAAAATTACGAGACAGTCAGACTAGGTAAAGCGTGGCTGACCAGTGAATCTGGCAGCGCACAAAGCACAGCGCGAAGCGCGAGGCAATGAAGCACAGCGTTTACGAGCTTTCTCTACTTGTTGCGGGTATTGGCATGGTGGCGCTGCTCATAAAATGCAGTGGCTGGGCGTCCCTGTGCTGACGTTTATGAGGAGAAGCAGGGTGACCTTCAGAGCTAGAGTTTATTGTCTACGTCTATGATAGATGCAGACATCGAGGTTGATGTAACCATAACTGCTTTGCAGCAAAAAAGAAACAGAAATAGAAAAAAAAACCGGTATAACATCAAAGGTATAGCGAGGCAATGTGCTCATTAGATCCGCGGCAACCCCAATACCGCCTCCTGCCCCAACGAAAAGAACGTCGCTTGCACGATTGTTTGCTTCCTCGTACCAGTACATCTCTGAAAGATGCTTGACCTTTTACATAAAAATAATGACGCCCAACTGGTGCTGCGTGGCATCCTGATCACTTTGCGCTCTTGTTTATGGGTATAATAGTACTTCCGGTATGTGTATAGCATGTCATTTAAGCTATTTGTAGGTGACGCATACATGGCTATGATTCCATGTATTTTGATATCTGAGAACAAGAACTCCAGAGGCTCCTCGTATCTTTGATACACGAGGCGTTCCATATTATGAGGCGTTAGCGAGCCGTCCTGGTGTGTGTGTGCTGTTAGCATGCGCCCTGCACCAGAGTCGCACGCCGTTCGAAACATTATTTAGGCATGCTGTTAATATGACTCGTCACATGGATGTGCAGCGTTAGTATAGTAGTAAAATCTACGATTTTTACCATAATAACGTGACTCAGGACTCAGACATATGTTGCATAACTTAGATATGCAATTTGAGTAGAGTGGTTACCAATTCAAGTTTTTGAAGATGAGTCCAATCAAAATATAAGTGTGTGTGTGTGTGCCTGTGAGTGTGCCTGTGCGTGCGCGCGCGCGTGTGTGTGTGTGTAGAAAACATGAAAAAAAAACACGCAAAAAAGAAACGAGGAGGTGGGACATCATAACACTACTAACACCTGAAAGCAGAAAAACCTAGCTAACATAAGAACGCTGAGTTTGAAATGCGGTACTCCAGTTTTCGTGCTGCTGTGTCATGCCACACTCTATAAAATAAAGTAAAATCCATTCTGAGCAAGCGAAACAAGAAATTCTCACCCACTGTCCCGTCAGTCAGCGTTTCTTGTTTCGCGCTCTTAGCACAAATATATACAAAAATGAGAGACTATTGGGGTATTTTGTGTTAGAATGTACTGCTAAACTTCAGATTGCCGGTGAAATGTTGACGAAGTACCTACACTTGCCCGCTACACATAATCATTATCAGCTTTTGTCGACACCCCGACAATGGTGTCTCAAATAACCTCGTACTGCTCCTATCCTGCGCAGCCTGCATAGATTCTTTGTGCCCGAATTCTCATATCTCTTCTCCTCTTCCAGGTATACCTTTTCCCCACACATCTACTCACGTTTTCGGTAGCCATTGTGCTACGTTTACCTTCCGGCAGTTATTCCTTCTATACATAACGCGCCGCGCGCGACTCTACTTTTTCCTACAACTTATCCGATGCCTTCTACCACAACATGCTTCCTAATCCGGGACGCTCTTACCCTATTCCTAAGCCTTACTGTCCCAATTATGTTTCCATTGTTCATGGTTCTGATATAAGTGTTGTTTCGAGGTGTTTACCCATGCACAAGTTTCTCCCTCAGAAGGAATTACCTGGACTGCGCAACGGTTGCATACCTTTTTATGACACGGGTAGCCTACTTTTCATCACTTCAGAATGCTGGCCGAACGCATCCCGGCCCCTAATAATTCTGCACCTGATTTCCTTCTCGTGGTTTGTAGCGACTATTTTAACTTCATTCGAATAAAGCTTGATTCGTCCACCTCATTTAGTGTTTCTTTCACTATGCAGAATGGGAGGCTTTCCAGTTATCTGTTTACAGTAATTACATTTATTTCCCACCTTTACCTTTCTCCCTACGACTGAGCGTTTTTTTTCAGGCATTTCTGCGATTTACGGAACAATACAACGTCATAAAATATCTGGCGTGGTTCACATATTCCCCAGTTACTTGTATTCAAGACTTCTTCCAATCAATCGCCCTTAACTTTCTTTTAAGCAGCTGTGAATTTCGGGAAGGTCGTGCCTCTTGCCATACGCCCTTCTTTACAGCGGACTTCCTACGTTTATTATGAAGGATTATTGTGCCCCTACATCCATGTATAAGTCCCCTAAAACAGTTTGTAAGTTTCCTCTGCTCTCAGTGTCTCAATGGTTCTACTACCGAGGCGGTGTACATTAAATCAAATTTCTTCCTAATATAAATTCCGTACATGTAAAAGCGTGTAAACAATGTAAAATTTTGGTTCCCTGCTTAATGGTTTGAATATGATCTATTGTTGAGCAGTTTTTTAAATTCCTGGCTGTGTTAGTTCGTGGAAAATCAAAGGCGCCGCCTATGCGGCTAACAATCACTTTGTTAACAGCTTGCATATAGCGGACAATATGCTGACGGGACCGTAATCCTTAAGCTGTTTACATCTGCACCTTCTTGCAAATTAGAGTTTGGTGGGCGTTTTGTGGGCCTAGACTTCCTCTAAGGTCGTTATGCATTGAGAGAATAATTTTTCTAAAGTACCGAGTGACACATCTCTTCAAGCCATTTGTAGGTCCATGGTTATTACGTCGTCCACTACGGCTTCAATGGCCTTCGTCGTCTTTAGCGTCTTTTCTGCCTCATGCTTAGTAACTGCTGCAACCGCGCAAACTAAACCTGTTCATTGAGTACTGTTTCTTATTCTAACGTTGTAAGCGTATAAATCTGCAGGAAACCTGCCGGCTACTTGTAGAATCATATCCATGTTGTTCGTTTTATTGCTTCTGTTCTCCCGGAGTGCAAAAGAGTGCAAAATTACAACCTTTAAAACAGCAAGCTTATTCCTTGTTTCTTAGGCCCATACTAATGTTAGTAGTTCTTCAATCCTTGCTGTGTTGTGGTCTTGAACGTTACTCATCTTTGTTTTTGTAAGCATTGTTGATGACACTGCAAATTTAAAAGAGCGGGAGACATACAGTAAGGGGGAGAGAGAGAGAAGGAATAAACTTTGCTAAGAGCACCGAAATGTTTGGGTAGGGTGTTCAGTTTGAGACTGCAATGGTTACTCCTGCGGCAACGGCCCTTTCCACCAGCCGAGCCGGGAGTCGGGACAGGAGCTGTCCAGCTCATATAACCACTGCTCACCGGAAGGGTGCGGAATTCTGGTTATCTTAGGACTTGCCGAACAATCACATTCCGTTTGGTACATGATGCCCCGGCATCATAGAGTTTACCCAGCAGAAGAATGAAGTTTGGTCCGGTGAAGAAAGTAATTTGGGAGAGCCAGAGGAAGTGCTCGTGGCTCTTGGTTGGAGGTTCGTGCTTGCCAGAATAGGTCTTTTTCTAATTTATAGCAATGACCAACTTCTCCGTGAGATAACAAAGCATACGTAGTCTCTACATATGACCCCCGAGTCCCCTGGCGGGATGATCTTGGATGATTTCGTGGGTGATCATGGGTGGCAAATGCGTGTGTTCTTGGGTTGGGGCGCCGCTTTGAGAGGCTAGAAAAAGGGGTTGGGGAACACCCACGAGGACTGTAAAGCGGCAACCACATGAAGTGTTTTACACGCGTCTGGCGGCCGTCGGCGTCTCCTGATGACGACGCGAAAAACGTTGGAGAGCACAGTTTACCCCACCAACATCTTCCATATCGGTTTGTTAGCTAAAAACCGCCTAATTGGTCAAATTGGCTCTTTCTCTTTTTGAGTTTGGTCCTCTGCAAGGTCCGTTTCACGTCGCCGCCAGGAGACGCCGACGGTCGCCAGACGCCAGCAAAACGATCCATGTGGTTGCTGCTCAACAAGGGCGCAAAGCGACAATCAAAACGATGGGGTGCAGTGCGCGTCGCTTTGCGCCCTGTTACAGTGCTCCTGGGTGTTATCCCCTCACCTTTTTCCGCCCCTCAAAGCGGCGCCCCAACCCGGAACACATGGATTGGCATTGCGCTGCCGCGTCGTTTCAAAAGGACGGCCTCTCGTTTTAGAGAATTGATCCCCAGGTCTTTCGGATAAGAAGAGGGCGGTCCCAGAAACAGTCTACGTCGTAGAGAAAGTGACTTTGAGTGGTACAGCGGCCGAATGTCCTTGATTTATCTGCCAGCGAAATCATAGTCGACGATCTATATCCCCCAGCGCAATCTTTTGCAGAGGCTTTCAAAAAATTGGGAGAGCTCAAGCACTACGGGTACAGAATAAAACTTAAGCGTGTCGCCATGGCGGCGAACGTACCGGCTAGAAGAGTCCCCGTCGTTTTGGAGGACAAGGCTCGGACGAAACCATAAAGAGGACCAAGACGTCGTACCGAAGGTTACAAAGCTTATCCAATAGTCTAGCCACATAATTACCATGGGCAAATAAGACAAAGCTCGAATTTATTGCGATCCAAGATTGCGCGATCGAGAAATATCCCGTGCGAACTACCACATGCCAATGTTAAATGTCGCTCCCAGGCTTTCCAGAGCGAAGTTCTTTCCCACGCTTGATGCAGCTTTGGAGTTTTGACAAATTAAGTGCAGCGAGGCGAGCTCCAGACTTTGCACAGCGAGCACGCCGTGCGGTCGCTATCGGTTCGTTGGCAAGCAGTTTGGAGTAGCTCCGGCTCCATTAAATTTTCCGCGCAGCAATGCAGCGGGTTTTAGTAGTTTCTCCCGGCCTGGCGGTTGTAATGGAAGACGTAATAGTAGGGGGCGAACACGGCCCCAATTTGCGATTTGCGATGTCACCGTGTCAACACCACAACCTTAGACTTAGCCCCACCAAGTGCGCGTTTTCGCAGGAGGAAGTTTGGTACTTGGCGCAAATGTTCACTCTTAAAGGACTGTACTAGAACATGGAGAAGGTAGAAGACATACTTGGAATGTCCGAACCGAAGAACAAAGGCTTCAGGTATTTCTTGCTGCGAATAATTTCGGGCAGTGATTCATCCCCAATGTGTCTGTAGCGACAGCGCCCCTGCTAACACTGCTGAGTAAAGCTGTTGAATGAGTGTGAAATGAGGCGAAACGAAACCGTTTTGGCACGTTACGTTCAAACCTGACAAAAGTACCTGCTGGCTTTTTTCTACGTTACGATGCCTTTCACTGCAGGTCGAAGCAAGCCGATTAGCAGTCGGCACAGTTTCATTGCAAACCCGCCGCGGTGGCTCACTGGCTAAGGCCTTGTTCGGCGGAGCCCAACGACGCTGCGTTTAGTACTGCCACGGTCTGTAATCGGATTTGAAAATGGCCCCCACGTGCGGGAGCTAGCGCTTGGAAAAAGAGCGGGTACCTCGGCACCATAGAGCTTTTTCGTAAGTATACTAGAGAGGAAACTGCGCCTGGGAATCCATGTCGAAGGGGGTTAGAGAAGAGCATGCCTATTGAATTCTTAAGCGTCTGTTGGGTTGGTTTTCTTCGCCATGCATTGCTTTGTCCACGAGGTTAGCGAAATGGCAAAGCTGGCTTCAATTCACTTGGAAACTGGACATTTACTTTATTAGTTCATGTTAAGACAGCTACGCTTCATCATAAGCAAGTGGAAGGGTTAGCGCCGGTGAGCGACCCGCGGTGCATAAGTACAAACCCACATTTACGTACGTTTACATTCATACTTACGTTTATTAATTTTATATTTACATTTATATTTACATAAGCACAAGTTAACATTTCACATACGTTAATTTGTGGTAAGGGGAGTTTTGCTGTAGCATTACACATCTTAACAGCGCCCGGACATATTGACTGAGCGGGTAATTAGCTGCCGTGAAAGATATAGCAGGTGTTCTGTGCGTAGGTTCACTGCGAATGCGATGTTTTCATAGGTACGCGCATAAAACCTTTCTGCCTTTTGAAACAATTTATTATTTGATATATTGGCAAAATGAGAGTGTTTAAACAGTTTCTGCCAAGATTTTACATTATGGTTACCGACTTGCTTGGCCTGCAGAATAGTAGGCACAACCGTTCCGGCAGAATCTCAGTAAAAGGAATAGGCTTTACTTTCCTTTCCTTAAATCTAAAACAGTGTGTTTGATTTTATACACTGTTTTGCGCATTTTTGTGGGACTTTATATGAATTTACGGCCACTTAAACATTTCAATCCAATCCAATGACGATGATAAGGCGAGAGTGCAGCAGGATGGCGTCCCATGACGATCACACGCGGGCTTGATGTGAGCCGCATGGACGCCAGCGCCATTGTATATTATAAGAAACTTTATGCTCGTCTCCACGGCACGAGGAGGTGGCAGTCGAAGAGAAAGAACAAGGAAGATTCTCGGCAGCTAGCTTAGAGTTGCTTATGCGATTTTATTAATGTAAATACAGTTAGCCTTCCTTGCTTTCCGTTTGCCTTTGGGATTACTCAACACGCGGGTTCGATCTCGGGCGCGGTGGCTGCATTTCTGATTGTGTTGAAAAGCGAAAACACCCATGTGTCGAGATTTGGGCGTATGCTAAAAATACCAGATCGTCGAAATTAATGCAGAGCCCTCCACTACGCATGGCCTTATAATTCAGGTGTAGCTTCGGCGCGTGAAGCAAGCAAGCAAGCAAGCAAGCAGGCAAGCAAGCAAGCAAGCAAGCAAGCAAGCAAGCAAGCAAGCAAACAAACAAACAAACAAACAAACAAACAAACAAACAAACAAACAATCAATCAATCAATCAATCAATCAATCAATCAATCAATCAATCAATCAATCAATCAATCAATCAATCAATCAATCAATCAATCAATCAATCAATCAATCAATCAATCAATCAATCAATCAATCAATCAATCGATCAATCAATCAAACAAACACATAAATAAATAAATAAATAAATAAATAAATAAATAAATAAATAAATAAATAAATAAATAAATAAATAAATAAATCCGTCTGTTTAAGTCAACGTAGTTGCCTTATCGCGTTTCCATCCCATTGGCTCACAGATGTGAAACAAAGCTATGTGTCTAATGAGATGATGCTGGCGATACGGCATGGTTGCACAAAATTTCATGACTACGTTCGCGGTTAGGCAGAAGTGATCGTGGAAACCCACAGAGGTCCTTGGGGTCGATGCCTAAAAAGGGGCTGCATCAATGATCCCTCCGCCTGCAGCGCATAAGGCTGACCTTGCAGCGACACCCATTCAAAAGGGTGTACAAGCCAGCACAATAACTTTTTGAGGATGTTCTAGGGCGTTTTTCGAGCAATGTGAGCATGCGCGAGTACACCGAGCAGTTTTAAGTGAATGTGCTGGAGTTCCTTTGAGCCTCCGTGTTTCGTCTAAAAATATTCTCGCAACAACAAACGAGCATCCCTTCTTCCCAAACTGCGGGAATATGGGGTTTCCGGTTGGCGTGGCAAGCTCTAAGCTCTAGAAGCCACCCGTCTGTATTGGTCTCACCGAGAGGAGATACACATGCAAGACGGTCTTATGCTTCGCAGCACTAATGCAATCATGCCACATTTGATGAAAGCTGAAATATTGGCGCTTCTGTATGTCGCACATGTCAGAGCAGTTAAGATGAAGGTGTGCTCACGAAGCGTCATGCTGTGGCCCTGAATGGCGAGCGACATATAGCAGTTTTGCAGAAACTGCGAAATGTGCGAGAAGCCACAGGTGAAAAACGCGATACGTCTCTTTTGAGCCATGAAGTTCCAAACTTGCCCTGAGAAGCCGTAGGAATGGACTTATTCGATTGCTGGGGCAGCCAAGTTGCTTTATAATCAGCCTTTATATACCCCTGGTCGCAAGCGCAGTTGCTTATTAAGGATGATAATGCCTCTGGGAAAAGACTTGTTCCCCGCCGGATACCTTCACGCACAACACTGTGTAAAGCCAGAAATTGTGTACAGTCAACATGCATTGTTGCGGTAGTAAAGCATTTTATCGCCTTACGACAAAACATTTTAAACTGGAAGATCCTTCTTGAAGAATAATGATCACCTTTGTGTGGAGCAGCACTTACCCGCAGACGTGTGATGGCAAACGTTTATCACCGGCATTGATACGAAAAAAGATGAAATGGACCATTGAGAGAAAAAAGCGACTTCGGCGTTGAGGTGGGCGTCCCCGTCTGTAACAGCGGAAAAGTTCCTCGGAAAGGGTTCTATAGCAAGCGGCGTTCCGTAGCACGATGTGTTCGGTAGCGCTTGCTTAAACTTAGCGCTAGATAGAGGTGGCCATCCTCGCAGAACACCGAAAATAAATGCAGGGAAAAATGCTGCTTAAGCGATGGAAGAAACCAACGGCGAAATTCACTATCATTGGCAAATGTCCCGTTACACGGCGGTAGAAACGAGCAGACCTCCTACTGTGCAACGTTCAAGTGTCAGATCGAAGCCCATTTAAAAATTGGATGTAACACTACGCTACAGTGGCACAATAGGCTAATGCTAAAAGACATCCACCGACGTCTTAAGTACATTTAGCGTTGTAGCAGTACGATCAAGCGGATCTAGTGGTACGCCACTACAATCGCACCGACCGTTTCTTGGCGACTGCTTTGGACGGTGGCTATAGCGGAGACTAGGCTTATCGGGTCGCAGTTTTGAAATTCCTCGGCATTGCATTTCAGTTTCCTTAAGAAGACACTGAAGTGAATTTGTAAAACCTGTTTTTGTTTGTATTCAGCTTAGACTGGCTCAACTAAACACACGTTTCATCGTTTATCCGGTTGATAAAGCAGTATTTATTTAAAAAGCCTGAAAGAAGAAAAATACCACGCGACATTTCCGGCGGCCACAGAAACTAACAGTGACGCACATTCGAGATGCGATGTGATTGGACAATGTTCAAGATTGGAATTCAAACCAGTTTTAGTTTCGGTTCTGTGAAAGAATATGCTTGACCTCCGGCGTTATCGTTGGCTCGGCATTCTCGATATTTAAAAAAGCAAGCATTCCTGTTCAAATAAAAAAAACAGCCATTCCCTAGCTTACGACATACCTTCCGCACAAGCAAAATCCTCTGCCGCTCGATGGGATGTCATAAAGCTTAGTGAGGTTAGGAGAACAGGTGAATTCTTTACGGTGCTGAAGAATGGACACGTTCTATGTTACCGTGGTCTAGAGGACAGAAGAGAATTGGGCGTGGGATTTCTAGTCAAGTCATCAGGTAAAAGCCCTAGTCAAGTTGTTTATACAACTTTTAGCCCAGGAATCCATGTATATTCATCTAGATCCCTTTTGGTGAATAAACTGAACTGAACTGAACTGAACTAAACGCAGTAGGCTTGGTCGCAGGAGTTGCACAAACGAATTAACAAAGTTTTGGTGACAAACGCTGTACCAACAAACGAGAGTACGCTTGAATCTAAGACGCAGCAATGCAAAAAAACAAGCAGATGTCAAACATTTTAGGCCTGTCAACAAGGTACACCAAGCGCTTTTGTTTAGTCTGAAGCGCTAATAAAGTTTATTCCTTTCTCTAAGAAGGAGCGAAACGTGCTTTTGTTGTAATCAAACAAACAAACAAACAAACAAACAAACAAACAAACAAACAAACAAACAAACAAACAAACAAACAAACAAACAAACAAACAAACAAACAAACAAACAAACAAACAAACAAACAAACAAACAAACAAACAAAAACGCCGTGATATACCACTGTGTTACAGCCCAATCGTAACCAATCGGCGGAAAATATGAGGATCCACGACCACTTGAGCCTCCAGCGGCTCCAGCTCGGTATACTATAATGATTTCTCGGGTTACTTTAACTAGAAAGAAAGGGGAAACGTACCTCAGCAGCAGTAAAAAGGAACGTATTTAGAACACTTCCATTCGGATCCACGAATTGCTGATGCGGAAAGGATGTAGTGCCCTCGCGCGCCGCGGGAGAGAATAGTACGGGATTGAGGCCGTTACTACAACCGATATTTCACCAAAGTTCTCGTAGCTGTCAAACAAGCAAAACCAAAACATCTGCCAGGATTTATTAGCAGATAATAATTACTGCGCATCTTTCATGAATGCGGAACATGTATCTAATTTTTTAGCGCATCTTAATTATGGAATTGCAGTTGGGGCTTGGGGTTCGGCCTGACCCCGGTGACCATTGCCGGTAACGCACTCCCTCACCAGAGCAGGATTGGCCACCCTGGTGTAGTAACTGCCACAACCTCCCATGAATACGCCAATTAACCCACGGACCTCAGTATCCAGTGGCTGCGAAGCAATTGACCACGGCGGCGGTCAGACCTGTGATGCAGCAGGGGGTGCTAAGAATACCTGGACCCGGACAGGCCGCCATTGGAATCTGAACCTGGAAACGTTTAACACGAGAACCTTATCTAGTGAAGCGAGTGTAGAGGTGTTGTTCGAGGAATTAAAGGGAATCAAATGGGATGTCCTAGGGCTTAGTGAGGTTAGGAGAACAGGTGAAGCCTTTACGGTGCTGAAAAATGGACACGTTCTATGTTACCGGGGTCTCGATGACAGAAGAGAACTGGGCGTGGGAATTCTAGTCAATAAAAGCATAGCTGGAAACTTAGAAGAATACTATAGCATTAACGAAAGGGCAGCAGGTCTTGTAATTCGGCTCAATAAGAGGTACAAGCTCCAGGTGGTACAGGGATATGCCCCCACATCCAGCCATGACGACCAGGTAGTGGAACGCTTCTATGAAGATGTGGAATCGCCAATGGCTAAAGTAAAAACACAGTATACCGTAGTTATGGGAGATTTCAATGCTAAAGTAGGCAAAAATCAGGCTGGAGACAAGGCAGTTGGGAACTATGGTCTGGGGTGTAGAAATAGCAGGGGGGACCTACTAGTTGAGTTTGCAGAACGGAATAACCAACGCATAATGAATACCTTCTTCTGTAAACGGGAGAGCCGGAAGTGGGCGTGGAGAAGTCAGAATGGGGACCATAAAAATGAAATAGACTTCATATTATGCGATCACCCTGGCGTCGTGAAGGATGTGGAAGTGCTCGGAAGGGTAAGATGTAGTGACAATCGTACGGTAAGATCTCGAATTAAGCTAGATTTGAGGAGGGACCGTAACAAGCTAGTACGAAAGAAGCCGACTAATGAGCTAACAGTAAGGCGTAAAGTAGAGGAATTTAGGATCGCGCTGCAGAACCGATACTCTGCTCTTACCGAGGATTCCGAGCTTACGACACAGGAAGCCAGCGACAACCTTACACGCATTATGACGGAGTGTGCAGTAGAAGTCGGGGGCACGATGGCTTGACAGGACACTGGTAAACTTTCCCAGGAGACGAAAGATCTAATTAGGAAACGGGAAACCATGACAATCTCCACCCCAGCTGACAGAATAGAACTAGCGGAGCTTTCGAAGTTAATCCATAAGTGTCAGACAGCTGACATACGAAAGTATAGTATTGGGAGGATCGAATACGCTGTAAAGAACGGAGGTAGCCTGAAAGCAGTAAAGAGGCGTCTTGGCGTGGGGAAAAATCAAATGTATGCACTTAAAGATAAGCAAAGCAATGTCATCACAAATAGGGATAACATAGTCACAGTGGCCGAGAAGTTCTATAGGGATCTGTACAGTAGCCGGGAGATCCAAGATAATGGCGAACGAGAAAGTAGTTCAGAGGAGATATACATCCCACCAGTAACGACCGAAGAAGTAAGGAAGGCTTTGAAAGAAATGAAAGGGGACAAAGCACCTGGTGAGTATCAGATAACAACAGACCTCTTGAAGGATGGCGGAGAAATTGTACTTGAAAAACTGGCAAACCTGCATACGCAATGCCTAATTACCGCAAGCGTACCGGAATCTTGGAAGAACGCGAACATCAGCCTAATCCATAAGAAAGGTGACATCAAGGACCTGAAAAATTACAGGCCGATCAGCTTACTGTCAGTCGTCTACAGAGTACTTACCAAGGTAATCGCTAACAGCATTTCCGCAACCTTAGATTTCAGTCAACCTACAGAACAAGCAGGGTTCCGTAAAGGTTATTCAACAATGGACCATTATCACACGATCAATCAGGTGATAGAGAAGTGGGCTGAGTATTCTGAACCCCTATATATAACCTTCATAGATTATGAGAAAGCATTTGACTCGGTCGAAACCCTAGCAGTTATTCAGGCATTACGGAACCAGGGGGTAGATGAGCATTATGCAAAAAAACTAGGATTATCTACAATAGGTCCACAGCTACCATCATCCTCCATAAGGAGAGCAGTAAAATATCTAATAAGGAAGGGCGTCAGACAAGGAGACACAATCTCTCCAATGTTATTCACAGCATGTTTAAAAGAAGTATTCAGAACGTTGGACTGGGAACAGGTGGGAGTAAGGGTTAATGGAGAATACCTCAGTAACCTCAGATTTGCTGATGACCTTGCCTTGCTAAGTAACTCGGGGGACGAATTGGAAAGCATGCTTTCCGCGCTAGACGAACGGAGTAGAACAGTGGGCCTGAAAATTAATATGCAGAAAACTAAAGTAATTATCAATAACCTCGGGACAGCACAACAGTTTGGGATAGGGGGCAAGGTAGTGGAAGTAGTAAAAGAATATATCTACTTAGGCCAAGTTGTGACCCCGGATCCCAACCATGAGGTAGAAATAATTAGAAGCATCAGAATGGGGTGGCGTGCATACGACAGACATTCTCAGATAATGAATAGCAGCCTACCATTGTCCCTGAAGGAGAAAGTGTATGACAGCTGCATCTTACCGGTACTCACCTACGGGGCAGAAACTTGGAGGCTCTTTAAGAGGGTGCAACCTAAATTGAGAACGACTCAGATGGCAATGGAGCGGAAAATGATAGGTGTAACATAATGGACAAGAAGAGAGCGGAGTGGGTCAGGGAACAAACGCGTGTTAAGGACATATTAGTAAAAATTAAGAAGAAGAAATGGTTGTGGGCATGGCATGTAATGTGCAGGAAAGTTAACCGTTGGTTACTAAGGGTAACAGAGTGGATCCCTAGAGAAGGCAAGCGTACCAGGAGGCGGCAGAAAGTTAGATGGGCGGATGAGATCAAGAAGTTTGCAGGGATAAATTGGTCACAGTTGGCACAGGACTGGGGTAATTGGAGAATAATGGGAGAGGCCTTTGCCCTGCAGTGGGCGTAGATAGGCTGGTGATGGCTTTTATGATGACGATGATGATGATGATGATGATGATGATACTCCCAATATCTAACATAGTAAACAGCACCCGTGACAAAAAAAAAATGAAGGCAGCTCACACTAACGCGTAAAACTTGAAGGTGGCGAAGCTGTAGGCAACCTTCACGACCTTCACGTCGGTTTAATTTCACGATGGCAGCCGATTTGGTCCTTCGCGCCGTAACAACCTTCATTCCAACATTGCTGCTATAAGTGTGAGCTTCCTTCATTTCTTTCGAAATAATTATCACTGGGCATCCCCTTGGAGGGACATACGATATGACGCGTCTTTCTAGTTCCGAGCAAGTGTTGCCACGATTACAGCGAACGCTGGAATTTTTTAGATGCGGAGCATCTCATGCTCGGGGCTGTGTCCCTCCCTCCCTTGACCGACATCCGCACTCTACTGCGCATGCGCGTCTCTTAAACCCCGTCAGCGTTTGGGCTGACGTCATTGCAGTCCACCATAAAAAGAAATAGTTAGGCGGCGCCCGGTTTCGATGCCACGACTCTCTGACCGCAACAGGAGGTACGTGGCGCTTTTCCCACTGCGCTACAAACCGAGACGGGAGCATGTTCTACGAACGCACCTTATGTCCTTCACTCGTTCAAACTACGTCAAGAAGCTACTGATACAACGAAGGCACGCGAAGCTGAACGTCAACGGAAACGACGAACTGAAAACTAATGGGAACTTCACCCGACCCCATGGCTGTTTCGCATACTACTCAGGGTTCCCCTACTGGAAGATGGTGTAATTTTGTTTTGTAAATCATGGCTAATCATCTTAAGTAGGTATCCTTGGCGAGACAAACGTGCGCCGGGTACGCTGGGAGGTCGCAGGAATCACGCCCACACGGGCGCGCAGCATTTTCTCGGTTTTTAAACTGCCGGGTGGTCATCGCGAGGCCCGAGCTCACGTGCGCTCGACATTTTCTTGGTATTTTAACTGCGGGCACGCAGAATAAAGATTTGCTTAACCGCGAAACACCAGTATTTGAGGCATGCTACCATTTGGAAAGAACAAAATAAAGCCTAAGGTTAGTGAATAATTGTGGATATGATTGCTGCAGTTGGGGTTGGCCGCGTAGCTTAACCCGAGGTAAGAACTTGAAGAAAAAGGCCTTGGTCAAACGTCTCTGGCCAACAAAGAACGTGTGGTTGGCTGCAGGCAGAAGTCTAACGTTTTACCGGGCCTTGGCCAAACGTCGTTGCCCAACCTGAAGCCAGAATGGCTGACTGCGAACCACAGCCAGCCATTTGGACTGGCTGCGTTTTGGAAGGTTTTGGACGGAGTGGCCATGCCGGCTCCATTGGGCACCGACAAGCACCCGTTGTGTTGCCAATGGCTGGCAGTCGGCAAAGGCTTCTTGGGCTGTTGTGACCTAGCTATGAAAAGAACACGGTCTTGCATCCATGTTTTTACACGGAGCGTACCAGTGTGTGATACAAAGAAAATGTTTTAACACGGGGCAGAACATACATTTTACACACTCTATTATGGACGTGCTGGTATGGGTACTGGAGGTACGGGACACGATACAAAGGCAAGGGGAAAAACCCCATGTAGCAATAGTGCCCGCCTTCTTTCATGCATTTTGTTGCACAAATATTCACACTAGCTGCGTCATTTTGTAATAACAACTCTATGTTGCTCATCGAATGTTTGGTAATCTTGTCGGGGGATGCTGAGTTAAACGCGGGTCCTAATGTCTATGGCGGAAGAAGAACAAATATCAAGAATTGAAAGAAAATGCTCCAAGATATGCATGTTCAACAAGCAAACAAGCAATAGTCTTGGCTAAGCAGGAGAGCATGAAATTAAAACGAAATGAACCAGATAAAAAATTTTGTCAAGAATGTGAGGGTTGACGTCACTGAAGATCGAATTACAGACACTGAGAAAAAGGGGAAAACACTAGTGGCTAAGTTAGACGACCTTGAAAACCGAGGTTGCCGGTAAAGTTAGTTTTTTTCTTGAGTGCTGGACATAAGTGTAAAGGAAACATTGAAAACGTCTGAAAATTTTTTAGCTATATTTGGAAAGATGTCTTGTGTCTCAAAGATATTTTTATAGAGCGGGCTCACCGCATAGGAGTGCTTAAAGACAAAATACTAGGCCTATTATAGCGTGCTTTTCCAGCTGGAAAACAAGAGAAAGCGCGATTCGCGACGCTACCAAGTTTGAAGGCACCGAGTGCAGTGTTTCCGAGCATTTTAGCCAAGAAATACAGGAAAAAAGGGCCGAAAATATAGAACCAGGCGAAGGGGAAAAAGCGAAGTAACGATAGCAGTTTTTACCTGAACTACTGCAAGCTGGTTATTGACGGCGACAGTTGTATTTGGGACAGCGCGAAAAACGAACCGTTTTCTATCCGAACCTAGGTAGACCACGCTATCAACAGGAAGCGAAAGATGTGCTGTGTCCCCCAAAGATAAGACGCCAGTGGTTAGGCTTGAATTTTGCCGGACGTTCTATCTGTTCTTCTCGTAAATTGTCCTAGTATCAAACAAAGTAGATGAATTCCCGTTTTTGTTGCTACTGTTTAGCCGAAAATTATTACGGAAACGAGCCATGGCTGTACGAAAACGTGCGAAATGCAGAAGGTTTTCCTTCCTGGTACACTGTTTATCGCAAAGACAGGCATCGACATGGTAGGGGATGTTTCTGTTGATATAAAGTCGGCTAACCAGCCAGCCACTTTTTTTAACGGCTACACTGAGTCCGTATGGTGCCGAGTTTTTTTCCCTGAAGGAAGAACTGTAGTAACTGCAACCTTTTACCGCTCACCAAACAGCAGTGAAGAAACAATTGTTAAATTTGCTGCCGTGTTACCTGTGATACCTGATGGATATATTTTGGGGAGTGATTTTAATTTGCCTGACTTTTATTGTGATGCAGCACATACGACGAATAATATAACTTTATTGAAAGTTTAAAGAATTGGTGTCTATGGTTGGCTTCAACCAGTGCATTTGAAAACCGACCAGGCAGAATGCAATCTTGGATTTGATGTTATGAAACGGCTCACATATTATATCTAAATTATCTGCCATACCTGGAATAAGCGACGACAAACCTGTTACAGCAGAATTGTCGTTACTTAGCGCTTTGAATCAAATGCAACATACTCGCAAGGTTTGTGTTTCACAAAGGAAGTTATGAAGCCATCTATGCAGAATTAGGCATACTTAGAAACATTTATTCGGCTGTCTGAATCTCTTGGCTTCGAAGATCTTTGGTGTCTCTTTCGCAATAACCGTTTATACCGTCCGTTTATACCGTCGAAGCACTTAATGGCAGAACAACAAAAACCTTGGTTTAACGGTGAAATTCGTAAAGCAATAAGAAAAACCAGGCGAACCTACAGACGTTTCTGCCAACATAGTAGTGCATTTAATGACCAGGCTTCGACGTACACTAACAATAAGGCTAAAATTGCAATAAAAATGCGAAAAGACAGTTTTTTGGCCCGTTGAACATAGAACTCAAGCGAAGCCTGAAAAAATTTTGGAAATAGGTAACGAAAACTAGAAGCGAGGACCGCTCTACGCAATCTTTATAAGTGAATGGTATCACTGCACAAACTAATGCTGGAATGGAGAAAACTTTCAATGCATTTTTTCAGTGTGTTTTTTCACAGAAAACGGCAACTGCCCCTTTTCCGTCGTTTATTGCGGATGTAACCCATTTTATGGACGACATCATTATAGATGTTCATGGTATAATCGCCGCTTACGTGAGTTGGACACTTCGAAGGCATGTGGTCCAGACGGGCTATCACAATCTATTCTTAGGGGTGCCATGAGGTAATGGAAAGGTTTTTAGCTGAAATTTACGAAATGTCACTTGACTCAGGCATTGTTCCCAAAGGCTGGAAATTTGCAAATGTAACTGCTTTTTTAAGTCCGGGGATAGCAAGAAAAATATATTTAGGCCAATTCTTAGACGTAACGTTCTTGTAAACTATTACAGCATATTATATATAGTGCGATGTTTAAATACCTCAATTCTATTAATTAAATTAAACATTCTCAGCATGGCTTTCGCAGTGGATTTGCAGGTAATGCTCGACTGTAGAATTTTAGCGTTACATAACACAGGCCGTCGATAATAATACACTGGTAGAGGCAATCTTTCTCGATTTCAGGAAAGCTTCGATACTGTACCTCATAACTAGAGACCGGAACTTAAGGCATAAAAAATCCAGGTTACGGGCGCCTATGATAGGCACAAAGAAGTATATAGGGGTTAAAAACTTGTGTAGGCATATATAGGCCGAAATCGTATTTATTTGGGCGGCCTATTTTAGGACGAATGTTTCATTTTAACATTGTAAACGGCAGGCCGATCAAGTACTATGGGAAAGTAATTTTATTTTCTTCGTGAAACAGCACCATACAAGGTTCGCCATTGTTACATATTTACGTGACATTTGGGTGATTCGGCCATAAAAGAACGGCTAAAAGCCATGACAAACCAGCAGTAACAATGTTTTCGCTGTATGAAGTTCTACCTCCTTTCAATAGATATTTGTGCGCAATAAAGTAACATAAAGCTAAAGGGCTATAATATAAAATAAAAGCCCAACCCGTACCACATACGTATCACGGGTGCAATAAAGTAACAGTCATCGTCCGCGGAAATGGGCGGGGCGTACTTGTACTTTGGAACTCTCCATGATATAATTATATCTGGAATATCAATGTTTACCGCTCAAAACCTTTGAATGTTTTTTTGCCACGGAGTACCCAGGCGCTTTATGTGTTATGCTTGAGGCAGATTGAAGATTTGGAATGACTCTGTCAGCAGTCGGTCCTTGAGGGATGGCTGTGGACATGTCCCGTGCCTTCGAAATGAGCTCAGAATTATAATTTAGACTGGTGCCCAAGTTTTCCACCACTGAATGCTTTCAGCTCAGAATGGGAAATAAGCATACGAATGTGCCAAGTTCCACTCAACTGTAACGTGGTATAGAATAGTTTGGGCTGCGACGCTCTTGTCTGCTGAAAAGCTGTGAAAACCCAAAAGAGTTTGGTGTAAATGTCTTGCAACTTTAGCCGCGTTCTTAGAGGGTAGCAACAGGCTCCGTAGGACGAGTGACAATCGGTAACTGCCTCTTGACGACAAAAACGATGAATCCCAAGGATGCGATCCCACAGCACCGATAAATCGCATGGATAGCGCAGTAAAGAGGAATAATTCAGGGTAAAAAATTGAGTTATCCTGTCCTGCAGAATTTGATGATCAGCAAAGCTGCGGAGAACAACACCGCTTAGTAGCTATGTGTTTATACTAATTAACAATATTAAGCAGCATGCCAGATTATTTTCAGTTACCCCCTTAGAGCTAGATTGTAAACGTTCTTCAAACGTAACCGGCATGTCAGATGACGGTTGTTGCGGACCTATTTCTCTAGTTCCTCCTTCGGGCTACACGTGCTGTGTCTTGTCGGCTGGTAGTGTCTACATGATCAGCGAGTGGTTGCGAACGTGTTTGTGGCGTTACCCCGAAACTGTGGGGTGTCAGATGTTAAAGTGGTTTTCCGTGGTCGGCATTTTTGACCTGGAAAGGCAAATGCGTGGTTGCGTCGCGTTCATTCCTTTTTTTGCTTGCTTTTTATTGCGTTAGCAATGGACAGGGCATGTCGGCAAATGTTTCCCCAATAATACCCTGACACAGACCGACAGAATAACATAGAACGAAAACTTCAGGTTGACACCCGGCGGCATTGTTGACTGCCTTGCCAATACGTTCGGACCTGTGGCGGTCTAGTTTGGTTGCCTGGGGTAATCTGAGGACGAGGCGGCGGCGTTTGGTAGAGCGCGTTGATTTTTTTTCGCAAACAGCGTGAAACCAACGCCGTGTTGCTAGGTTCTGAAGCGAGAACGGTTTTAGGAGAGCAAGGACGCCAAAAACAAGAATATATAACTCAAAAAGGCATATTTAGGCTCTAAAAGCACATATCGGCACGAACCTCAAAGTAGGCATTTACAGGCACAATAAAGTATTGCAGAAGGATCAACATTTGGGCGAGTTGGTACTGGTTATGTATCATCTTGACGAAACAGCGTAAAAAACGGGGACACTAGGAGAGAAAGACGACAGGACGTCCTGTCGTCTTTCTCTCCTAGTGTCCCCGTTTTTTACGCTGTTTCGTCAAGATGATACATAACAATAAAGTATTGCTTAGTTAACGTGTTTCCTATCATTAGTTCACGCTTATACGTCAAATAAGCTTGATACGGACTCAAGAAAAAAAAAGGCACTTTGCTTAAACTTCTGGTCTCTAATCATAACATTCAGGACAATAAGCTCTCATCCCTGAACATTAACCGCAGAATTCATACTTGTATACGTAACTACCTAGACGGCCGCGAGCAGTCTGTGGTTTTGAACAGTAATAAATCTAGCTCTGTTGCAGTGAGTTCTGTCCTACCCCAAGGTAGCATACCTGGACCCCTATTGTTCTTCATCTATATAATGATATAACAGAAAACACTACGTCCAAAACCAAATTATTCGCTGATGACTGCGCTATTTGCAGGCAGATAGATTCACTATACGGCACACACCCACACACACACACACACGCACACTACAGAAAGACCTCGAAATGGTAGCTCGGTGGGGAAACGAATGGAGCATGCGCCTAAACATCTGAAAATGTAATAACCTCCGCTTTATATGAAAATTAGCTATGCTCCAAGCAAGCTATAAAATAAAAGGTACAATAATGAGTGGCGTCACGGAATACAAATGCCTAAGGGTATACTTAACTCAGTCACTCAATTGGATTAAACATGTAGAATGTATATTTGTAGAGTACACATGTAGAGCAAATAATTACAAAGGCCAGTAGAATGTTACATTTTATCTACAGAAATTTTCGAGGTGCGTCTAGAGAAGCGAAAGAAAGTGTATCTTATGTAGGTCTGTTCTGTACTTGATTATGTGTGTATAGTGTGGGACCCACACCAAGAATATATTATAGAAAGATGAGAAAAGTTCATGAGAACCGTTGTTAGTAAATTACTTCTAAAGTAATTAACTTACATTGCTCATTACTTCCCTAGAATTTTCTTTATTGTAATTAAATTACACAAGAAATTGCAGGTGGCCGAAAGTAATGACATTACATTACTATTAATTTGCAAAAGTAATGAAGTTACTTTGAAATTACTGCAAGTTACTGCAAATTACTGCTCCAAGAAACTTGTGTTCGTAGCTTATGTGATGGTCCAGCTCCTTAGGAGAGAGCTAGTTAAAAACATTCCAAGGAACTCGGACTATACTTTGCAGCGACGAAAGACAAACGGTTCGCGCGCTTTCGTGCTTATCCCCGCCGGACGAAAAAAACGCGCCTTCCTAGCAGCGGGCTTACACCAGTGACCAGTGTAACAAAGCCTTGAACACAATATGTGCAGGTTTTTGTTTAACCGGACTGACTGTCACCACGGTATTCCAGGCACGCATGAAAAGGGAACGATGAGGCACGAGAAAGCAGGCAGAGCTCTCATCGAAGCGCTGTTTTCTTCGCGTTCGCAGAGTTCCAATGCCCAGAGACTCTCTGGGCATTGCAACTCTACTTGGTCAACTTTTTATGTCGCAAGCGAAGCGGACAGGCTATATCGTAGTCAGAAGTAATTGGGAAAGGAATGAGTAATTTTCATGAAATTACTGGACTTAAGTAATTTATTACATTAATAAATTACCAACACTCAGAAGTAATTCATTGCATTACTCATTGCAGCAAAAAGTAACATTTTACTGTATTTTAATTACTGTAATTTTGTTACATCCAAGTCTGTGCATTTCGTCTAGTTTTTCATTGCCGACCAGGAATTATGCACTTCCAGTTGAGAGAAATAAGGGACACTAAAACCGGTGATAGTAAACGCCATCAAACGCCAACACACGCAGCCGCTTTGTAAGCCGGAAGCATGTGGCAAAAACTGAAAGCCAATCGTAGAATGTTGACGGCGAATTCACAGTTCGCGCTGAATTCACAGAGTCGAGAATAGGGGCTCAGCTCACTATTCCAGTTGATCCCTGCGAAACGATGGCGTGTCGTGCCCATTCTCCCAAACGAATGCGACAGACTTTTTCAGAGCTCAGGGCCGCATAGGAAACCTCGCAAAATTGTTGTGTAATGGCAAGAGCATTCTCCTTGTCAGTACAATAGAAATACAATGTCAGTACAATAGAAATATACGTCGCCGGCATATCCTAAGATTCTCACCTTGAACGGCGATAGCATAAACTGAGGAACGTTATTGTCCGGCATTATGCGCATACCTAATTGTTCCAGGTAAAATCAAAGCAGGAGTGGTGATAAAGGGCCTCCTTGACGAACCGATGAAAGAAGGTGAATTTGTTGAGTTAGCCGGTTGTTGACTATCACTGTTGTAGAGCCATTGGCATAACATATTCGAATACCATCGGTAAGCCTTGATCCTACGTCCGTATGCTGTACAAAACGGAGCAGGAATTGGTGACTGACACAATAGAAAAGAATTGCCAAATCTTGGTGTACTATGGCTACTTCGGCTCAAGTACCAAACGCACTGTCTAGAACAGTGTGGCCTTCGTACAGCGTAGGGGGAAGATATCCGATCTTATAAGAGTCGCGATAAATATCAGGTGAAAACGGAGCCAGAGAAGAAGAGAATATCTGGCAAAAATTCTGCAGTGGAATCATCAGGTCCTGGGGTTTTGACTTTTGCTAATGATGCTATGCCAGACACCAATTCTTGTATGGACGACATTAGTGTGTGGTCTCTGCATCCTGACATCTCTGTCCAAGAAAACGTGCTACTAACTGCGTTAAACATGACCGATTCCTGGTGCGCCCAAGTAGGACTTCAACTATCGGAAGAAAAAAAAAACGCTATACATGTCAGCGGCTAACAAATATGGGTAACGCCGACTTGAGAAACGGCCTGCGCTGTTGTTCAACAACCTCTACAGGAGGTACAAACTATTCGTGTGCTGGGCCTTGATGTTGCCTCGTCTGGGTCCGCGGCTTCATGGGTGAAGAGTGCGAAAGATCGTGCCGCACGGACAATACACTTGATACGTCGAATGGCGACGAAGGCTGGCGGGTCGCGCACCAGCGTTGCTCGCCTCCTTGTGCGGTCAGTGTTGCAACCCAGACTCGTGTACCAGGCTCAATTCCACCATCTCACGATGAGGGACTGGGATCGCCGCGAAGCCATCAACCGGGATGCCATGCGGGCCATTACTGGACTACCCCGAATGACCCCGATACCAACTCTGCAGGGGGCCCAACTCAACACGATTGATGAGCTGGTACACCAACGCCGCTCTGCCCGTTCCTGTAAAGTCTCGATGATCAGTGCAGCCGCTGCGCTAGCCCGGTACATGGGGTATGTTGTACCAAGTACCACTGTGAAAGGTTCAAACATTCCTCCGTAGCAGCGAGTACAGCTAACAGACAACAAACCAATCGGTCGCCTCTGTCACCAAGTACCTCTCCAGACCACTGCCCAAGTCTCTCGCCTACATAGCCCAGACACGGAAACGGCAATTGCAAATGTAGACGCCAGCGCCAAAAACGGCATGGTGCACAGCACACTGCACCCCAGTTACCAGAGGTGGATCAATCTTGCTCTTATGAGACTAATCCTTTGCCACCAGCGTATCTTGCTGAACTAGCAGCGATACACGATGGGATGGCCGCAATACCGCCTATTGTTCAGGCAGGGCCATACCATACTAACTCTGCGCAAGCCACCCACGACATCCGCCGCGTAACACAGCTACATCGTTCGCAGATGCCATTCACCACTTAGCACGAAGCACTCTACAGCAGATCCGCCTAGAATGGGTACCCCGTTCAGCTGTACCCAGCAGTAGGGAGGCAGACACGGCTAGTCGCCCGCATACCTTGATGCGACCTCTACCACTTTTCCACGACGATACAAGTAGAAACCTGGCACAACAGGAGGAAAGCCTCCGGCGCACTATGGGAGCCCCCATATCCCGGTGTGGTTCAAACATCCCTGGTGAATTAATTCGCCGAGAGGAAATTGCACTGCGGAGAATACGCGTTGGGATGGCCCTTCCGCCGTCTGTGACTGCCTTTTGGCCATCGCAGTACCGCGGGCCATACGACTCTACCAGCCCATTCTACGACTCCGCCGTACAGAATGTGAATGTGCAGAATCAGCTGTGGACCTGCCCGGGACTGCATCAGAGCCGATTACGACATCCTCCTGCAACCGGCCTCCACCCTGGTCGCCCTCCAGACCTGCAGCGCTGGGTTCATGGACCATTTCATCCGCAAATTCTGGACTTTATACACGAAGCAATCTTGTTCGTGTACCTGTGAATCGTGCACCGTTATGCCGCAGGGCAAACTTCTGAATAAAAAAAACGGCCGCGTATCTGCTCCTTTCGTTGCAAATGGCGTCAAAATGCGAGTCTTTGTAGACATTTGCAAGGAAATGCCCCCCTTTGCTTTCCCGCTCACCTCTCATGCTGTTCCTGGTCTGTCGCGCTCATCCCAAGGTAAACAAACTAAATGTTTGCTCAAGGCGATTTGAATTTACCACGTTCCACTGCTACAGGCGGGGTTCCTCGATGCCGGCGCTGCAGTACGGCGGCAACGCGCGAGTATCAAGGCGGCCGACTTCAAGGTTTATAGAACCACGTTGCCGTGCTCCACGTGCATTCCAAGCCGAACGTGAAACCTAGCTAGTGAAACCTTTCTTTGTTGTTGCCGCGTGATTTCTGATATGCTGCCAGGAAGTGGCGCGGGCAACAGCATCTAATCTAGGCGGCGGTTTTCTGCAGTAGATGTAGAATATCATTTTCTATCGAAAAACCAATCATCCCTGAATTTTTTAATAAAAGAACACTGTAAATATCCCTTGCGTAATTTCCTGTCTTATATTTGCGTAATGTCTTGTTCTTGTTCAACAAAGTTGACAAGTATGAACATATAAACCGGGCTTAGACGTTTACATTTGGCTGTGAGGATATAATACTACTGCTCAGTAACCATTTCACTTTACCCGTGTGGCTGAATCGAGTTACAGGCAGACAGACGGACAGGCGGACAGACAGACAGACAGACAGACAGACACAGACCAAAATTTCTGGGTTTAAGTAGCCCACAAAAACTATCGTCTTTAAAAAAAATTCTCGTATGCCAATCTCCTGCTCAGTCGAATCACACTCACGCAAACTAATGCATTTGTCAATAGACTTCTCACTCGCCATTTTTGGGAACTTCGAATAGGGTTCTATAATAATCTGTGAAGGCCATCATTATCTCATTAGTGTCATCAATAATTTTGATATTGTACTCAACTGCAAGTACTTGTTTCGACAGGGTGTGACGGCGCTCATGGCCTATGTATAGGTGACACGGTTGCATTTTAGTAAAGCGCTGTGATCGCGCCCGCACTAGAGCTCCCCGGTATTTCCCAGCATCAAAAGCTTCTCTGTGCCTTGTCTTTACGAATGTCATCCATTTATTCACCATGATACAGGCTTTCAAGTTTATAATGTTCTTTCAACAATATATTAGAATGACGTGTTTTTCTTTTCCAACGCCATTACTATAGGCTGTTATATAGGAGTGACTTTCCGTACTTGCTTAAATTAATTCCATCGTGCGAATATATGCAGATCATAGCGGTTCCTCGCCCACAGCAAAATGTCTGGCCCACGATTTAAAAAGGGTCATGGGTTAGTAAAAAAAATTACATTGCCACAATTCCCCGTGCAGGCGACGACTCCGACACTGTTGGCTACCATACGAGGCAGATAGCAGGCAATGGTAACTGAAAAATATTTGCACAGAATAACTATGAACGCACGGTAGGGTATCTAAGTACGCGTTAAATGTGATCTAGCCTAGCGTGAGACGCCCCCTGGAAATGTTTCAAACGATTTTGCAGTCAGACATTTTCCCCGATGTCAGAAAGGGGAGAGTTACGAACCGTGTTATCCAATGGTATTGCAACAAAGTCAGATCGCTGGTGCTGACACGACCTCTCAAAACGGGTTACACATGTATTTAAAGTCCCCTGAGGCCATTAACTAGCGCTCCGTGCAAAAATAAGTTCGTAATGATAGAAAATATTCTTCCCGTGTACGAAGTTGAGATGGTGCATAAACAACACGAAACCGCCATTAATTGACCGGTATGATTAAGCCACATACTATTGGGAGCCCCTTCCGATCAGTGGATACAAGTTCTGCACTGCATTGAAGGCGTTTTTTTCAGAAAAAGCATGCCCCCAGCAGATTTTCGCGTAGCTAAACCACACTTCACACACTGATTGAAACGGAGCTAGAGCTTCTACAGTCGTTTCATCCGACTCAATTTTGGTTTCTTGTATGGCCAGTACGTCAAATCTCGATCCCCACATTAAATGAAGAAGCTGGTCTTGCCGGTTCTTGTTACGCAAGCCACGTACATTTACCTTTCGAAACTGAAAGGAAAGAGCGCCCACCATGAAAACTTGCAGCACTGTATCGTCTCTACATCGCGTACCCGCAGTTCCATCAGGATCTGGAGGCCGGGAAGCACGACAGCGACCAGCAGTTGCACTTTCCGCAGCCGGGGATGTAGCTAAAGCTGGCAATGGTAATGATACAGGGTTGACGATTAGAGGAGCCTCTGGGGTCCATCAGGGCTTTACCAGACATAGAGTTTCATACTAACATATACTAGAGGGAAATCTGGCGCTGCATTTGCAGGCCACTGTGAGCGGCGCCATTGCAGCTAGCGACGTTCCTCGCTTCCTTGGCTTGGTTAGCCAGATGGCTCCTTTTTTGTCTTGAAGCGAAAATCAATAAAAAGGGGTAACATTGTTTTTTTTTTTGTTCATCTTGCATGAGGCTTCTAAATAATACCTGACAAATACACCTTTCTGGAGCCTTATTTTATAATAACAAAACAAATTTCATGAACCTTGTACAGTAATGTTGTTGCATGTTTGCAGCCAAAGGCAACTTTTCAGCCTGTTCCTTAGTCATGCCAAGGACAAGTGGAACATGGCTGCCCGGTACATGACGGAACGCTCACTGAAGCGCGGCTTCCCTAGGCAGTGGCGCCAGATTTCCCTCTAGTGTATATTAGTATGAAACTCTATGCTACCAGAGACCGACGTGGCACCCGGTGTCGAAGCCGTGGATGGTACCGCAGGAGCAACAGGAACAGGATCCAAAGCAATATCCTTGACAAGAAACCTCATCGCCTGCTTAATCACCTTGGCCTCTCGTTTTTAACCCGGAACACCATTTCACCTTGGGGTGAAGGTCGTTTGTTGTACCAGTGTCAAGTTGCGTGTATTTAATCCCCGTCGACAGTGGTCCATCCCGTAAAGGTGGTGACTTGGCTCATGTTGCAAACAAAACCGTAACCTTACCGCGGCCTCCTCGGCGATGCTTCTACAGTTTCCGGAGACAAAACTTTCCGGGCGCAAATCTTTTCGTGGCTTAGTTTTAACTGAGCGAACGAATTGCAACGACCCGCCGATGGCCGGCCGACTGACTCTGTCAGAGGGTCGGCGAGTCGCGCAGTAGGCTCAGTCAAGCCAAGCCTGCAATAGCAAGCGTCATATGAAACTTCATAGGAAATTGCGAAGGAGGATGCAGAGAGGAGGACAGCAGCTTCGAATAAATTTTCTTAGTAAATAAATTCGCTCAAACGCACGCAGAGTGGCCGAAACATGGCCACACTTCAGTTTCTGTGAATAATCCCACAATATTTACAAATCACTTCAATGCCCCTATAATACTGAATTGTGAAGTTCTAACGATAGTGTGCTTTTCAAGTGTAAGTGGTGGTGTCACAGCCAAGATAACGGAAGGTTCTGTATTTCTTTAAATTTTGGGCACTTCCAGACGAGGTGATGGCTATCTGAGGGGGTGAGTGTTGTGTAGTACGGGCCCTTGGAAATCACGTGAGGGTTTTTCTATTTGCGGGGCGTCTCTGATGCGTAAGACGTATTCGAGAAGATCTTGTTGATAAATTATTTTGAGATGTTTACAGGGGCGGGACGTGATCTTTTGGTGTGTTTTGTTCGAGTCGAAGTTATCCATTGTGATTATATTGCTGAATACGGGCTAAAGAGACAAATTGGAGCCTTGGGGTTAATTGGTGAACTCCGATTGGCAGGGAAAGTGGTGGAAAGAGTCAGCAGAGTTGATACGGGAAAGAGCCTATCGTGTAGGAGCATGGACCGCCTGCTCATAGCTCACGATTGCACGTATCATCGTCGTCTTATGATTTATTTATTTATTTATTTATTCATTTGTTCACAGTACCCTGAGTACCATAAGGCATTGGAGAGGGAAGTGGTTACATACAGTAAAGAAACGATAAAAGCAGTAAAATAAAAATGGTTACAAAATGACTTCTAAACAGAATCACAGCTGACGCATAGTAAGGCAAGTAGAAAAATAACAAGTTGGCTTCTAACTATATAATATTAAGTAATACCTAACAACAGTATCAGAAAGAAAAAAAATTCCCCGCATTTCCCCGATGGGAAGAATGTGAATGTGCGAATGCACGAGTTGAATTTGCGCGGTTCGGTAATGTTCGCGAAAGAGAGATCACACACACACACACAACTACAAAGAAAGAAAGATGCATTTATTCACAGACACCTATTTGTGTTGTCGTTGTACTTGATTGCTAGAGCGGATCTCAGCTTTGAAATTTCGTGTCAGTACTCCTTTAAGCGGGTGCATTAGCCCTTCTCACGCCCGATTCTTGGCCAATCCCCCACGTGGGTATGTGCCATGTCAGCGGCCAGGCAGCGCGCGCCCATCTCCCCCCGTTGCCAAGGAAGACGAGGAGATTCCTGGCCAATCCCCCACGTGGGTATGTGCTATGTCAGCGGCCAGGCTGCGCGCGCCCATCTCCACGTGCGCGGACATCGCCGGTGGACGCAGGTTCAGGGTCGCTTAAGAAGTCCATTGCACTTAAAAGAGACTCTATAATTATATAATGTTAGCTACTATGTTCTTAAGTGATTCATTATCAATAATGGCAGCGGTTGATGCAGGAAGGTGGTTCCATTCGACTGAAGTGACTGAAAACATGCATTTGTTTTTGACAATGGTATTCCAATTTTATTACCATGATTGAAGCGAAGCGACATGAAGGGCGGAGGCAAAGGATCCGTAGTCGTAGGTGATGAAACATTTTATGGAAGAGACAGACACGTAAAAGTTTTCGGCGACAAGATAATGGAGGCAGTTGAAGGCTATATTGCATCAAAGTTATGCGAGCGGTGCGATTAATGTTAGGAAGAATAAATCGAACAGAGTTATTTTCTACCATTTATAATGACTTAGAGTATCGAAACATGGGTCTCCTAAGGTGTTGTGCTGCTGAGCGCGAGGACGCGGGTTCGTATCCGGCCGCGGAGGCCGCTTTTCTAATGGAGGCGAAAAGCAAAAACGCCCGTGTGAACAAGATTTCGGCTCACGTAAAGATCGCCATGTGGTCAAAATTAATCCGGAGCCCTCCACTACGGCGCGCCTCATCGCCTGCGTTGCGTCGGCGCGTTAAACCCTTCAATAAATCGAAACTAGGGTCCCACAGTGATGCCACATACTCGAGCTTGGGGCTAGTTAATATTTTGTACTTTAGTAATTTAAGGGATAGAGGGGCTTTTTAAACGTTGCGTCGGAGGTATCGTAACGAGCAGTTAGCATTGACAATTACATATGCGATGGGACGGGTCCATGTGAGATTGGCTAAAATGTGAACACCAAGGTATTTATAAAGCGATGCCTGATCTAAACGGGAGTTATCAATAAAGTAGGTAACTGGTGAGCTGTTCTGGTGACACGTAAATATGTACATTTGTTAGCGTTCACTTCCATAAGCCAAGTTTTGCACCAGAAAAAAAAAATAGCGTTAAAATCGGATTGGAAGGCGGTTTTGTCATGGTGACCAGTTACTTTCCGGTACACAACACAGTCATCGCCTAGTAAATGAATATTAGAAGAAACGCATGGATGCAAATCGTTAATGTAAATAAGGAAAAGGAGGAGGCCCAGCATTGAGCCATGTGGCACACCGGAGTGGAGGCATGTTAGCTCAGAGTTAAAATTATTAGCGGACGCAGACTGAGAACGGTTTGTAAGAAAAAAACTCAAGCCAACATAAAAGTATCGTATCAAGGTTAAGATGGTGGATTTGAGACAACAATAATTTTTGCCAGACCTTATCAAATGCTTTGGAAAAGTCAAGAAACATGCAATCGACAGTGGAGGACTGTTGAAGAAAAGTATGCAGTTTATGAGCGAACAATGCAAGCTGCGTTTCACATGAGTACATTCCTCTAAAGCCGTGTTGTGACAGAGAAAAATAAGAGCTGAATTCCAAAAAATTATTTAGATTAGAGAATAAGATATGTTCAGTTAGTTTGCATGGAATACCTGTTATTGAAATGTTGGGGTAAGAAAGGGGTGAAGATCTGTTACCGGATTTATGGAGGGGCACCATTTCGCCGATGTCCAATTTAGCTTGTAGGACCCCATGATAAAGCGACTGCTGAAAAGAAAAACGTGTGTTTGTATTATGGATGAATAGAAACTAGTACGGATAAAACATTTTGAGCTGATCAGGCCACAACCAGGTGCAGTCGAGAGTTATAATGAACTAATAAGTTTTTATACACCACAAGAATCGATGGTAAGAGGAGGCATCTGGCTGTGATTATAATTCGAGGTAAGGGTAATAGGACTATATTAGTTTCAGAAAAGTTGGATGAAAAGACATTGTTCAGAACTCCAGCACACCGGTTAGATGAAACAGAGGTGTTACTATTATCAGAAAGCCTTAAAGAGTCGCCATCTTTAGGCGGGTTCATAACGCGCCAAAACTTTTTAACGTCAGTCGTTAAATAGATTGTATTGATAAAAAAATTGTCTTTGGCATTTTTATGAGCTTTGACACAATTTTCGGGTGCTGTCTTGTAGGCAGCCCACCAAACAGAGCTAGGAGATAGCCTAGCTAACTTGTTCAAACGATTCGTCCGGTGAGATAAGCGTCTTAAGGGGGTAGAGTACCATATGACGCGATATTTTTAGGCAGTATAGTGAGAGTGGGTATGTACTTATCTATTAGTTCATTAATTTAGTCCCAAAACATGTCCCAATTGGTTTGTGCAGAGCGACGGTCAAAATCTGCGAAGAAAGTGTCAACAAAACTGGATAGATGTTCGTTATTGGATTTAAAATTGCCTTTTTCGTAAAGCCGAATCGTTTTAGTTTTATTTTTAGATATCGGAAGTGGTAAGTTGATGTTAAACGATAACATACAGTGGTCGCTCCAGCCGGGTAAGTGCGCAATGCTGGACACGTAATGTGGACTGGAGGTTAGTACGAGATCAATGATGTTTGCGGCAGTATATGTCGGTACGTTGTTAATACTTCATTCGCGTTGCTTACCCGTTGCGCTTTCGTCAGTGAGCGCTTTACGCTACACCTTTGCCAAATGGATCTTTTGTGCTATACTACATCAGAGACAAATGTTGCCTCCTTTCCTGTCCTGTCTCTGAGCTGTGCTGCTTACGCCGCTTTTATTTTAAACTTTTTATCCCGCTAAATTGATTAGACTAACAAAAGGCGCAATTAACTCTGCTTTTAATGAAAGCGTTGTTATGTGTAATTAAGCTCCGCAGGAATGAGGGTTTCAGTGCACCAAATTTAGGTTTCACTAGCACGCACAAAACCTGTCGCTTTTCACATTGAAAGAGACAAGCAGCGCGGCTAGTGAGTGGCCTGATTTCTCCTGTTGCTCAATCCATCGATGATGTAAAGCGTGCGGCACTTGCTCTGCCTTGATCTTGCACATTTCGGTTCTTATTAAGCTATTTCACCCCGCAAATCACGTAGAGAATTCTCCAACAAGTACTGTTGATTTCGCCCGGCTGTCCCGAGGAAGTCGTGGCCAGTAGCACGACGACACGTAACGTTTTAACGGAGCAACCGTTACCGACAGGGGAGCAGAATTTCGCCTGCGATAAAGAAGGAAAGTTTATTACCGAGCTCGTCTTGCAGTGATAAACGGACTAAGAAAAAGGAAACTCCTACGTTCTGGCGGAGGCCTTTCACAGACGACCACGTGGTTTCGCGATAGCGCGTGAGACTTGCCACAGAAAAAAAGCCTATTGCTTATAACTGGCACGGAAGAATAAATTCGGCTGTTTTTCAGTACCCCCTCATTGCTTCGAGCGCGTGGTCGAAGCTCAGCTTTTGCAACAAGCATTTAAGAGTGCATATTTGGGTTTTACACGCCGAAGCTAAAAGTTGGCTGTGAGGTGCTCCGTAGCGGGAGGGCTGCGGATTAATTCCGAGAACTTTTGTGATTTCCACTTGGCGCCAAAGTCTCCACACATCGGTGTTTTTTTCCGCCATCACGAGAAAAACGGCTGCCACTGCTGGGATTGAACGTGAGAGACGGCGGTGGGCATGGGAATGAACTGCGCGGAACTTTAATATCTCATGATAGAAGTCCCATTAATATGGTTCAGTTTTGTTGCAAGATTCTTTGCTTTTAATATCGTCTTTATCATTTCCGTCTTGTAGGCATAAATGTGGATATTGAAGACATAACAATGACTCCGACCCCAACAGAAACTGATACAATGACGTTATCCCACCCGAACGGGAGCCTGATTCAATGATCATTCCCGGCCCGTCGAACGTCCGTCGAAGCCTGTTTTTCATCTTTCGGAAATGTGGATAAACTCGCTTTTGTTATGCAATGCCGATGCCTGCATTAGCCCCGGTTAGTCCTTCCAGTCTTTTGTATTGTTTATTTCCCGACCACACTTGCCGTTTCCCATTAAAGGGACACTGAAGTGATATGTAAACATTACGGCATTACTAGCGCAAATTGTAGTCCGGAGTCCCCAGGCCATGTTTCGACCACTCTAGGCGCGTTTACGCGATTTTATTTAGTAGAAAAACTAATTCGAAAATGCTGTCCTCCTCTCTTTACGCTCGCCCATTTTCTGTGGCGTTTTCGTGTGACGTCAGGAGGCGATGAGCTGGCAATTGGCTGCGGCGCTACTGAACGGCTCCCCGGCCAACAGAGGGGCTCTTCGATTTACAGATTCGGACTCACCACGGACTCCCCGAGAAGCAGTCCGGCATTCGATTTTCCCTGTATCCCTAAGTCTTCCCTTCCCATGTATCCCTAAGGCTTCGGGGAATCCTCGTACTACCCGCGGACTATCCGCGGTGAGTCCGAGAGTGTAAATCGAAGAGCCCCAGAGTCAGTCGGCCCAGCGTTTCGTCCGTCGGCCGCCGGCGGGTCGTCGCAGTCCAGGAGGTTAAAAAAAATTGCTTGGTCGCAATTCGTTCGCTTAGTTGAAACGAAGCCAGGACACGTTTGTGAATGGAAGAATGTGCCTGTCTTTACTTGGTTTGTTTGTACACTGTATCTAGCTCCAAGTCAAGGTCGCTTCAACAAGCGCAGCACAATCGCACATACGACGCTTCGCTGACTGGTACGCCAGTAGGAAAATATAAGGCTTCTTGAAGGCGGGAGAAGAGTCAGCGAAGTCAATATAGGCACTAAGGAAATAAAATCAACTGATATTTTTACCGTACAGCGTAAAACTATGGCGCGGGAAGCACTTTTTTGCGCTGGGCGAACAAGCACAGCGGTCAGCAGCACGACTACGCATCTGCGAACGCTTTTCCGTCTACGAAATGCAATTTTGCTAGACGTGAGCTACTGTGGAAACTCGGGCGACGCTTACTGCACGAGCGCAGCACAACAAATAGTCACCTAAGCTGCTTGAAATGCCAAAACTAAATAAAAGTGTAAACCGGTTGTACAATATATACCCTATATTAGCCATACCTTCGCATCCCGCTCCGTGGCTCAGTTGTCTGAGGCGCTAGGAATGTCACCGCAAGTGTTTTGCAAGTCACGAGTTCAAATCCCCGCGAGGACGTGCTTTTTTTTTTTTTTTGTAAGTTAACTTTCTTGTTTTCCGCCGATGTTTTCTATATTGAGTTCACCTTTTTTTGGGACGCAACGTTCATGGCTACACGAACTAGTTCACACAACGCGCGCAGGCTGGCACTGGCGCGCTAGCGAGTTCGCGTTGGCGTGCTGTTGCCATAAGCACGGACTGCTTGCAGGCAGTGGGCACATGCCAGAACGAACAGACCCTTGGCCTGGTGCGAACACGCTTTTTACGATACAGGCTTGAGGGAGGCAAGCTCCAAATATGGGGGAAAAGCGCACGACATTTGGGCGTCTGCGGGTACGCGGAGGGCGTTCATGCACTGCGTAGGTCTCGGCTAGTGAATGCTACGACTACAAGCAGTCCTGGGAGGCTTATCTTGTGCATTTTACAGCCGACAACATGGCAGAAGCGCGGTACGATGATTACTGAGATATTGAGAATGCCCATCCAACAACGCCATTGGTTATGTTTTACAGAACCGAAACCGAAACCGAAACTTGTTTGATTGCTAACCTTGGGCATCGTCCAATCACGGCGCCCCTCCTCCCAACGTCACAGCCTTAGTTGGTGCGGCCGCCGCAAACCGCGCATGGTAGTTTTTCTTCTTTCGCGCTTTGTAAAATAATTACCGATTTGTCAACCGGATAAACGATGAAAAGTGTGCTAATTTGAGCCAGTCTACGCAGTGCAAGCAAAAACGGGAGCTTGACAAATTCACTTCAGTGTCCCTTTAATCAGTACTGATAGTGTTTATTACGACAATTTTTTGCGCTTATTTTGAATAAAAAACGGGAAGTTGCAAAAAATTAGAGAATATGTAATTAATTTTTTCCCCAAGTGCTGTCTTTTACGTTTTTATGCAGTCATTGCTGAAAATATGGTGCCAGGGCTGTCCATCACTACTCCCGTTTTAACCTGATCCGTAGCAGTCATTGCTTCACTGTAACGGGTCGTTAATACGAAAGCACACGCCTAGCATCTTATCTTCATTTCTAAAGATGTTGTGAGCCGTAAAGAAACCTTACGCATATTGTCAGACCTCAGTGCCAATATTAGTGCAAATAATGTCGCAATTACGGGGCCGCAAATATGTCCGCACGCACGCACACACACAAAACATTTTAAGACTGGTTCTACTGAGAAATTTTACACCTCGAAGGACCACATTGTTTTCTACAGCGCCTAGAGGCGCATTCTGGCTCAAGTATGCGAAACGGCAATACAGGGCGAAACATCTCAGTTCACCAGTATCAGGACAAACCATTCAATTAGCTTGATTTATAAAAGTGTGATGTTATGAGCCCTATCGTGGGTGTGCATTGATTGATGTAATTTCTCGGGTCACTAGGCAGTATTAGTATTCAAGGGCTTTATTACTGCGGAGTACTACATGTCTAACCACCCAGTTTTAGTCCCGGTGAAGCCGCTTTACTTGGCGCTGCTCCACGGCCTCCTCTTCACCACGGCCGAACAACCCTGTTTCACAAATGTTACTGCCCTCGCCACCACCGATGCCTCTTTGACAAGTTGAACGATCGGCTGACTACGGCGGCAGCGCTGTCATCAGATTATACCGGAGAGTGAACAGAAGCGCGAATGGGCGTAAAAAGATCGAAAGCCGCCCGGAAGGTGGCGAGCATGTAGCCGCCGCCGTTGCCGCCACAAATTCGACCTCGCCGAGTAGCTGCGAATGCCCCGCGGTTGAAGAGAAACCTGCCCGGTTGGAGCGTCGGCGTGAGCCCATAATTCTTCTTCAGCTTGAGAGGCTTTCCCAGGAACTTTTTGCCGGTGTATTTCACGCCTAAGAATGCGCCTATCACCGGTTTCTGGTGCATGCGTGCACATATTGGCGGTGGAGGCAGGAGGGCGCGCACGCACAGATCGGTTTTAGGTCGCGTCCGATGACACGCCAGTTGCGCTGGTGGGAGATTTAAACGTGGAACTTCATGGCCCAATGCAACAATGTCAGGTGTACTCGGAAACTGAGCGGTTTGGGGCTGGGTGTGTAGGTTACGCAGACAGTAGGATGCCTACCACTGGGGATGGAAACAAACAGTCACAGGCTTGTCCGGTAGAATAAAGCTCGAGACCGTTCATGTATTGACTCGCGATGAGACGGACGCACGTCGTTCGCTAGAGGAAGACGCGTGGGAATTGAACAGGTGTCGGCCCGAACAGAATCGCGAATTGGCACAAAAGCAACGCAAAGCTTCTGCCGTCGCCGTTTCCGCCTCAAGCACCAGCTCGTCGAGTAGCCGCGAATCCCTCCAAGATGAACAGCAACTTGTCCACTTCGAACGTCGACGTGAGCCAAATAGTACCTGTTCTGCTAAAGGGCTTTCAGAGCGATATTTTCGGCGGTGTCTTTCACTTCTAAGTACGCGCTCATAACCGGTACCGCATCATTCGAGCACGGGTTCGGAGTTGAGGGAGCGGGGAAGGGCGTGCACGCGAAGGTATAGGTTTTATTCCAAGAGAGTGAATTGCTAGTCTAGTTGGTTCATATTGTTCAGAAAAGAGGAAACCAGTGAGCAGAACGCAGGACGAGAAGAGGAGGCACACACACAACACCGCTGAACTAACAACTGGTTTATTCGGAAGAAACCCATCACATTTATACGCCAAACCTGCGCGCGCGCACACTTACGAGCAACGTGAAGAGCGGAACTATAAAGATAAGAATTCAAATTCAGTGATAACAACCGAAGGATCACTAACGCAAGTCTGTTTATTTTTTCTTATTAAAAACGCTTCTAGCAGTTCGCGCTCACGTCTCGATTTCCCATGACCGATAGTGCTAGCGAGGTGAAACCGTGGGGCCCAATTCTGGCAATATTTTACATGCAAAGCTAAATTGCTTCCCGTGCCCGAGCCCAAAGTTCCTCGATGCTGCCTCAGGCGTTCATTTAGGCATCCGCCAGTTTGCCCAATGTATATTTTTCCAGAGGACAACGGGATAGAAAAACCACCCCCACTGCGCATGTAGTGAACCTCGTCTGGTGGTTAGTTTTGCAAGTGTCAGCTTGCCTCTTCCCACCAGAGATTTTGGGGCACAGGCCAGAAAGTTTGCGGGGAGTAGAGAAGACCATGTTGACACCATATTCTTGGGCCACTTTTTTCAGCCCATGGGAAGTCTTGTGGAAGTAAGGGGTGACTTCAAACTTATTTCTCCGTTCTTCCGCTAGGCTACCAGGCTTTGAAGTAAGTTTTTTCTTAATTTTCTGACCCAAAGATTCACCCACCGCCAGCAAAACCTGAGAGGGAATCACAGACGCCTTACACCGGTCAACCTGTTCTGCCAGACTTTGGTGCATCACATGTGGACAACTTTTCTTCACAGCATTCATGAAACCCAAGTTTACTATGTTGCGCTTCACCAGCTTCTTACTGCTTTTTACTGATTACACGTCCGTTGCGCTGGCGGAAATTTAAACTTGGACATCAAACCGCCAAATGAGACCTTTGTGGTGTCCTCAGTGGTCGAGCGGATTGGTTTGGTGTGCGACACAAACAGCAAGATGCCTACGGCAGGACAGGAAAACAGACAGCCTCATGTTGGTCCGCTCGAATAAGCCTGGGGTACTAAGAAGTTTTATCTAGCTAATGTACTAAGAAATATGCTCAATCGCGAATTATGAACGAATGCGTTTTGTTTCGTGGGCTCCGTGTAGTGCATACAGCTTCGCAGGTCATGCTCCTTCACTGAGTAGATCGGCAATAATTTTCTTATCTTTCCTTTTGGGAACTTTGCCTTATGCCTGAAAGGTAAACTGATGATTCTATGCATCGAGGTCGAGCTGCCGAAAGGCCCAAAACAGTCAAAAACATCCCATTCTAACAATGTCGGTTAGTTCAACAAGTATTGTTTTTTAAGCCTTGAAGAAAAAGAACTCCTTCAATTTTATTTCCAGCGTTTAAGCCACTGGCAATAAAATAAATATACATGGTCATGGTCACGACTTTAGCTCCCCTTTCATTATTGGAATCCACCTTGAAAGAACGTTCCGTCCTTCATTTTCTCGCTCATAGATACGCGCTGTCCGCCCTCGCGTCGTCCCGCGCGACAATGCCCGCTCTTCTGACTGTTCAAGTTAGACGGCATGAGAAGTGTCAGCTGTCTTTCTAAACCTGATCTTGTACGCACGCTGCAACTTTTTTGTTCTCCGCAGCACTCACCGCTCCTCAAGGCCAACTAGTCCTTTATCAAATCACGTACTCTACTGCTGGTTCAATGACCTACTGCAGCATACGAGCAGCATTTCAAGAGAAAGAACCCTCTTTCATTGCGAAATCTTTGAATGGCTCATTAACCGAGAGCCCAAGGACGCGGGTTCGATACCGACCGGGGTGGCTGCTTTCCCGATGCAGGCAAAAAACGAAAGCGCCCGTATAGCGAGATTTGGGCGCACGTTAAATATCCCCATGTGGTGGAAATTAATCTGGAGCCCTCCACTACGGCGTGCCTCATAGCCTAGGTGTAGCTTCGGCGCATCAAATCCCAGAATCATCACCATTACCATTAAGCGATAGAAACGCCTTTCCAGGCAACCGCACGTAACTTACCATAGGCAACGAAAGGTTCAATACCGTTTCCCTTACAAATAAGACACTAAAAATGGGCCCCGGCGGATAAGCGATGTTTGGGGATGCGCAGATCCACGTAGAAAAGCAGGGAGGGTGGTCGGTCAGCGGCGGATGTCCGGCTGTCTTTCTCCTCGCGGGGAGCTTGCACTCCGGCCACTTGTGCTCCTATCCCCCGAGGACAGCAGTCATCAGGTGACCGGAATTCCGCGCGGCGGGAGGGGTTGGAGGAGTTCAATCGGACACTCAGCGGCGTTCAATTGCATGATACGTGACTCACAACTTATAGAGGCCCTTATTTTTCCTTGGAGTTTATTTAACCTACGTTAATAGTGACGCGAAAAAAACTAGTGCTCTTCCATTCTCTGTAAAAGGATGACCTGCGAAGCGGGATGCACTACACTGGAGGGCACGAAACAAAGCACGTTCGTAATTTCTGCTTGAGCATACTTCGTAGAAAATTCGGTGAATGAAACGTATTAGGACCCCAGGTTTATTCCAGCGAACCAACATAGAGGTGTCTGTTTCCCTCCCGCGTCGTAGGCATCTTTCTGTTTGTGTAACGCAAGAACCCATCCGCTCGACCACTGAGGGCATCGGACAGATCTTATTGGGCCGTTGGATATCCGCGTTTAAACCTCCCGCCAGCACAACGGATATATCATTAGTGGGCCTCCTCGATTTAACAGTCCTGGACGGTCCGCGGGCAGTCCAAGGACTGCGTTTGGACCGGAGGTCCCATAGGAATACATGGCAAAATCGAGCGCCGGATTGCGTCTCGGGCAGTCCGCGGACGATCCGGGACTGATAATCGAGGAGGTCCAGTAAGGGCATAAAACCTACAGCTTCACGTGCACGCCCCCCTCCCTCCACCCCGAACCCGTGCCCGCATAAACTCGTACCGGTTATGTGAGCGTGCTTAGATGTGAAAGACACCGTCGAAAATGTCGCTCTTTACCTGAACAAGAAATATTCGCTCACGTCGGTGTTCGAAGCGGACAAGTTGGTGTTCATCTGGAAGCGATTCGCAGCTACTCTAGCGGCAATGGCGACAGCAGCATTGCGTTTGTTTCGTGCCAATGCGCGCTTCTGTTCGGGCCGACACTTCATCCATTCTAGCGGGTCTTCCTCCAAGCAAACGACGTGCGTCCGTCTAATCGCGAGTCAGTGCATGGAAGGTCTCGAGCTTTATTCTAGCGGACAAACATATGACTGTCTGTTTCCATCACCCGTGGTAGGCATCCTACTGTCTGTGTGACGCACAAACGTTGCCCCAAACCGCTCGGTTTCCGAGTACACCTGAAAGGTTGCATTGGGCCATGGAGTTCCGCGTTTAAATCTCCCACCAGCGCAACTGGCGTGTCATCGGTCGCGGCCTAAAACCCAGCTGTGCGTGCGCGCCCTCCTGTATCCACCCCCAACCTGTGCACGCATGCACCGGAAACCGGGGATGGGCTTATTCTTAGGTGTGGAATACACTGCAAAAAAGTTCTTTGAAAAGCGTTTCAAGCTGAAGAAGAATTATGGACTGACGCCGTTGTTCCAACCGGGCAGGTTTCTCTTCAACCTGGAGGGATCCACAGCTACTCGGCGATGTGGAATTGGAGGAGGCAACGGCGGTGGCTACATACTCGCCGGCGGCTGCTTTCCTCCGCTGCACGCCCATTCGCGCTTGTGTTGTTCTCCGGAATAATCTGATAACGGCGCTACCACCGTTGTCAGTCGAGTGCACAACTTGTGGATGAGGCATCACTGGTGGCGAGAGCAGTTACACTTGTGAAAGAGGGGTAGGCCGTGGCAGGAGGAGCCCCTGGAGCAGCGCTGAGTAAAACGGCTTAACCGGAACGAGAACGGGGGTGGGGGGGTTAGACACATACTGTTTCACAGTAAAACGCATTTATTAAAAATGAAGAGGTCTGCAACAGTACCGATAGGCGTTGGACTTCTGATGGGTGTAATAAAAGTAAGATAAAAGAGCTAGAAAAGAGGGGGGGGGGGCTGAAATGAGTGATGATGCATAAATGGGATATAGAGAAATCGTCTACCAAATAAAATATTGATATAGGAAACACGCTCTTGAAATATTTATGGTGCGTACAGACATGGACGTAGGAGTAGAGGGCAATCACAGAGCGCTACTTCCAACTGATTTTGTTCGCACGACCCGTGCGTATAGTAGTACACCGACCAGTATCGAAATCCGACCACGAATGCCTGCTTGTGAAAGTCACGCCAAAAAGTGTGTACTCTGTCTGTCAGGCTAAGCGATGGCACACTCACACAAGACAACCCTGCTCTTTGAACTAAATCAGCACCCGTTCTCATAATCAGCTCGTTTAGGGAGATCGGCCAGTTTATACTCTCCTATCTCCTTTCCTCTGGTAACACCCACTTGCCTAGAAATCTAAACTCTGAAACAGAATGTGACCATATAATAGGCAGCAAGATGTGTTCGTTGACGCGTACGGATTACAAGATAGAAAATATCAAATGTCTAGAGATGGGGATCAAAAGATGTCATCAAGCCCTGAGGCTGTCAGGAAAGTCAAGAAAGTTGTCCTTAGCACCTTCACTTTATGCTTTCGCCGAGGCCCGATGAAGTGACATAGTTTAAGCCCTCCTTCTCGTCGAAGTCACACATATACTTCGGATGCTGTTGTACGCACAAGTCAAACAAAACGTAACATAGCCCGGCTTCGTGAACTAAGAATATTTTCTTTTTTATGCGGCTGCCAGGATAAATAGAGTATGTGGGGCTGGATTATATTTTAAAATTACTCTCTTGAAAAGTCCCTTCGAGGCTGCTCGCTGGGCATATTGCGGAGAAATCCCATCAAAATCTCCAAACCGTGCTTCGTTTACTTTTTATTTCACCTGTACACTTGCGAATCTTCGCCAGTCACATATATGTGCCTAATGTCCTCACTTATAGACCGTACCGGAAACAATTATGATTCCACCCCACCTAGCTTAAATACGAAGCTATGCAACGTTCAGTGGCAGCCTGTGCCGCACGCACCCAGTCCCCCTGGTAGACTTAGCGGAAGCCAGAAGTTCCACATAGGACCTATCACACAAAGAGGCACGTACTTCGTCAGAGGAACTTGTCAAGCGGACAGCTGGTGTTTCGATTCCCGATCAAATAGAGTGCTGGGCTTGCCATCACCACGCAAATGTGATTCCAAGAGGGCATTGTAAATTGTGGATTCGCGGGTTGGCCGCATTGGAGACGATGTGGCCGCGCTACCAGAATGGTCTTGCAGCTACTGAAGACAAATTGTACGTCCTTCGCGTGCCACACCTTAGACTCGAGTTGGCTGCGGTAGTCGGGCAGCTTAATAAAAGCTTGCAAAGCTGGCTGAGCATAACCGAGTATAACCTACGGCCGGGTAGTATTTTCACTTACATCAAGAAGAACTTCTCTGACAGCTGCTATATCAGTGGAGGTAAAATGCGTTTTGTGGCAGAATTTGTCTGATGGAGCATCCTGGTGACGGAATGCTTATGCCGTTAGCCGAAGAGACCGAAGTGATTGCCACCCCTGTGTAAACTTCAGTGTGGCCTGTATAACAAGTGTCATCCTGCTAGCAGAAATACGTTCAAGTCAACGCCGGTATGCACAGCGTTTTGCATACTTTAGGTACAGTGCAGACAGCCTGTGATGCATACGTCCAGGGCAGAGCAGCATGCTGGGGAGTAGGTAATTTACTGGCATGATATGCAACACATGAGATGTAGAAATGGCAGCTAGGGGATGGTCGAAACATCAGGGCAAGTGATGTAGGCTGACGCAGAGGAATTCTTGGTAATTTCGCCACTTCCTATAATTTAGAGTGCTGCTACACGCGGGCTGTTCAGGGGATTGTGCCGGCAGAGGTAAAAAACGGAATTAAATTTGATTCTTAATTTGTGCCGTAGCCTTCAAGTGAAAAAAGCAATGACCCGGTGTCATCGAACAAAGGAAATTAAAAGCAAATGAGATGGCACTGTTTTGTAGTCATGACGCCTGTCAGTGCATGACTACGTGAGGAGCTCGTGGGCCCTGCTCGCAGATGATGACGAAGAGACTGGGGCCACAACGTGCGAAACAAAACTGGAACAGCGGTAAGATTGCCGGCCACCAAGCAAATCTACGGTTGTGGATGTTGGAGAGCTAGGACAAGAGTGTGAGAACATTCACGTATCACTTCACTTGCAGAAATTATATCAAAAGAACACTGACGAAATTCCATCCACCACGTTGTCTTGTCCCGCGCACGTGGCGTGAGAAGGTCATTTCGGCAAATAGAACCTGACGCGTGAAAGAATGCTGCAACTCAGTGGCCAGGGAATACTTCAGTGGATACGTAAACCTCTGTATTCACTGACGCAGGGGTAGCCAGCAGAGCACTAAAAGCCCTCATGCTGGCTCAAACTGCGGGGGTGTTGACAAAATAACCACCACGTCAAGGGAATCCCATCTATCCACGAGAAGAAACGTGTTTTGCAGCGTTATCTCACGAACCTGCACCTGACGCCTTTCCGGACCTCATGGAGGTCGCAGATATGCCTAACGAGAATCTGAAGACTAACATTAGAGCAAAGATATTAAAGTTTGTGTCGCAAGGAAGGGAAGAAAGCCAATATAAACATAGGGAGACCGTTCCTGGGTTTTGGGAATGAGCAGAAATAGAAAACGTTAAAGTAATACTTTGCCAAGTCTTTCCTCTACAAAAATTCAGCATATGGCAGCGAAATTCCAAGACAAACATAGGGAATTTAGAGAGAACAAAATGTATTTGATGCATGTGGTGCACATTCATCGGATATATGAGAGGTCCAGCATCCCCTTTTTTACTGGCTCGAACTTGTGATGAAGTCTACACCTTACGGTAGGAGACCGCGTGTCGTCAGTCATGCATGCCGTGCTACAGGGAAAATTACGCCCATCTTCCGCGAGGGGACCCTGGTGTGATGCGACGCATCGGGGTGTTCAATTGGTGTTTCCATTGGGTTGATTCTCTAAATCGTGTGAAACGTGTTGTGAACGTATATGATGCATTTCTATCACATGCGGATATTCTATACGCGGAAGATGGGCGTAATTGCTTCCATCACGTCTTTATCGGAAGAATCAAGTCAAGCACGAAGTCATCAAGCATAAAGTCACGCGGAGTCGAACGAGAGCGAGCGCTTGACTGAACCACCGCAGCGCGATTCCCGCTTTATAATCACAGCGCTTGAAGCAGAGGAGACAACGGAGGAGAGTCGCGCACTTGCGCACTTGCGCACACCGGAGCAGTTGTTAACGCAGCGAAGCGTGCGCAAAAACAAGCGCAGCAGCTGTTGTTATGATAATGAGCCGGAGTGAGAGTGTTGCACACAGCTGTGGGAGAGAAGAACGGAGGAGGGATGCGGACGGACGGCGCGATGACGACGCAGGAGGGACATGCCTCAGAGCAAGAGATGCGCCGAATCTAACAAAGAAAAATTGGCGACAGCTTGAAACCCGGCCAAACAACTGACACGGCATGGCGATCAGCTTTTACCGAGCTGTATTGCTCAAGAGGCATACTGCCCCCTTTGTTAGGCGCAGTCGTGTTCCTGGTTTACGTCAACCTTCCGTTGACTGCCGCACTAAAAGCATCCATTCGCATTACAGGGGTAATTGTACAGAACCGGTGGAATTTCATGAAAGTCGTCTTTGCTCTAATTAACGTAAAGTTTCTTCCGTACAAAACATTAGTGCCGCCAAAGCGTTAGCATGAGTATCTATTTTGGATCTTCATATGGTTATAGATAACAATGAAGCCATCCCAAAATGCGGACCATGATTATTTGGTTTAATTCCCCTGAAGTGAAAGTGTAACGTATATGAAGGCTAATTTCAACTTTTCCCGTTTTTTGGTACGACGTAAAATAATGACCAATAATGATTCAGCGTTTTTTTTACTATCCCTGAGCGTAGCTATAATTACGCTGCGATAAAACATGCAAGCTTCGAATTTTCTTCAGCCATATAAACCAGCAATTAAACCTTCTCATCCCCAGTACATATACTGACTAAAGACATTTTTTGGATCGATCGCTGTATTCCCAGACACCATGTATTCAAATCAACCGATTGTAATAGTATTTTGTAATCCGCCGTTGATGATGATACGTTTTGTATTGCTGGCTTACTGCTCTCCGTGATCCCTTGTGCCTTGAGAGTAATTAAACGAAAAAAAAAATCACCGGTGATTGCGATGTCCCGATATGTGAAGTTTGAGCGTAACCGTTTAATTTTTTATGTTATGTAATGTGTAGTGAACCAACTTTTTTGAAAGGGACATGTTTGTATGTACAGTTATAAATCGCTGTTTTTATTACGATTAAGAGAGCGCTATTAATAGCGTGGCCGGTAAGCTCGATGTGCGGCGCGGCACAGTACAAGTTAAGCGGAGTGTTGTGCGATTGCCTCTCCAGCTGTGGGATCAAGGGAGCGAGCCCGTGGGTGATGCGGCGGCGCGTTTCACAGCACTCGCCGCAGACAGACCTCCCCTCAGTCAACAGACGACTGCTCGGTATACCACGGCGCCATCTCCTAGCCTGTAGGTAGACCTGTGCTCATGCAGCACTTTGTTTCCTCGTTCGCAACTCTCCACGACCGTACACCTCGTCATAGTCCCGCTCTGCCTCCCACCGCTTTCGTTCTCACGCTCTCCTCACTACAACCACCATTCATTCTACGCAGGGATCCGCGTTGGCCCTCTTTCATCTCCCCGTTTGATTCCAGTTCCATCGGTTACGACGCTTCTCAACCGCGGGAACCGGCACTTTGAGCTATGCTCTAAAAATGTAATTGCGACACAACTTTGAAGGACACGAAAGTAAAGACTGAAAATTCTGCCTACGGGAAACTGACCAGGTACTTGTCGTCGCGAACGGAAAACAAGTTTATTCAAATGATCGGTGAGCGCGTGGATGGAAAAATCGTGACTGAGATCACAGAGACTAGATGTTTGGGCATTTTATTCGATAACATCCCCTGTTTCGCACGCGTATCAGATGGGTCAGGTGATAAAGTATGTGCACATTAGATGCGACGAGGTCACACTTAAAGTGGACCTATTATCCTTCTTCCCCACAAAAAGTAAAGCAGCTGCAAAATTTGCAGACCGAATTATAAAACGACTCGAATACGATGAACCGGACATTGCATTTCGCCACGGCCACAGGAAGGGCAAGGCAGCTGTTATGACTGAATTAACGGTGGCTCAAACGTCAGGATCAACACAACATTTCAGAGCTGCTTCACCTCTTGTCAATTATTCGCTGAATCATCGCGGTGTTTGCATGCATTGCATTGCATTGCATATCTTAGTTTGCATGCAATAGGATGGTCAGTCACAATAAATTTGTGCGCACATTTTGAACCTTGTGCTAGTACTTTGAAACGAAGTGCGTGTTATCTGAAGCCTATTAGGGTGTTACACACACGAAGAGAAACACATACCCACAGAGGTGTTTATTGCAGATGTATCGTAGAAAAATAATCTGTTCAATCATTTAAGCCAGTAAACAAGTTCAATGAACAAATTAAACGGATGAATGAATGAGTGAACTGCTGTGGAAGCACAACGAGGGTCGACCACAAGGAATATGTGCGCGTACTCGGAAGCCCAGCAGAGCGTCATGTACGTATATATCTACGGAGTAAGTATAATCGCAATGTGTATCGAGCAACACTTTACAAGCAATAATTTATGCTGTCTTTTTAGGGACGAAGCACCTTAGGGGCTCGGGCTGTCGTTTATTCCTGTCGCCGTTGTCTGATGTCGTCACGGCAAATAAAGTTGTAAAACAATGGTCGAAAACACAACTGTTGAATTCATAAAACCGGCTCAAAATAGGCTAACATCATTTAAACTAATTTCAACTAAAGGAATAATCACGACCTAATTGCATTAGTAACAAAAACTTGTTAAATTGCGTCCCAGAATTAGTTTCAGACGGCAGGTTTTCTCCTGTAAAGCATACTGGTTAGCATGCTGCGGCGTCTGAAACAAAGACAAATTACGGCCAGTCTGTCTCATTTAACTGCTTAAATCCGGTTCAACGCAAGAGAGGGCGCCACCGCCTCAGCAAGCGCGCGATTGCTCTTCCCACCTGCGTATCTCTGGCGGCAAATGAGCGCACGGCGTCAGGTAAAAGAGAGACTGACAGCTTTTAAATACACTTAGCACTGCATGCTTCCCCCTCCCTAGGTTGTTTCATATTAGTGGAGATGGCCCGGGATTTTTTTTCTGAGTCTTTTTCCCACACATCAAAGAAAACAAACAAGATTCATTCAGACCCGCTTAGTGACGCTAATGAAGCAGGTGATGCTTGCTTCGAGCATGCATCCCATCCTTGCAAAAATGTTTTAAGACGAGAGCCTCGGTGGTCTCATCAAACGCGAAAGGAGACAGTCTTCGTCATCGTCAACACGAATGGTCCCAAAATGGCCGCCGCTGTAAAAGGGAAGTAAACAAATACAGCGCATTCGGAGTCGTTTGAGATTCGAACTAGGGTTTCCAGAGCAGCAGCCGAGTGCGTCACCACTGCGCTAAGTCGGCATCCTGCCCAAGAGGAAGCAAAAGTTGGCATGGTGCGTGCCGCTTAAAAGATGAACGTGACAGCACCTGAGTAGGACGGGTGCCCGCCAGACACGGAGAGCTCTGATTCTGGGGAAGCTGCTGCGGGAAGGGCGGCAAGTCAGCTTTCCGAAGTAATTCGCAGCAGAAGAAGGAGAAACGAAAGCGAAGAAAGGGATGGAAGCACGACATAGCAATATGGAAGTCTGATGACCGCTAGCCTTCGGCCTTGAAACCGTGGAAGCAGAGCTAAGTGCCAATAAAATTTTCTGGAACTTGGGAATTCCTCCAAGCATTTATTTTATGGTCGGCTAAATGGTGAAAACTACTAAAATATGCGTGTGTGGCAGTTATTACCATTATCCAGAAAACGCTGAGCGCTCACCACTGAGCTACCCGCCGAGGGGAATGCAGCTACAAGATGATCTCGGCGCTTCAAGCGCTGCAAGATGCAAAGTAATTTCTGCAAAAAAGGATCGGTGTCTTGACCTTGGTCACAACTGCATCCATTTCGTCCAGCTATTTTGTGGAGAATGCGCAAGTTAACCTTCTGACCAGAGACACACCCCCGGCGACACACCCCTCGCAGCGCATCGCGTGATTCGCCGGGCCAGCTGTCGACGCTGCGCACAAGTCGTTTTGCGACTTTGCGGCGGCGGCTGCTACGGGAGACGCCAGGTGACCTGCAGCTGACCGAAACTGCCGTCTTCCACGCATGCGCTGCTTGGTCGTCTCAGGATATGTGACTCATATTGCACCACGCTCGCACGCCGCGTTCGCCGAGAATGAAAGCGAGGTCGGGCCTCCTTCTGTGAGCGTTGCACGGGACCGAACGGCCTTGAGCAATACAGCTACATCAAAGGTTAACCAAGCCAAACCAAGACCAAACTAAACTAAGGGTGCGTTCCAATTTACCGTTTAGACAGCTTCGTTGCCTTCTTCGCGGACAGTACGCCATGTTAAGCCCCGTTCCAATTCGAACGAAGCAGTCAACGAAGACTGCTTCGAGGAGACAGCATCGAAGTCAGCAACGAATCAGGCTACCTTCCCGTCTAAACTGAAAAGCGACGCCAGCGCCACCTTTTTGCGTTTTTATGTTGAACCAAAAGCACTTGTTCCTTTAATTAAATATTTAGTAAAATTTACTAGTCATGAAGGTGACTTTGCCTAGTTTTTAAATTACGTAACGTTTGTAATAACAACGGTAATATTAGTTACGAAACTTGCGCCTTGGTCATCTCAACATGTCTGCAACGACGCTGTCGTCTGCTGGTCGTCTGCGCTGGTGTTGCGTTTGCGACCGAGGCGCCGTTCCAATTTCATTCCTTTAGACGTCTAGTTAGACTGCTTCCTAGACTGTCTACCAAGCTGTCTGCGAATTGGAACGCAGCATAAGCCACCCTTTTGCTTAGCATATCCAAGGTTAGCTGGGCTAAGCCACGACCATTTTTATTTTTATTTTTCAATTTCTCTATTACCAAACGCAGCAATGCTTGCAGACAACAGGAATCGGCCTGCAGCGGTAGAGAGAATAAAGGCGGTAGAAAGGTCGGTCACCCAAACCACAATAAAAGCGAGGCAATTGGCATAAGATACTATACTCCGGGACAACTTTAAGAACGGCAGCGGAAGTTGCCCCTGCCTCTCATCCCCGCAGCCGGCTCTTACTCCGCGCGGCGCAAAAAGTGCCGTACTGCGAGTAGTTTGAGCGTGACACCAGGCGTTTTTGTGATTTCTCGCACTTAATCTTCTTTTAAATTTCTCCAGCGACTTCAAAAGATTCGCCGGTATGAAAAAGAGGCAGTCTTACTCATTAAGGGCAATATCGTTTCAAAAGGCGCGCGCGCGTTGACATCCGGGTGCGTTGCTTCGTCGGAGTGATTCAGTACACGAGCAATTGCCGTTTCTGACTTGCACCAGAGTATGGCAAGGATCTTATGATGACGTTACACTGCCAACCGAAAGCGCTATGCATGACTGCCTCAACCGTTTTTGTAAAGATTGGGAAGCTGGCTCAGGGGCTATCATAAAAGCGACGTCTCTCTCTGCACTGTCTTATTGACCCGGTTTTCAAAGTATTCCGGCCCGATGAATCGCTTCTGACATATACAGCTGTCTCACTGAGGTTCATGGCGCATCGTGCAGTCACGATGATAAAATTGTTATGGTGGTTCCACTACTGCAGTACCTGCCGCCATGGATTGACCATTGAATGCCAGAATTTTTTTCACATAGGTATCTACGAAGCTCCTCAACACCCGACAAAAAGTTGGCTGTCTTGTTCTACAATATTGAGCGTTTCTGATCTAAAAGTTATTAAAACGCCTCTGAGCTCTACCCCGAGTATTATCAGGCTCTGAAACTTCTTTTGACTGTCTTTCTAAAAACGACGTGGCAAACGTATAAATTTCCAATAGATTAATTATCTCACACAATTAGCTTACAAGCCACTTCCATGTCGCGGGCATGTTCTATTCGACGTGTTTTCATTTCAAACTGCAGTTGTTCCGCGCAGCCGGCGACCAGGTAACTTGTCGTAGTTCTTGCCACAGGACGCCGTCGAAAGCGATTCCCTTCGGTCGTTCCAGAAATAATGAGGCCGCGTACAAACAACACGTTAAGTACGCAGCCTTCAGCCGGGCATTCAACGCTGCAACCGTTGTTTATCCCGGCCTTGCGGCTACGTCTAGTACGCTGACGCCCAAATGACATTCGGACGATGGGAGCCGGCTTGCAACCGGTAGTACCGTTACCCCGCAAGGACCTCGAAAGAGGAAGGCTAATGGTTAATTCAAAGGTGCGCCAGCTGCGCTCTCATTTTAACTGTTTTCTTGCCTGTACTAGTTCATAGGAAGCTGTTAACTAGCACAAGACATAGTTCACAACGCCATCTGATGACACAAAGAACGACCGAAATAAAAGCGGTATCCACGAAGCGCAAAAAAGCGTGGTAACTAGTCGCTTTAGTATTTGCGGGCGAGTGCTGGCGTAGGTACGCATGCACCATTATCACCGTCAAATAATTTTATACGTAATAAGAATACAGCGCTGATATGAAACCGCAAAACTGAAAATGCCCGTAGAAAAGAAGGAACTATACGGTAAGTGATGCGCAGCACTTCCCCTACGACAACATGGCTGCGAGCTGTGTTGGCTGCATAGGCTGGCAGGCTCATTAACGAGTGCACTCACCTCTCCACCTCTCACCACTCATGAGTGAGTGATGAGTGAGCGTCACCATCGTTTTGTACTGGCGAGTGTGAGTGCGAGTGAGTGCGAGCCTCACGCGCAGTGAGCCCCGCTCACCACTCGCGAGTGCGAGCGCTACTCGCAGCGAGGCCCTCTCACCACACGCGAGTGCACTCGCGCTACTCGCGCCATTTACGGGGCTCACCCCGGTGAGCGCTACTAGTGCGCTTGGACTCGCTGTTGGCTATTCGTCGAGCCGCTCGCTGTAATGCTTGTTAATGGCGGGATTGCTTTAAGCTTCGGAAATATGTCGTAAGTGAGCTCGTCCCTTGGGGTACCCTATAATAAATTCTCTGGTGGCGTGTTGATTTAGGAATGTGAATTGGATGGCCTTCTGTCGCCGTAATGCACTAATACTGGTCGGTTTCATGCATCATGCAAGGTCTGCTGCTCACCTTCGCTTGCGAAGGGAGACGACGAGTGGTGAGCGCGAGCGCGAGTGAGTGCGAGTGGTGACGGCGAATGGTGACCGTGAGCGCGAGTGGGTGCGGGTGATGACGGCGACCGGTGAGCGTGAGTGTGAGTGAATGAGCGAAGAAAAAAACATTTTTCTGTGTGAGTGTGAGTGAGTGGCGCCCAGTTCTGCCGAGATATGGTTGGCTGTTCGTTTTGAAGGCAGGCATCATTTATGAACGAATGTGACGTGTGTGCATTTTAATACGTAGTATTCTTTGCCGAGTGCCGCCGAGCCAGGACCGTAAAATGCCATGCATTTATACCAAAATGAAGATACGGCGGAAGTTACCTCTTCACTCGTTATAATATAGTAAATTGAGATAACTGTCGGGCAAAATTGCGAAAAAGGGAGCACTAAGAAAAATAGAAAAAAGAAACTTATCACCCAAAAGATCTGAAAACAAAAACAAAAAATATGCATCTTATACATCTCCCTTCAAGCCTAATAATGAATGAATGAACGACTTTATTTAGAAATAGGCTTGGCGCCCTGGACGGCTATTGTGAGATGAGGAAAGGGGAGTCGAAAGCCTCAATGAAAGTCTTATGTATCCTATTAAGTACAACGTGTAGTTCAATTGCAAGCCCTACTAGGGCTGTCAGACCATTCTACACCGCTTTGTAAAAACCACTAATAAGTGAATAAATTCCTATGCCTTGGAGAAAAGTCGCATCGTAGCGCAGGCGCTCCAGGTGCTTAGTATTCTTAAGTGGTGGTGGGCAATAAGCTACGAGCTCTTCTAGGCCTATTTTTCACCACTCCTTACGAATAGCCCGAGAACAGTTGATAGCCTATTGCCCACCGCCTAAGAATAAACAAGAAAGTCCGCAAAAGACGGTTGGAAATGCGATTAAGAAATAGTGAAAATGGCGAACCTTGTAACGCACTGCATTTCCGCAGAAATGCAGATTTTGGGGAATTTGCACGTGTAAACGTTATATCAGCGTAAACGGAGATAAGAGTTCTTAGAGAATATTGAGAAACCAAAAAATAAAAAAAAATGAAAGAATAAGATTTTTACGAAAATGATCCAATAAAATACAAAATATGCCTCTTATTCACCTCCCAAAAAAACCGAAGAGTAAACGAAAATATCCGTACTAGGACGTTTTTAATACGAATAAGAAATAGCAAAAATAGCGAACCGTGTAACGCGCTGCATTTCCGTAAGGAAGTAACACATTTGATTGTTATAGGCCTAATAGAGTAATGGGATAATTGGTCGGAGAGAATTTTGAAAAACCAAAAAGTAAGAAAAATAGGGAAAATGAAATTTTCACATAATGGTCTCCCAAAATAAAAAATTCGCATCTTATACATCTCCCCAAAAACCGAAGAATAAACGAAAAAATCTGCAGAAGAACGTTCAAAATACGAATAGGAAAAAAGCTAGAATTGCGAATCGTGCGACACTCCACATTTCCACAGCAACTCAGATTGAGTGGAAGTAACATCTTTAATCATTATAATAGCGCAAATCGAGATAATTGGTGGGGCATAATATTCAGAAACCGAAAAATATAGAAAATCACATGAAATAAAATTTTCACAAAAATGCTCTGAAAAAATAAAAACTATCTGATACATGTCCGACCAAACGCATAGAACAGACGAAAAAAGCCCTCAATAGAACGTGAAAAACGGGAATAAAAAATTTCGAAAATGGCGAACCGTGGAAATTACCAGAAAAATGCAGATTTGGTGAAAGTAACACCTTTTGTCTGACAGAATTTTGGAAAACGAAAAAAATAAGCGAAATCGAAAAAAAAATCTCAGAAATGATATGACAAAATCAGCGATGAGCATCTTATGCATCTGCCTCCAAAACGAAAGAATAAACGAAGAACGTCTGCAAAAGAACGGTCAAAATACGGATTAATAGATAGCGAAAAAGGCGAAAAAATGTGTAAAGCCCTGAATTTCCACAGAAATGGAGATTTGGCCCAAGTAACACCTTCAATCCTTGCAATGGCTGAAAAGGAGATAATTGGTCGGGCAGAAGTTTGAAAAACAAAAAAATCACAATAACAGGGGAGATAAAAGAGCACGAGGAGGAATAAACTTTATTTCAATATTAGTGCAATTAGTGCAATATTAGTGCAATTAGTGGCAATGGGGGGTCCTAAAAATCCACAAAAAATGTCTTGCAAAATGGAAAATAGGCACCTTTTACATCTGTCCAGAAAACGTAATATTAAAAAAAGTCCGTAGAACAACGTCAGAAATACGAACAAAAAATAGCGAAAATGAGTCCTGCATTTCCAAAAAAATGCAGATTTGGCGGAGGTAACACCTTTAATCGTTACAATAGCGTAAACGGTATAAAATATATGCATTTTATACATATCCCCCAAACACCGAAGACTAAATAAAAATTTCCACATAAGAACATAGAAACACTTATAAAAATACCGTAAACGGGCCAGCTCTGCGGTATGCATTGCATCTAGGAACAAACGCATAAAAAAAGTAAAGGCATCTCATCGTTACAATGTTTAACATTTACACCATTTGCGAAAAGAAACAACAGAAGACTTAAAAAGCATAAAGTAATCATACGTCTTTTGGTATTCCTAGCCGTATTTGTAAAAAACTCAAACTCTAGACATCCGACATCAGAATGCTGCGCATTAGTAGACAATTCTCTTAATTTCAGCAGACATTTATTTGTGAACCTAAGTTATTAGGAACAATGCCTAGAAAATATTTAACCATAGAACGGTCATAGGTATAGCCTTTGAGGGCCTTTTGATGGATGTCCAGGAGCTCATTTGTGATTGACAGCGCCACTGTTGTCAGGGGTGCTGCAGCCCAGCGATCGAAACCGTTGTTGTGGCAGCTGCTGCGAACGCGTTTATGTTGCCGTTCTGTGGCTGTTACCACTTTACATTTTTTTACATTAACCGGTTAAATGTTATTTGTAGAAATTTGCATTCCCGGCGTGCTGCCGCCGCTTTGACCATACTGTGCCAGCGCGCATATTTTGCGGTCAACTTTGTGGTGTACTGCACCCAAACAAAGCACTGTTTTCTGTGCGTTAATGTTATGCTCAAAGGACGCAACAGTGGCCTTCCTACTTTCTTGCATTAATTACTTTAGGTCTTTGTTTTCTTTGTAAAATGCGGCACCTGCACGTCTTGATATAAACAGAAGGTTCTGGTATTGGTTTCTAGGGAGTTATCCTTTGTTTCCCACGTATCCATGAGTCAATTAAACCGGTGGCGTGAAAGATTGCGCCATACGTTTGTAACTTTTGTTTGTGCAAAGGTCCCGTGATTTTAATTCGTATGAAGCCATGTTTGGTCGGCAGTCCCCCAAAACTGCCAAAAATTTCACGACCCTTCAGCGTCATGATTTTTGGGAAATTTTCTAGCATCCGCTGTTTCACACAAGTTGCGGTTGAATGCTGTTTGACTGCCACATGGACCATGCTTTTGACGAATTCTTAGTCATGCATAGGTGAACAAAACACAACATTTTGTTTTAGATGCAACGCATCTCATGCTCGCCCCTCTATCCTTCCTGCGTCTGTCCGGCGTTGTCCGCACAGCTGAGCCTCTCCTCCTCTCCTCTCTCCGATAGCGAACACTCTCTCCCAAACAGCATCGGGTTGGCGCAGCGAGCTCTCACTCGTTGCTAGGCGCTGGTGGGCGGCGCTGCGCTCGGCGCTGCGCGCGCTGCGCATGTGCAGTACTCTCTCTCTCCGCGCTCTCCTCTCCTTCGGGCGCTGTGAATATAAAGCGGCATGCCGCGCTCCGACGGTCTCAGTCCACGGTCGTCCGCATTACGCTTGCACTCTTTTGCAGTACTCGACGATTGCTTGATGCAATGGTCGAGCCCCTAACTGTGCACTTTAGGGACCACAAGGCACTCATTCTCGTCTGCAATAAAGACCGTACCTGAGCATACGTGTACTGCATGTGCATTGCATGGTGAAAATGGAAAATTACGCCCACCTCCCCTTCGCGTGAGAATCCCTGCTATAAACGTAATCAATACGATGGAAAACGCCAATGGAACCCCCCATGAGATGCGTTGCATCACACCAGGGTTTCCGCGAGGGGAGGTGGGCGTAATTGTTTTGGTTTTACGAGTAGCAACATTATTCAAGTTATTTGTTTGTTGTAACATCATCGATACGGGTCAGCAAAAGCCTCTCTTTTACAGCCCCGAATGCAGTGCCTCTGTCCATGCTTCTTGAAGTAAGCTGAGTAATCCCATGATAAAAAGTGATTGAGTTCGCGCTTGAGTATTTATTGAATCAGCGGCATCAGCATAGTGTTATAGGATCGGGAGAAACGTTTGTGTTCCGAGCCCGTCACGAAACTGATTGTCACATAAACGTCGTGCGCCGTACCAGCACGCCGCAGCGGAGCGACAGGGATGTCCGTGAAAGTGATGACACAGATGCAGTTTGCAAGGGAACATTAAAAGGACCCTGCAACACTTTCGATAAGCGCTTTCACTCTTTCCTTCTCGTCTAGTACCACTGCAGAAACTATAGCTATCGCCAGCACGGAGCGGCACTGAGTGATTTGCTCGTCGCACCAGATACGCCTTCCATTTCTGATTTGCTCTTGTAGCTTTTTTCTAAAGTTGCTATCGAAAAGCGTTCATTGCTGCAACTGAAGGAAAACCGGCCGACATCAGCTACAGGGCCTTAGTGACGTAATTCGAGCCGTCGAAGAACGTCAAGAGCGGGAAAGAGAGAATTTTTTTTTCAGCGAGTTTACACGTTATCTCATGGGCATAGAGCAGTAATTTTTGGCTGAGGTGCTTTCTAAGTACTGCATGTTGGGTGACTGCGTTCTGCAAGCATTTAAGATTTAAACAAAAAGTTGAAAAAAGTGTTGCAGGGCCCCTTTAAAACGGACAACTGAATTGTGTCCCTAACAGAATCAAAAAAGAAGTCCGTAAGTAAATGAAATCGGAAATAAAGATATCCTCGTGATTGTGTTACGTCTTCACTGGCCGATCTGAAAAGCAGGCTGTAGCTGTTCACTGGCTGCCTTATCGTGGCAAGCCAGGTGTTGACCCTGGTTCGAAGGAAAGTATCGTCGAGAACGTGACCTACACCGCGCTAGCAGGTCGCTGGCCAGGTCACAAGCGGGGTCCACCCAAAGGAACAACAGCAGCGGCGGCGGCTCGCTTTCCCGACAAGGTATCGCCCGGGCGCCGGCCGCGGAGCGACGCTCTCGGCTGACCTTGGCATGCTCCCCCGGCGCAGCGACGTCGTGGTTACCCCCGTCCGCCTTCTGCTGCGGTTCTCTCATGAATAATTCTCCAGCGGCACACATAGACCTGGGCGGAGAAGGAGCGCCCATTCCGCGAATCAAGCCGCCACAGATGCAATGCTCGTTCTTCGAAATTGCTCCAGTTTTCTTCTTCTTCGTCTTCTTCCTCCTGCCCCTTTCTGCGTCACTTTTGTCCGTTTTTTCCCGTCTCCGACTCTGCAGCAGCCGAATGTAGGACTAGTTGTCGGTGCCGGAACGACTGTCAGGCGCTGTGGACTCGGTGCGCGAGATATACGGCCCTCACAGCGCGCGTGCGGTTTTGCGCTGCTTAGTTGACAGATCGCGATCGTCCGCGTCCTTTGTCGTCTGACGGCCGCCAACGCATACACGCAGCTTGCGTGGTCACCTAACCATGCCGCCTGTACGTGGTTTAGACAATACGCCGAGTGGGCCGACTGTCTTGTGTACTTTGCTTTTGTATTTGTGTCTATCAGGTTCCCACCTGCGACTTATCTCGTCGTAACGCAGCTCAGCTAAATGTCATTTCAGCGAAATGAGCGGCATTTCAACGTGATCATTGGTAATATAGAGCTTGCATTTACCCCGAAATGCATACAGGACGTACTAAGGACGTCATTTAACGGTTCAGAGAGACAGAGGGGAGAGAGAGAGAGAGAAAGAGAGAGAGAGACTGAGAGAGAGAGAGAGAGAGAGAGAGAGAGAGAGAGAGAGAGAGAGAGAGAGAGAGAGAGAGAGAGAGAGAGAGAGAGAGAGAGAGAGAGAGAGAGAGAGAGGGGGGGGGGGGGGGAAACTCTTTATTAGATGGAAGCAGACAGGTCTGCCGGCGTGTGGTCGTCGACATGCTACCTCAGGGGATGGAGAAAAGAATAAATTGGAAAATAAAGATGCAAGGCGTAAAATCAAGATTTTAAAGAAAAGATGTTAGCATTCGGTTTCGATTGGGTGAGGTGAAAAGCTGAGACGTGCTGATTAGCTGATGATATTCACTCGACGGTGAAATCTTGAGAATTAGTTATTGGTACCATTCTTCACTTTATGATTACATTTGCAAAACATTTCTCTGGCGACATGCCATTTAAGTATATCGCATCACTTTGCACTTTAAAAAGCGCGCTAGCTTCTTAAGAAGCGCCATTCAGGTTGTTTCATGGTTAACGCATGCATGCAGAAAATTCAGCCTCATCACAAAACTGGTCGCAGAGCTCGTATACACAAATAATGCAATGATTTCGGAAATAAAATTTGGCTATAATGTTTTACATTTGGTTTTATCGGTTATACTCAACTTGTTTGCGTGGGAAAGGCACGCGCGCACAGCCAGAGCATTCCAGGTTGGTATGTTCCTGCCACAAGGAAGTCATTCGACCTCCTTCCCCCGGCGGCATGTCACACTACGCAAAGATACCCGCCCTTTTAGCTATTGAAACCATAAATACTATCTTAAGGTAGCCTGTAAAAAATGACTCATCTGTCCTATTTCACATTGGAGCAAGGGTTCCCCAAAACAATGGCCGACGTCTTAAACGGAAGCCGCAACAGGTAATCTGCGGTCCTGCTTTTATCTCCTGCTTTTCTTCTCCTGCTTTTCTTCTCCAGGTAATCTGCGGTATTCCTGCTTTTATCACAACTTATTATGAAAAGTTGCGAAGGTGGCAATGTGCCCCGAATAGTTGCTTCAGGTTAAAGTTTATAAATAACTAACCGCCTATGCCGTTACTAGAAAAGAACACTGAAAACAAGCAAGAAAGCAAAATACAATTTTATTAAAGACCAGAGACATTTTTTGAATGGCCCAAAAACACTAAAACACGGGGCTAAAGCGTAGCGAATGGTCAATTAAAGGATGTCGATTGATTTAACCGGAATTTCTGAGCATCGAGGTTGGTGTCTGCGGCTAACAGGGCAAGAGGCAATCTAAAGTAAGCAAAGGGCTTAGTTTGGTTGGATTTTTTTTATTTTAGCACGAAACACGGTGATGCATGAAGGTCTGAGTAGCCCGTTTGAAGGTACGAGCGTCGTTATGTCACAAAACTCCTATTGTATTGACAGCATCGTGACGGCTTCATCAGAAGCTTGGGGAGCGTGATTATGAGCTGCATCAGCACTGAGTTCATTGTAAGAGGAGGGAAGGGCATACTGCCCCACTGTAACGTAATGCTCAACGAGAACTGTGATCGGTATTCCGCACGCAATAGGAGACACTGAGGGACTAGTCGGTTCGAGAGTCCTTCCCGAAGGACTATATCATGATTCTTTCATCAACCAGGCCAACCGTGTGTCATCGAGCTGGAAAGAGGAAGATAATAAATATCCCTGCCTACAATTGAACACTGAGGTGAATTTCTCAAAGTAGTCTTACTTGTGACTCCACTGTGTAGTCTAAACTATGCGTTAAGTTGAGTATCTTATTTTCTTAATGCACACAATCGGCAGTTTGTTTACCGCTCTTGTTCAACTTTTTTGACCGTGTTGTGTGTATTTGTTTTCGGTGCACCTTACGTAGCTTACAAGGGGTGAAAAGTGAAGTTGTGGGAACGCTTTTCGCTTTTTGTTGTTTTTTTCGGAGGAGGATATGCGCATATAAGCTGTAGTAATATTCGCGATCTGGGAAATGTCAACTGCGCTTACTTTTTTAAAGCGTGAACGGCGTTTTTTTTTTTCTTCTCGCGATTGTAATATGCTGATAATTTGTATGAGCGTATTTTAATAAACGGTCTATACAATGTAGGGATCACGGTAGTTGGTCCTCACGGGAGTTGGGAGGTAATCATGCTGTCAGTCCTCGAGAAACCACGCATGGGGGAGCACGACACATTGTCTACCCTGGTTATGTTGGCCAATACCAAGGTTTACATGCCAATTCGTTCCATGTCCGAGTCTGTCGTCATGGCGGTGCGGACGCGAAAGTGAACGGGAGACCGTTCTTCGGTATGCCGTAGCCGTTTTACCGAAAACGGGAGAGTGCTCGCAAATAAGAGTAACTTCTTGTGCGCATCCTTATTGTCGTAGTTCAATTCGCGGACGGCACACCACGGACCCAACGATGTTTTCTAGGGCTCAGAGTTTGTCACTGGTTTTGTATTGTTTTGGTTCATTTGCTTGTTAACACGGGTTTGACAAAGACCTTAGAGTTTCCGCATTAGAAAAAATTCCCCGCATTTCCCCGAGGGGAAGAATGTGAAAGTGCGAATGCACGAGTTGAATTTGCGCGGTTCGGTAATGTTCGCGAAAGAGAGATCACACACACACACAACTACAAAGAAAGAAAGATGCATTTATTCACAGACACCTATTTGTGTTGTCGTTGTACTTGATTGCTAGAGGGGATCGCAGCTTTGAAATTTCGTGTCAGTACTCCTTTAAGCGGGTGCATTAGCCCTCCTCACGCCCGATTCCTGGCCAATCCCCCACGTGGGTATGTGCCATGTCAGCGGCCAGGCAGCGCGCGCCCATCTCCACGTGCGCGGACATCGCCGGTGGACGCAGGTTCAGGGTCGCTTAAGAAGTGCATTGCACTTAAAAGTTTGGTCCCGAGGCCAGCTGGCCTTACACCTACAATTTATTGTGGTCCGTCAGAGGCCAAATGTGTAATAACTGGCATGCCCTTCTCCCTCTCTGTGGTTACGGGTCATTTGAAGCCGACGTTTCTGTAATAAAACAGAAGTGTTTGGGATTTTTTAGATGGGAGAGCCGTGTCGGGTGCGACCTTCTCTCGCACTGTGATCTGTGATGTATACTTTTGAGTTGTAAATAGTTCGCAGAAATAAATTGTTTTTTTTAGTAAACCATCGCCTCCCAAGTGCCATGGATCAACGAGCAATCATCGATCATTATCACATCTGAACGCCATGCTTTCCTTTATTTGACTATTAAGCGGGAGTCTTTGATGCTCGCCCGCTTACTCACTCCACCCAAGGAAAATCGAAACACAAAGCTTCGATCTGTCTTCAATGTACATGCTCGGAAGTAAATTGATCGCTGCATGCGATCCAACCACGACGCAATAATTAGCAAAATACAGCTACACTTTGTTTGGTGCTGCTGCTTATGTTCGAGATATTATTAAAGGAAGGCGACATTCACCCGAGGGCGGCGACCGTGCAGGAGCGCTAGGACATCGCCCGATCTGCCGGCACAGCAGGGATAGCGCCGTAGAGCCGGAAACGCATCCCTGCCCAATCTCCAGGCGTCCGAACTTCGCGCCGGGTTGCCCAGCCGACGTTGCCTCCTGCAGGGGCCGCCACGTCGTCGCGCTGACCACCTGCGCCTCCCGGAAATCAAGGCACCCGTGCTGTGCGCCGGCGAGCCTCGAGGTAATTCCTGCCAGCAAAAGCAGCAGTGTGAGGGCCCGCCCGACGACGTGGCGGCCTCCGCAGTAGGAAATGTCGGCCGGGCTACCAGACGCGGAGCTCGGGCGCCTGGAGATTGGGCAGGAACGGGTGTCGGGCGCTACGGCACTGGCCCGGCTGTGCCGGATGAGCGGGCGACGTCAGGGCGCTGCTGCACGGTTGCCGCCTTCGGGGTGAATGTCGCCCTTTTTTAGCAAACCCGGACTCCATCCAGTCTTAGTGGGTTGGTTGGTTGGAGCCATAACAAGTATAACACGTACCCACTCTGGGGGATTGGCCAAGTCTGATTGTGGTGTCATTGCTGAAGAAGCTTACGAATTAACACTAACAAAAAATAGAAACTAGATAATAGAGGGTAGAGTGATGCTAACGATTTTGGAAAAAAAAACAAAAAAAAATTCAATACTGCTGTAACAATAGGTATTTTAATAAACTATTAGAAAAAAATGGTGATGCGATTGACTGACAAGCTAAGCGACATGATTCGGCAATAAAAGAGTGAAGAGCGCGACAAACATCGCCGTTCCACCAACCAAGCCCCACCGCCCCAAATGACAATAAGTTAGGCACCGCATTCCCTACGTTCCGACGTCTTCTTATTCCTCATCTTTCACACACTCCTTGCATGACTTTCTCTTCTCGCATATAACCGCTTGCGGATGAATATCTTTCTCTTTTTATCGGCTTTTTTGTCTTTCTCTACCTCATCACAATTAATCAGCAAAATAACTCGCGTTTTAACACCCAGAATTCCCGTTGACGACATTAGGAGGCGGGAGCTGGCACTCAGCTGATCTGTGGCGATAATTTCAACCGTGTCCGGCGATAGGTGGATGGTAAGGTGCTGCACTGAACAGCACTTGACGTCGAGGTATTACTTTGCGTTCGGTGGGGCACAGTTTAGAACATCAAACAGCCCTTGCTGCCAAACAAACCGTGACGCTCATGGTCCCACCTTCATGCCACGACGGACACGCATTCGCTCATATACGTGTACGCAGAGGCCGGGGCTGAATTGCAGACAAGGTTGTCACACTCATGAAAGGAGCAGTGAGTCTGTTCGCGTAACCAACGCTATCGCGGCAAACCCGACTTTATGGAATCGCTCGCTCACGCATCGCACAAGGAATCACAACCAACGTAGTGGCCCGGCTGGCATGGAGAGTGAGGTGCCTCCCCTGCGGGTCGTGCCCATGACATCCCCTCAGCAACACAGTCGCTTGGACCCCAACGTGGTGGCGCCTGTCGGCGCATACACATGGTTGCCCGCATGCGTGTTACGCCAGTGAATGCAACCGATAATGCGCGGCACATGAGAAAGTACCATTCGCCCTTTAAGACGCCACATCAAGTGCGTCAACGTCGTCACACTGGTTACAATTTTATTTCATATTATATCACCCTCAAAATACGTAGTTTTGTTTTTGCTTTCACACATCTTCCATTTCACGTTGGTAGTTGGTTCACTCCTGTGCAAGTTGCAAACGTTAAAGGGACACTGAAGTGATATGTAAACATTGCGGGATTGCTTGCGCAAATTGTAGTCCTGAGTCCCCAGTCCATGTTTCGACCACCCTGGACGCGTTTACGCGATTTTATTTAGTACAAAAATTAATTCGAAAATGCTGTCCTCCTCTCTTTACGCTCGCCCATTTTCTGCCGCGTTTTCGTGTGACGTCAGGAGGGGATAAGCTCGCAATTGGCTGCGCTACTGCACGGCTCCCCGGCCTTCAGACAGAGTCAGTCGGCCCAGCGTTTCGTCCGCCGGCCGCCGAAGGGTCGTCGCAATTCGTTCGGTCAGTTGAAACGAAGCCAGGACACGTTTGTGAATGGTAGAATTTGCCTTTCTTTAATTGGTTAGTTTGTACACTGTATCTAGCTCCAAGTCAAGGTCGCTTCACACAAGCGCTGCACAAGCGCACATGCGACGCTTCGCTGACTGGTACGCCAGTAGGAAAATATAAGGCCTCTTGAAGACGGGAGAAGAGTCAGCGAAGTCAATATAGGTACTAAGGAAATAAAATCAACTGATATTTTTACCGTACAGCGTAAAACTAGGGTGCGGGAAGCACTTTTTTGCGCTGGGTGAACAAGCACAGCGGTCAGCAGCACGACTACGCATCTGCGAACGCTTTTCCGTCTACGAAATGCAATTGCTAGACGTGAGCTATTGTGGAAACTCGGGCGACGCTTACTGCACGAGCGCAATACAACGAATAGTCACCTAAGCTGCTTGAAATGCAAAAACTAAATAAAAGTGTAAACTGGTTATACAATATATACCCTATATTACCAATACCAGCGGAGCCCGCTCCGTGGCCGAGTGGTTTGGGTTGCTAGGTATGCCACCGCATGTGTTTTGCAAGTCACGAGTTCGAATCCCCGCGGGTACATGCTTTTTTTTTGTTCGTTTTCCGCCGATGTTTTCTATATTAAGTTCACCTTTTTTTGGGCCGCAACGTTCATGGCTCCACGAACTAGTTCACAAACGCGCGCAGGCTGGCACTGGCGCGCTAGCGAGTTCTCGTTGGTGCTGTTGCCATAAGCACCGACTGCTTGCAGGCAGTGGGCACAGGCCAGAATGAACAGACCCTTGGCCAGGTGCGAACACGCTTTTTACGACACAGGCATGAGGGAGGCAAGCTCCAAATATGGGGGAAAAGCGCATGAATTTGGGCGTCTGCGGATACGCGGAGGGCGTTCATGCACTGCGTAGGTTTCGGCTAGTGAATGCTACTGTAGCGGCGCGTGTCCACCGCGCCGAGGCGACGACGACGACGAAGGCGGAACCACGAGGCGCACGCTCACGTGCGCTCGTGCTGGAGGAATAAAAATCACGTCCGGGTCACCAAATCATACGAGCCAAGGGAACACTGGGCCGACCACCTTCCCCTCGTCTTGCTCGGACTACGCTCGGCTTTTAAGGCAGACCTGCATTGCACATCTGCCGAGCTGGTGTATGGCTGCCCTCTTCGTCTCCCGGGCGACCTCCTCACCCCTCCGCCTGCCGATGGTCCTTCGGACCCCGCCGGTTACGTGGCTGACCTTCGTCGCCTTTTCGAGCAAATCCGGCCTGTCCTTCCTCGACAACGCAGCGACCACTCCGTCTTCGTGAGCCAGGACCTTTCTTCCTGCACTCACGTGTTCGTGCGCCACGACGCTGCCCGTCGACCCCTCACTCCCGCTTTCGATGGCCCATACCGCGTCATCGAGCGGCACCCCAAGACTTTCACCCTCGACATCAACGGCCGCCAAGACGTCGTCGCCGCTGACCGCGTAAAGCCTGCATACCTCGCCTCTCTTCGACCCAATCAGACCTTCCACGTCTCTACAACCATGCCCAGAACTTTGCACCATCAACCGTCGAAAACTGTCACGTGGTCTTCAACAACGGCCTCCGGCTCTACGGGGGGGAGCCCTGTAGCGGCGCGTGTCCACCGCGCCGAGGCGACGAAGACGACGAAGGCGGAACCACGAGGCGCACGCTCACGTGCGCTCGTGCTGGAGGAATAAAAATCAGTTCGAGCCCAAACGCTGTCGTGGCTGGTTGTCACTGCGCCGGTCGCGACACTACGATTCCAATCCGTCCTAGGAGGCTTATCTTTATGCATTTTTACAGCTGACAACATGGCAGAAGCGCGGTACGATGATTACTGAGTTATTGAGAATGCCCATCCAACAACGCCAACGGTTGTGTTTTATACCCCTGTCACACGGGCACTTTCAATCGCGATTGAGTCGATCCGGATCGAGCTCAATCCGGATCGGACACCTGCTACACGGCAGTTTCAAACGCGATCGAGCTCGATCCCGCTCGAACTCAATCCTGGTTTCTCAAGCGCGATCGAGGCTTCCAAGCGCGATCGAACGAAAGCGGCGATACTCTCGTCCCCGCTCAGTAATGGCACCGAATGTAACAACTTCAACTAACGCCACAAATTGTGTCAAATAACTTGACCCAAATAAGCGTGAGGTAATATTTACATAGTTACGTATACCTACGACCGCGCGAAGTTACCAGATGCCGGCCGCAAGTACATGGTTAGCGCCATCTGGCGAACACGAGCGCAACCCGTGCAACTTCTCAATCGCGATTGAAACGTGCCGTGTAGCAGCGGCAGTACGCCGAGCGCGCTCGAAAACTCGATCGCGATTCACTTCAATCGCGATTGAAAGTGCCCGTGTGACAGGGGTATTACAGAACCGAAACCGAAACCGAAACTTGTTTGGTTGCTCACCTTCAGCATCGTCCAATCACGGTGCCCGCTCCTCCTAACGTCACAGCTTTAGTTGGTGCGGCCGCCGCAAACCGCGCATGGTAGTTTTTCTTCTTTCGCGCTTTGTAAAATAATTACCGATTTGTCAACCGAATAAACGATGAAAAGTGTGCTAATTTGAGCCAGTCTACGCAGTTCAAGCAAAAACGGGAGCTCGACAAATTCACTTCAGTGTCCCTTTAAGTGCACTAAAAAGTATTAAATTTATCACTGCGGGCTTGTGTGTGTCGTCATCACTGGCATCAAGGAATTGGTGAGTAGAATGCTGCGAGATATACAGAGCTCTCGAACACACATTCTTCCTTCAAAAAAGCGTAATAATGGTAGGAAAGGCCAGAATATGGCCAATGCAATCTTGCTTTTAAAGGGGCAATAAACAAAAGGTTCACCTTTGTTTAATTTGATCGAACTCGCTGTTGCTAACTAGCTTGGCCCGATTCCAGCTATACGAAAGACATTTCTTAGCCAAAAAAGCATGAAGCACTGAGACTCTGTCAGATTTGCGCCGGAGGACATGATACATGCAAAAGTAACTTAAGATGAGCCAGCACTTTTAACGTAGTTATCAATGTGTTCACTGGCTGTTCGCATTAAAGTGATGCGATCAAACGGAACTAGAGGGCCCTCTACAATCGCCCAGGTTTCTTGGTGGTGGCTTAGGTCTGCGGCCGGCAACCGCACAAACAAAATCGTGGCACGAAATTGGCTGGGGCGTTATTATTTTCCTTAATATCTTCCCTATTTGTTTGAAGCTTGCGGTAAAATTTTTGCTATCATTATCCGAACAAAACAGCCTTTTTCAATGAACCAAATTCGCATTTTGTCTTCATGGCCTGTTTTATCTGGTGAGGCAGTTATTCAACGCCCACAAGTTACATAATTTCACTTTTAACAGGGTCAGTGCGTGTGCTTTTCCGAACATGTGTTGGCGTGCGTACGGATATACGTGTAAGACTATCCCATGTTCCTTTTTACTACTTTTAAAGATTAAATAACCGGAGTTTTAACAGCACGTTTATGCCTTTATGCCGATTTGCACACGAAGGTGTTTTAGGACGCGGACAGCGTAAGCGCTCATATTTACAGAAACCCATTGAAACGGGGGCGCTGTGATAGAGAGGAAAATGGCTTGCCTTATGTGTACAGTGGAGTAATTCGCTGATCATGAATGCGGACGTAGCACTGTTTTGAAAGCACGAAGAGCACGACGAGGCAGCCACTGGTGTGGGCATTTCCATTCGGCGTTTTAAAGGTGAAGCTGTTCTTGGTCAAGGCTTTCATGGGACTAAATGTGTTAACGCGGTCGCAGTGATGTGGAGAGGACACAGTTTAGCGAGAAGGAGAGCAAACGCCAAACACACATGCAGCAAGATAAAGGATGCTTAAACAAGACGCTTACACAGGCAAAGCTTTTAGGGGCGAATCACCTTAAGGCAGAGACCTGTCCGTCGCCCGGCGTCCGTGCCCACGGCACACCACCGTGTAAATCGAAACATCTGGGAACAAAAGGTTCCCAAAAAGTTAGAGAGAGAGAGAGAGAGAGAGAGAGAGAGAGAGAGAGAGAGAGAGAGAGAGAGAGAGAGAGAGAGAGAGAGTGCTCCTGGAGAGCCGTGCTGCGCATGCGCGAGGGGCATTGGATTCGATTGAATGGGATTTAGATTTGGATTGGATTAAATTGAATTGTATTGGATTGGATTGCATTTGAAATCGTTTTAGCAGCATCGCGCGGGTCATAGAGTTTCTTACAGTATACACTAGAGAGGAATCTGGCGCTAGCGTCTATGCGGCTCGCATCAAGGTCGTCTGTGTCGTCATAGACCGCCATTATACATCGCGCTCGCCTTAGTTTCATCATTGGCTTGGATTGAAACGTTTTAGTGACCGCAAATTTAAACAAAGTGCCACAAAAACGCGAAGAATAGTGTGCAATTTTGTGAGTGGAAAATAAAATCAGGCTGTTTTAAAACTAAGGAAAAAAGAAGTTAAGCGTATTTTTGCCAGAACGCTTGTGCCTGCTATTCCGCAGGCCAAGGTTGTAGTTACGAACAATGTTAATATTTGGGGGGAAACTCATTAGAGACTGAGATTTTTTTTAGTTTTACCATTATTTCAAATGATTAGTTGTTTGAAGAGTTTCGAAACTTTTTTGAGCGTGCCTATGAAAACGTTGCCTTCGTGGTGAGCGGGTGCACCGCGACCGCCAGCTAGTTTAAAAAAAACATGAAAACGTGGCGTTAAACAGTCGTGGACGATGACAAGATAGAACGCATACAAGCGCCCGCATCTGCAGTATCTTGTCTTCGTCGAGTACGTTTTGTTTCTTCTTTTCGTCGGCTACAAATTTCGCGGCGGCATATTACCTGCTCAGTCATGCGTCCTTCGACTGCGGCATGAACAACGTCAGGTGCCATCATGCATTGCCTGCTGTTTCACTGAACACGGATACCATAGAAACGGGAGGATTTCGGCTTTCTTGTAGCTCGTAAACATGTTAATGCATAGTGAAGAAAGCAAATCCGAAAAACCACTTAAGAATGCAATTGTCATGCCAAGCCCAAGCCAAAAAGGGTGTCTTCCCATGAACCTCCATGACGACATGGCTTACGAGGCGCAGTTTCCTCTCTAGTATACTTACTAAGAAACTCTATGCCGCGGGTGATTTACGGTGAGAACGGTCCCCGGTGCTTCGCCCACTCGTCATGATTCACTTCGTGGAGGTGCGTGAATTTTTTTAAACTACTATATCTGGTGGCAGTGTTTATACTTGTCAACATTTTTGCGCAAAAAGAAAACAATGAGCATATTTTAGGCAAGACATCAACAAAGAAGTGATACTGGCATTGTTATTTTAATTAAAAATGCAAGGGTGCTAGACTTTAGGGAAATCAAATAAAAATACACCGAGAAAAAAAAAACAAAGAAAAGAAACGTCGTCCTCGTGTGGCATTGTTCCATGTTCAAAAGCACCAAATGTTTCAGTAGACGGCGCGAGCAGGGGAACACGACAGAAATGAATTGGCGCGATTAAGAATCGATCCGCTGGCTTTGCACAGTTTTATGAAGCTTATAGCCTCGCGACTAGGGAACGCCAAGCAGATTCGCAGTTAATATCAACATCCGCGACGTTACGTCAGTGAAGCTGGGCTTTTTTTTAGTTTCTGTCTCTCACGTCCGCGGCGCTGGAAACGTGTGGAAGTAAATGGAAAGCAACTAGGTCACGTAGAAGCGTGGTGTGCTGTAACGCACCGCGGGCGTTACAGAAGAAGTGGATAATGCACATCGTCATACACTGGCGGCGGAAAGTGGAGCTCCTCGGTGGCATCCCGCGGGTGACTCACTTAGGACCACGCAAGAGGAGGGCAACCCCACGTGTGATGCATGAGTTCGCTGTCGCATGCTTCTCACGTGCGATGTACTCTTCGAAATAAGGTGGGAGATGCGTGGCGTCTGCGCCGAGGAGGCAAAAGCAACAGGGGGAAGCACCTGGCAGCGCCGTCCTCAATGCTGGTAAACGGCGTCACTACAGCCTGACTGTACCTTTATCGCGAATGAGGCTGTTATATATTCGTTAAATCCAATGACAACCCCAGCGAAATAGACACTTAGGGAGAAATCTTCGTAGGTAGATAATCATCATCATCATCATAATCAACAACAACGACAACAACAACAACACAACAAGAACAGAAGCAGCAGCAACGATAAAAACAAAAACAAAAACAACGACAGCAACACAGCCTACTGAGTTCCGCTGTGGGGCGAACGCCTCTCCCATGGAGCTCCAACCGCTCTTGTCCTCATAATAGCGAATAAGCTCTCTACCAGCGAATTCGGATATTTTTGTACAGAAAGCACCAACTGTGTTACACGGAGCTTATACTGTCTAACGTTCTGTGGATTTTTCATTTCCGGGACCAGATCCTCTCGTGGCTCCACGTGTCTTTGAAACGCGATGCGCTCCATAGCACGAGGTGTTTGTGTGTGTACGCTTGCATGCTCGTTTCTTTGTTGGAGTTCTTGCTTTCTTTTATTTGAATCCGCACCTGCTTTAACTCGGCAATTTGCCGTTGCCACTATAAAGGTCGCGTCTCTCCTGCAGTCGCATAGAAAGGCCGCGTATGATCCGGGCTCTCGAGGAGCAACCTGCCTATGAAGAGGGAATGCGAGAAGAGATTCGCCATGCCAACCACTCACCAAAGGTTGGGCAAAGATTAGACCCTGACGAAGAACGTGTCTGAGGTTGTACCCCAGTGTTTCGCTGTGCACCATGGCGCCTGCAGGGTCATTTTCACCATCCTCACGAGCGAGAATAATAACCGATCGATCAAGACAATAGAGAGTTATAGCAGATCGGAAAAACGGTTCCGGTACGGTACACGGTAGCCGCTACGGGACCGTACCGGGAAGGCTCGTTTTTAGAGTTATAGCAGACCGTAACTACCGGCCATGCTACCGTGACTGGGAGCGACTTGTGTTGTACTATGGTCCCAAGTTGTACGTCGTTTGGCAATTTTTCGTTAGTCTGTGGCGCTTCCTGTCCTGAAATACTAGTTTTCAGTTCTCAAAAGCGCTAAAGACAGTATTAGAAAAAAAAACAAAAAACAAAAAAACATCCAACCCCCCTACGGAGATTCGAACTGCGACTGCGTGAACTTGGAGCGGCATTTTAACTCTACGTCATTTCAATAGATGGAGCCAGTAGGTCAAGCTCAGTACATACGGCTGGCTGTTTCTAGTTTTTCGTTGTATTTGAGAGTCCCTCGCACTGATACCGCCTGTTCCTCACTCGCCGATTTGTAGATGGGCCCCATGTGGCTGTTAATACTAGTTAAGTAGCCGTATCGCCTTTATTTAACCTAAAAGAAGCTATCGGACATGCGTCGTTCGACGACACAAGCCACGGCAGTTGGGCCGGGACCGTGTTTCGCTTGCTGCCAATTGAGCTGTCAGAATCGCGTGGACTTGCTGCAACCTCATTTTTCTTAAACGATCTCATATTTACAATCCGTTCGACTAGGCGTGAGCCAATCGTACGTATCCTAAACTCTTCCAAAGCGGCCGCCCGCTTCCGAACGACGGACACGGTATGTCTCGGTACCGCGCGGCCAAGTCGCTCCGGTATACGGTAGGGTTCTGCGCATGCGCGGTGGCGTCCAGACGGTAGACGTTGCCGTACCGGAACCGTTTTTCCGATCTGCTATAAAACCCCAATAGATGGGTTCGCACTTTCTTTTCAAAACCGTGTGGCACCTCAGCTTCGCTGCACGTGCACCTTCGCAGAAAGGAATGTGTCATCATGTTTTATTCACTCTTCCCAGCGGCGACCATTTTCTGTATCGGACATCTACCCCAAAAAAGAGCGACGGTTTTTGGCTGAATGCGGCATTTAGGGCTTCCGCCTGAATACACACGTTATAAATGTTGTTGAAAGGAGTGGAGATTTAACCGCTGTACAAACAGGTGGCGAAAAAGCAGTGCGAAAGCGGGAAAATTGAAGTGAATGTACCTCCGCTAAGCTAACCACGGGAAAGAGAGGGGTGGGATAGGGTATGAGGTTCGGAGCGGGAGGAGGGGAGGAAGCTGCGTGGCTCAGGTCGCAAAACACTGACGCCTTTCGACAACATTCGATTTGCAGTGAAGCTAGTATATACGCTGCCAGTTTCTTTTACTGTCTGTCTGTCTGTCTGTCTGTCTGTTCAACATTCCGGCTCCAAAACAGATGACAGAATACTAGCATTCGAAGTATATATCAGCAACATGGTTCGAAACTGATGAAACTGTTGCCATACCTCTAAGATATCCGCCAATATTTAGTACAAATAAATCTCAGGCACATTTCAGGCAAAATATAAGCACATACCCGAGAGGACCATCGCTATTTCAATTATGAACACATATTGGATTGGTTTTGCGATATGAAATGAATAAAAAAGCAAGTATTGCGCGTTAAAAACGTCTTAGAAGAGACGTGAGCTGTCCGAACAGATAGTGTCAGATCTGTGCGAACGGGCGATAATTGAATGCAATTGCACAAGGCTCTATTGTACCAAAATGACAAGTTGGACGAGTTCGTGTACATTAATATTGGAAAAACCAGCTCATGCAAGACGGGGACAGCAAAGGAAACAAACGCAGCGCTGAGCTCACAACTGAGGTTATTATTGGAGAACAAGCATATATACAACAAAACCACGACGTAAAGAGAGCTCAAGTCCAGAAGAGAGCAATGTGGAGGTCTGTATCTCATCACGTCACACGCTCTGCAAGAAAAGAAACTTCCCCTTTGCGCAACGTCACTTAAGGTTGGCTGACGCGAGAATGCACTCGTCCTGTTGTCTCCTTTTTGTGTCGTTCTTCCGCGCAATCCTCATGGCTCTTCAAATATCAGACAACTAGCCATTAACATATCTTGTGAGATTGAGTACATTCACAAATGTAAAACGCCCCTGACACTTCCCTTGCATGTTGATCAGAACGTTCGAACAAGAAGGTGTGTTAGATAAAGCGGGTGCGCAACCGCACGAGTCGCAGTGAGAGGCCTAATTCGAAAGTGAAGAACTTTGAATCGAGAGGCAGCGCTTGCGCAGTCGTTTATGAGCGCAACAACCCGTTTGGCCTGTATAACAAAGTCCGCAAGAAAACGGGATGCGACACACGACGCCTACTGCACAGGCAACATAGTTGTATCTGTGGTACACACTGCACTCATTAACAAATGATTTATATTTGCTATCTCTCGTGGGAGTTGCGACTGGATGGAAAAGGGTGAGCGGTAGAAGTTGGACAGAAGAGACGGAGGCGGAGCGAAGCATGCAGGTACTCATTCAAAAACAGATCCCCTGATTTTGGGACCAGCGTTTAGATCAGCGAAATGGACATAGGTTTTAATCAAATCAGCCGATTTAAAGAAAATGCTGAACCTGGCATCAGTGTGGAGGTGTGCGCCCACAAAGATGGCGCTCAATAAGTCTGGCATTACTCGTTGCAGGTTTCGGCTAATGGAAGGGTTGCCATGTAGCGTGAAACACTAATGAATTTTAGCGCAAAATATTTCGGGGGATATCTGCCACGAAAAGCCAGTTCCAAGACTATTCTTGTGGATCAGTTGTAGTAACTATACATGTCTGTGTTTTTTTTTCCGAACTATATATCTACTTCGAAACCCGCAATTAAAACGTTACTCAAATGATTGATGTAAATATTCACGTAAGCTGTTACGGAATATCTCGCCCTAATATACTCCTAACCTTTAGTTTACTGTATTAGGCCGAAGCGTGTGGTATAATTGATTTTAATGTGTTTGAATACAATTTATTTGGCGCCTTTTGGTCTGAAAGTACCGAACACTTCGGCCTAGTTCGTCAATAACCCACCGCGATGTCTGAGTGGATAAGCTGTTGTGATGCTGAACATATGCTCGTATTCAGATCGAGATTGCGGGGATTAACGCGCCGTAGTTACACCTGGCCGGGCTATAAGGCCCAGGTGGAACTTCAGTTTCCGTTCGAGTATTTGAGCCTAGCCACTAGGAATAGGCTGTATAACGATCTTTGCGACGCTGTTTTTCCCATTACAATCTACAGAATTGCTCACTCTGCTGGCACAGGTAGAGATGTGTTAAAATGGGTCACAAAAATGCCAGTTGCACCGGGACGTAAAACAATGTTCTTTAAGCTACACACCGGGAAACTCCTTGTAAAATAACATGGATGCAAGAAAAGGACATTTTTATGCCGTGGGGTGAAAAGTGTCGGTTGTGCAATAAACTGGAAACAATTGAAGATGTTTAATTGCAACGTTAGGACGGGGTTTTCTTCTGGGATGTGTTACAAGATACGCTGAAAGAAGATCTGAAAATCAATTCCCATTGTATTCGGCCCTTAATAATAGCGAACACATTAAACAAATTAAAACTGTTTAACATGCTGCCTGCTCATAATGAACAGCAGCCTCGTTCACGTCAACAGTTGTGCCTTCGCCCGTTGAGCGCTTTGGAGCAGTGCGCTTGGGCTTCACGTTGCATTGAACGCGCACTTTTTTACCCCGGCAAAACGCCAGCCCAGAGAACTAGGGAAGCAACGCTTAAGAGTAACGACGCCACCATGCGCAAGTGAGTTGTAGAGGCTGTTAGGTGCCAGGCGCCGGCGTCGCCAACTCGAGGCACTGTTTGCAGACGGCCTTCACCTGCGGGAATTGACGGAGAAACTCGCCAACTGTGGTTACCGTGTTGGCTACTGCGCTCAGATTGCGGAAGATGGCCCCGATGTTGAATGGTTTATTTTGCCCTACACTCGGGAGGGTATAAAGCCAATGCCACTTCAGTGGCTTCCTAATTGGAAAGGAACTGCAAGTCAGCGCGTTCAATTTATTTTTTCTTATTTTATTTGATTCCGTGTGCTCTGAAGTGTATATTAGTACTTTCCTGGGAGCAGGCTTCCCTTGTCATTATTTTCTGTCATTAAAAAAACTGCGATCGTCATTAGAAACACAGAGTAATTACTTCCACTGTGCTTTTCTGGCGTTCCAAGCTTGTGGCTTTCATTTCTGCTTTTATATATACAGTTGTGTAGTAACAAACATGGTTAAAAGAGCTCAGTATCCAGAAATTGCATGCCACGAGGCACCGTACAGGATGAGACGGTGCCCAGCTGCTTGTAGCAGGTGGTAATAATTTTGGCATACAGAGTGCATTCATGTGAGTTGGCCCAACTCTACATCGTTAAGTAGCGCTTGAAATAGGACGGAAGCAGAGAAGACACATGACGACGCTATTAGACTTTCCACTATTGTTTGCTTTCCCGCTTTTCTGCTGTCGTCCTGTTTCAAGCGCTACTTAATGATGTATCAACACCAAGTAGCCTAATGTCTATTTTACTGGCCTAACTGTAGCCCAATCCTGGCCAATTGGATTTATTGTGCCTAACGTATCCGTACCTATCGTAACTCCCGGGACTACGTAATGTGCAGTGGGCAATTATGTGCAATATATGGCTCGTGACGGGAGACGTTCGCAATGGCAGTGCGCAGCGCGCACGTCGATAGTAAAGAAGAAAAGATGATAATTATATTTTAATGGCGCAAGGCCAACAGAGGGCACAGAGCGCCGAAAAAGAAATCAAGAGTATGTACATGCGGTGCATAGCTTAAAACGGCTACGTAATGGTAAGACGAATGGTAATGATAGTCTGCGTGAAGGGCCGAGCGATGATTACATGTGTTATGAAATGAGCTGTAAGAAGTGAACCTCTAATAAAAGCCTAAAAGCGCGCTAATGGAAAACGTGAGATCATCATCTAAAAGTATGATGGGTGCGGTGAATTGTGTTGTTTGTAGTGTTCTGGGAAGGGTTTGTGTCGAGCAGTGTTGAGTGCCTTAAAATTATTAGAATTCGAATTACGGATGAGACCTCTCCACACCTGCTACACAAGGGTCTTGGAGATCTAGCGAGAAGGTGGGAGTGCTACATGAGTGTGGCGTTTCCGTAACCTAGCTAAGGTGACTTCAGTGTGTCTGTTGTGTTAGTCAGCATCGATGGGGAAGAGAGGGGCAGGGGTGATCTCATGCATGGCATCCGTGGTCTCCCGACGGGCACGGTCAGAGCCTGTGTGATGGAAGAACAGCTTTTTGAAGTCCGAAGTTCAAAAAGAAGCTCAAGCTTCAGAAATTGGTTACTGTGAGGGCTGTATAAGAGGTCGCTAATGAGATTGCAGTAGACTCTCGATAAACGGAACTTCAAGCGACCGAAAAAATTTGTTCCATTTAACAGGAGTTCCGTTGACTGGGAGAGATGTGCAAACGTACAAATGTATGCGCGTATACACTCCTAATACTATTTCACGTAACTCTGAGCACTAGATGGTGAATGTAGCTGATAGGTTTTCAGAAAGCAAGAAAACTACAAGGGGTTTAGGCACAGCATCCACAAAGTTTATTGGCAACAATTAGTCACTGTGCAGGAAAAAATGAATCATTTTTTTTGTTTGGGTCCTTGCAGCTGCATCTTTAGGATCGTTTTTTATGGCACTTAAGCTTTAGGCCAACGTTTCAGATCCTGGTTCCTTCTGAAAAAAAATTCGTAGATACTGCCTAGCTGACTGTGCTCCTTAAAGTGTGGTATCTTCTGCGGTTGCTATCTCTTCAGATTCATCTTCCGGCTCTTCCTCCTCGTCCCCCTCTTCATCGCGCACCTTTGCAACAATGCTCTCCGCTGTGTTCTCAGGGCAAGTCGCGACATCCCTGTCGATGTGCACATACTTATCACAGCCCAGAAGGATTTCTCCCAGAAGCACGCTGCTCTACTACATCCTGCCTCTCAATGGCATCTTCACTCTCACATGCAGGCAGATCCTGCAAGTCGGATGTCTGGTATCAGTCAGCTGCCTCCAGTCATCGGAAAAGGTGAACGGCGCCAAGATTGCTCATTCTGTACTCCTTATTCTGGCTTATGCGCACCTGCACCTATGCCGGAGACCCTTGCGGAAGTGGAATTGGAGGGCTTGATTAACTCCCTGATCCATAGGCTGCAACAGTGCTAATTAACGAGACTAACTACTACTAACGAGACGAGGCTTACCAGGCTAAAAAAACAAAAACGAAACAGCCGGAAACGGAAAAAGCTGGTGTTAATGGTAATTGGTCTGACAAGACGTTCCATTTTCGGTTCCGTTTCCACATCACACGGAAATTTTAGTTCCGGTTACCAAGTTTTTTTTTTATATTATGTGAATAGAATACCAAACAACTTACAAGCTACTGTTCCGCTTAAGCGGCAATTCCGTTAAACGATTTTCGTTTAGCGAGATTCTACTATAGTTGAAATACGAGTCAATACCAGAAAAGTTAACGGGTGTCCCAACCTGCATGGTATTAATAAGTTTTCTTGCAAAAAATTTGTAGTCGGTTTTTTAGAGTCAATGCCAAATAAGAACTTGTTAAAAGAATCCTGGACCATCATTACACCTATGTCATTCAATAGGGCTGGAGCCACTTCGTTCCCGGGGTAAGAGGTTTTCGACCGGGCCATAACACGCACTGCCGCACGTTCTTCGAGTGGAGAGGATGCCCCCCTCTTCGTCTCAGGCATGCTTTTGACCAGACGGCGGGCCTCCGCTAACCTGTTCCTCTCGAATGTGTTTGCACACGGCTGCCCGAAACCGCCGGTTGACGACACTTTGTTGTTGCAGCGCCATGAGTAATTCTCCAGCCGAAGACAGGTTGCAGTCATCGACCTAGCCCCGTGCATGCGGCAACGCATTCCTCCACGAGAAAAATTCTAGGCATGTCTCAAAAGACGTTGGGGTTCAGCGACTCAGCCATCAAACTCAGCACATTGACGACTGCTCTGATTTCTTCGACAGTTGAGCATGTGAAAAATAGAAGTAATTTTTCGTATATAGTGTGAATGTAGAACGCTTGATTTATAAGGTCGCTTTAATAGATTTTACATCGTCGGAATTACTTTTCGTACGTGAATTCTCGCGGAATCCTCTTGATCGTCCTTGAGGCATAGCTTGGCTGTATTTTATCCACTTTGCGCCTCCGACGAAGCTAGGCATGCTTTAGAGATTGACAGCTCCACCACTCTTCTAACGGAACAATGCACACCTAATTATCAAGTAGAACACCATGCTTAACACGACTTTCCTAAGCTTCTTACTTTAAAGGGACCCTTGGAACACTTTCGATAAACGCTTTCAGTCTTTCCTTCCCGTCTGGAAGCACTGCAGCACGGAGCGGCACTGCGTGATTTGCTCGTCGCACCATATACGCCTTCCGTTTCTGCTTTGTTTTGGTGGCTTTATTTTTAAAGTTGCTATCGAAAAGCGTTCATTCCTGCACTGAAGGAAAACCGGCCAACGGCCGCTACATGGCCTCAGTGACGTAGTTCGGGCCGTCGAAGAACATCAAGACCGGGAAAGAAAGAAAAATCTTTTGAGCGAGTTTCCAAGTTATCTGATGGATATAGAGCAGTAATTTTTGGCTGAGGTACTTTGCGACCCCTTAATGTAAGTACTGGGTGTGTTGGGCGACTCCGTTCTGCAAGCATTTAAGATTTCAATAAATGTTGAAAAAATGTTGCAGGGCCCTTTTATGTCCTGAAAAGCACTTCCCCTTTAAACAGAAACCCATCCTCACATATTCTCAGTTTGCGCGCCGACACATTTGCAAGCAGACTCCATGCATTGCTTCCTACCGAAGGAGAGTTATGCGCTCCATAAATACTCGGGAAGCGTAATGTTTAAAGGGACAGACAACCGATTTTTGTTGAGTGCATGTCCTGTAGCTCACATGAAAGCCAGCGTTTTATACACTGGGGTAACTGCAAGAAAGTTCTAAATAAACAGGCGGAACTAATTTTAAATTGGAACTAAAATTTTGGTAGTCTGAAAGCTGGCGCCATGTAGTGTGGAAAAGTGACACTACCGTATGTGTCCAAACAACTCCGCCGGTTTGAACGCATGACTCAAAAACCGCCCAAAGGAATAGAAAGGTCGCACATTATTGTGGTTTTTGTCGCAGACAAGTTTTTAAACGCCTCTTTTCCTCCTCGCTTGTGCAGTGAAAAGTATATTGCCGCACGGCTTGCTGTCATGGCTCCCAGCATTCGTTTTGGTGGACCACGTATGGCTTGTAGATCTAAAAATTCTGAATTGTAAAAACCGTTTTAGGACGCTACCAGAAACACTGTTCGGGTTGAGATGTTTTAAAGTGATGCCCTTTCATTTGGGATAGAGCCTATACACTCGACAAAAACTGGTTGTCTGTTCCGTTAAACATGGCCAACGTTTGTTGCTTCATTATCGAATCGTAGGCATGAAACTTGCAGAGCTGTGCGAATGCTTATTATGTTTCCCTTGCAATGTGGTTCAAATAAATTTTTTACCGCGACATTAACCTTACCCATGTGGCGTGGCAAGCGAGCGCGACGGCTCGGCTAACATCGCCGGTTTCCATTACGTTTATTTATTTCTAACCTCACCCTTAAGCTTGGATTCCGCTCAGTCAAGTTCTCCTCAGCGTGACACTAATACCATATATCAACGTCCTCCTCACTTTACCTTAGCCTAAGCTTAAAGTAAAGATTATCTAACGTAAAGCACGTAAATTAGCGGGACGCTGATGTTAAAATAAGTCAAAGCTTCGTTCGAACACGCGATCACCTTCAGATATGGGCGTACAAAACGGGCACCGTAGGTACTTCATATTACGAGTTAGCATATACCCGGCTGAGTAGTCGTAATGCGCTAATAAAACTGGCTTAGCTGATGAGTGCTGCGTTTATGAGGTCGCGATATTGACAAACCGGCCATAGAGTGGAGTGGCTAGGTGACCTTGGGCCATCTAGGGAATAACCCGTTAGGCAGTGCCCAGCCGAGCCACGACATATTCAGCCAATCAGAATTTACGTGCCATTTTCACCCGCCGCGGTGGCTCAGTGGCTAAGGCGTTCTGCTGCTGAGCACAAGTTCGCGAGTTCGATTCCCGGCCTCGGCGGCCCGTTTTCTGATGGAGGTGAGAAGCAAAAACGTTCGTGTGTACGAGATTTGGGCGCACGTTAAAGATCTCCAGGTGGTCAGAATTAATCCAGAGCCTTCCACTCCGGTGCGCCTCATCGCCTGCGTTGCGTCTTCACGTTAAACCCTAAAATCGATCAATCAATTTACGTGCCATTTGGGTGCCCCAGATACTCAAGAATGGTGGGGTCTCCGCACAATGATCCAATGAATGCTCCGCTTTTAAGATCTTCGCGTGCTGCACCACCGCAATAAAAGAAGGCGACGTTAGGTTCGTAGTGTCAGCAAAATTCTCGCTCATCACCGCGCTGGGAATTACTCATACGATTTCCAGAACCGAAAAGGATTATCCCTTTAATTTCAAATGCACAAAGCAGGCTGACAGCAGTAACAGGAATCTTGACTCCATCGAGTGCAGTCTGCAGTAGCTAGGCGGGAAAATTGGCACACGTGACAGAGATCTTGAATCCGCCCACAGCCTACCGCAAAAAAAAAAAAAAAAAAGGCACTGCTTATTCTTGTCCGCCTTCAAGGCAGCCATTTGGTTCCGCCAGTGCTGTGTTAAAAAATAGCATACACGCTGATTTTTAGCAGCGAGCACACCAAACTAATCTGTAAACAACCGCTTTCTTCACGCGACGCGCAGTGCATACATCGCGCGCTCGCTGCCCTTGGAGGCATGGGCGTGTGGACATTTAAAAAAAAATGTTTTCGGCGTGCAATCTGCGTACTTATTCACGCAGTTAGCGCCGCATAACTTCTTGCGCGATATCAGGAAGTTGCACGTCCTTCGTAAAACTAAGCAAGAACGGGCCAACAGTGCGAAGCTGTGCATTTGCGCAAAATGGCATAATTGCCGCATGGTGATGAATTAACAGTTACAATTGCTGAAATGAACGTAATTGAACAAACAGAATTTTTAAAAAACAAAATCAAGAAAAATAACACCCTGCCAAAATGGCGCAAAAAAATCAATAACATGCAGCCTATAGATCTCCGCCAGAAAAAGCAGGCTAAGGTAAAAAAGAAAAGCGCGGAAAAAGGAAAGTTGCCAACAGGAATAAAAAATAGCGAATACGGGACAACCAAGTAACACCCTGCATTGCACAAAAAGGCATCATTGGTAGAAGTTGGGCATTTAATTGTTATAACAGCGTAAATGGAGATAATTAGTTAAACGGAATACTGAAAAACCAAAACTATACAGCAATAGAGAAAACAAAAAGTAATAAAATGAAATATCGAGATGACAAAACATGCAACTTATATATCTCCACTAAAAAACGGAGTAATTTTTTCCTTTCAGGATGGGTGTATCGAAGTTTTAATTTCTTTATAACTGTGACGGCTGCTTGCTCTCTGTTATACTTTTCATGTAACCCCTCACTCAATGCCTTCGGGTCCTGTAAAGCATTTGAATTAAAGAAATAATAAATCAAGTGAAAAAAAACCCGGAAAATGACTGTGGACACAAGATTATAAAGAAGCGAAAGCAGACGAACCGTGCAACGCTATGCATTTAGCAGAGGTGCATACTTAGCGGAAATAACCAATTTATTTCGTAAATTGGGATGAATGGTTGTCATTGGTAAAACGGAATTTCGAGAAAAAAACTAGAATGTACAAAATAGAAAAATAAAAATTTGAGAAAAATGAAATAAAAAGTTCGAAAATATGCATCTAATACATCCCCTCCAAGATAAGAACACTAAAATAAACAGCACGGAAAATAACATTGCCAACCCGACGAAAAGAATGGCAACAATGGCACAGCGGGTAACCCCCTGCATGTGGACAGAAATGCAATATTGGCGGAAGTAGCACATATTTAATCGTTATTATAGCCTGAATGGAGACAATTTAATGAACGGAATTTTGGAAAAACCAACAAACACGAAATTAAAAGAAGAATTTCACAATACAGAAACAACAAAATTAAAAATATGCAACTTTCACATCTCAAAAACGGAGGCTGAAATAAAACAGGCTGGAGAGGAACGATGTAAACACGAATAAAAAGTAGAGGAAACGGGCCAACCGTGCTCAATGCCTTGCATCTGCACCAAAATGCAGCATTGGTGACGTTAGTGCAGTTAAACGCTATAATACCGTAGTTGTATACGTCATGCATATGTGCCAAAAGAAACCAAGGAAAGCTTTAAAATAATAAAATACCCGTCGTATGTGACTACTAATAAGGAAATCTGGCTATAAAAATCAAAATAAAGACAAGCTACGTAGGAATTCTGGAAATTAGTAGACAAGTTGCTGAATCGAGGCACATTCTTAAAGTTGGTGTAGGAGACGGGTTAACTGGCAGTAGTCCTCAGAGGGCTTACCATTAATTATGTGCGAAAAACAACGATACCTCGGAATCTTAAAAGACCGAAACTTTTCCTCGGCTCCTGAAATAGAAATCTTAGAACGTGAATGTCTGGGATGTCAAAAGCCGTTAGATATCTTGTTAGTATAGGATAGGCCTGGACTGCCGCCCCTTGTTACGGGTCTGCAAAGCCTGCGCCGATGGCGCACTGCGCCACAGTCTCCGTGTCCTCCGGAAGATGCCACCTACAAGTAGAAAGCAGCAAAGATGCAGCCATTAATAATTTCCTCCGTATCAGCACCGGCCTTCCCAATTGAAGAAGCTCGCTGTGTGCCCTTGGATGGGATTCGACTCCCCGAAACTTCGCGGAAAAGGCTCAAGCGGTGTTTCTTGCAATGTGTACGTCACCAGAGAGCAAAAGTGTCGTTTGTATCACCATGAAATTCGTCAGAGTAGACTTCGTCTTCACGGGAGTACACTGTGATATATGTATCCGTTACGGGCAATAGTTTGTTTATTTAAGCAAGTATGTTACCATACCAGTTTTCCAGCAGCGAATATTGAGAATGCACCCGGATGGCAAAGCTGTTAAACGCTCGCACATATCTGACTGGCTGCCGTGGGCAACGGAGCTAAGCGACGACAAATTTACGGCTCGATGCCAGGAACAGTGCATCGCGTCGTGCCTTCGAGGGGGATCCCGAGACCGTATCTTGCGCTTGGGCCAAGTGGCCAGCAGAGTGGCCCGTTAGAACGAAGATAAATAATGGCGCGAACGGCCGCTTATTATTCCGCTAGGCTCTCGCGCTATTTTTCCCTGTTTGCCAGCTCCGTCCGCAACAAACCGGCGCGCGCGTACCAGGAACGTCGGTGACGACCCTCTGGCCGTGGCGAGCGCGGTTCCATAATCGGTGCGTGGTGCCACCGCCCGCGCTTCGACGCAAGAGCATGTAACGGCGGCGAGGTCCCGTTACGGCCGCCAACGACGAGCGAGTCGGCCACATGCCGGCCTCTGAGCGAAGGAAACTTCAAGGGGAACAGCACAAGTCCCCGTGCATGTACACGGAGCTGCATTTGGTATCACGTCATCGGCGACCTTACGCGCGTCGATTCCTGCCCCAGCAGCAGCTGTGAAGCCGAGACGAGATCGTGTCCGACCTTACACCGTGCGAGACCGGACCGCCAGACAAACCGGTCAAGGCAAAGAAAGCGCGCGATTTCGAGCGGTCGGGTGGAGAGATATGTGTGTTTTTTGCGGCTGGAAAGCCGCGCGAACGGCGTCACCGCCTGCACTATGGCAAAGGCGCACGCTTCCTAAAGCGATCTTGAGGCACCATGTCACCGACGGAAGCGGTGTTATTGGAAGGGGCTGCGGAACTATACCGATTAAGGTTTGGTCTACGCTGCGTTAAACCTCCACCTTTGCCTGAGATGACAGAAGTCCTATTTCAACAGCCGTCGTTCTTACGGCGATTTTAAGCCATTGCCACAATATACGCCGCATTCATGTGGAAGTGAATACTTTTCTTTAAAGCTTAATCGTAGTAACCAGGCAGGAAGCAACTGCAGTGTTTTCGTGGTCCGCCCTTGTAGACGGTGGATTTGCAAGCAAAGTGAGTTATTTCTACTTCTTGGAAATCATTAAAAACATGGTTTTGCCTGTGGATTAGGAAGTTAGGGAAAGCTTTACCCCGCTTTACTTTACCCGTTATAAGGTTAAACGCTGATAAGTAAAAAAAAAACATTTATCGTGCTTAAGCAAGACAAGGAGTACATACACTGAAGCAGGAACTCCCTTTTCGGCGTAAAAAAAGCAAACGAACAAGCAGATAAGTGAGCGAGCAAACGTTTTGTTGGAGGCACCTTCAAGTGGGATCTGGCCTAAGTCGTCCATGTCCACGCATGTGCGATACAATCGAATATTTCGGGAGCGTGTAGTCAGAACCTAAACAAGGCCATCCGGAAAATTGGTGGAACCCGCAGATAGGAGCTGCAACCCTAACACAGTGGTTTCGAAAGCATCGAACAAATGTTTACGCGTCGTGACGGCCTATTTTTGCACCCCACTAAAAGAGCGCAGCTGCCCTTCTATGCCCGGCGTCCTTCGGCCATATATTTTGGCCATAATTAGAATTAGCTATAGGTCATCATTTGCTCAAGAAGGGTATGGCCCCAGACGCTAGAGATAATTAATATCTATCGTGGGATAGCAGGAACCAAGCAGTTTTTTAAATTCAGAGCGTGCCTAATTTCGCCATGGGTTAATAATGTACCGATGTTGCGTGAGTCCTGATTTGCCGTCGTGCGCATGGGAATTGGTAAATCTTGAATTACGTGGTGCGTGTTCTGATGCCATGTTCATCAGGCGGCTGTAAAATGGCTCTAACAGATTCAGGAGCAATAAACTCAGAAAGACCTGGCATACAGAAGTTTGCTAGACTTGAACTCAACACATGTTTCCAGCCTATTTACGGAAGAATACAGCGCGACGCAGGGTTACCCGCCGCGGTGGCTCAGTGAATAAGACGTTGTGCTGGTGTGCCCAAGGTCATAGCGGGTTCAATTCCCGGTCGAGTAGAAGCCAGAGGGCAGGGTTGCCGGTCTGGCGATTTGTCGCCAAAGTGGAGACGTTTCGAGAATCGTGTCATCGAAAATTTCCCTGTGCTGACTTGGCTACTTTCTGTACCCTTTGAGCATTGGTGATTTTATATCTTTCCGGGCCATACCGATGCCGCACTTTCCACAAAAGGGCCTCGTATGACCTTTCAGTACACCTGAGCCGTTGAGACAAACTGAACAAAGAGAACAAACTTTTAGTCAGATGATGGTTATCTGGAAAAGTCTGGAATAGGTCCCAACACCGTACAGCACTGCATATGGCGCAAATCTAAATTTCCCTTGCTCTTTTTCATATCATGCACCTGATGTCATATGAATAGCGTCAAAGCCTTCAAACAACGCAATCTGTTTAAAGGTGATAAAAAAGCAGCGAAAGTGGTAAAACATGGTGTGCAGCGAACGCCCGTTCTGAGACATTCATATCCTTGAATGCTACACCTAAGCCAGCATATTTTAGGTTTTTTGTAGACAGTAGTCAGCCAATGTCGCTGTCTCGGACTACTTCTCGGAATTCATGCATTTTGTCCGCGAAGGTAATCGGAAACTACTGACTTGCATCGCCTCGCTGAAAATGAAGACTTTTCTTACTCTTTTTCAAACGTTCACTTTAATGTGGCAACTTTCTTGGCTGCTTTCGGCAATTTCTCGGCGACTTTTCTTTCTGAGGACCTGGCAACACTGCCCGCAGGTTCTATTTTGCTATAGAGGCGAACAGCGCACTGTAAAGATGTCCAGGTGGTTGGAGTTAATCCGTAGCACTCCACTACGCTTTTCTTTTTCTTTTTCTTCAGTATGGAGCCGTTTTTAGGGCGATGAGTCTTGATACAAAATTTATTTTGAAGCGGAAACACAAAAAGTTGCTAGTACATCTACATTCCGTTCTTAAAGGGACACTGAAGTGATATGTAAACATTGCGGGATTACTAGCGCAAATTGTAGTCCGGAGTCCCCAGGCCATGTTTCGACCACTCTAGGCGCGTTTACGCGATTTTATTTAGTAGAAAAACTAATTCGAAAATGCTGTCCTCCTCTCTTTACGCTCGCCCACTTTCTGTGGCGTTTTCGTGTGACGTCAGGAGGGGATGAGCTGGCAATTGGCTGCGCTACTGCCCGGCTCCCCGGCCTTCAGACAGAGTCAGTCGGCCCAGCGTTTCGTCCGCCGGCCGCCGGCGGGTCGTCGCAATCAAGGAGGTTAAAAAAAATTGCTTGGTCGCAATTCGATCGCTTAGTTGAAACGAAGCCAGGACACGTTTGTGAATAGAAGAGTGTGCCTTTCTTTACTTGGTTTGTTTGTACACTGTGTCTAGCTCCAAGTCAAGGTCGCTTCACACAAGCGCTGCACAAGCGCACATGCGACGCTTCGCTGACTGGTGCGCCAGTAGGAAAATATAAGGCATCTTGAAGGCGGGAGAAGAGTCAGCGAAGTCAATATAGGTACTAAGGAAATAAAATCAACTGATAGTTTTACTGTACAGCGTAAAACTAGGGCGCGGGAAGCACTTTTTTTTCGCTGGGCGAACAAGCACAGCGGTCAGCAGCACGACTACGCATCTGCGAACGCTTTTCCGTCTACGAAATGCAATTGCTAGACGTGAGCTACTGTGGAAACTCGGGTGACGCTTACTGCACGAGCGCAGTACAACAAATAGTCACCTAAGCTGCTTGAAATGCCAAAACGAAATAAAAGTGTAAACTGGTTGTACAATATATACCCTATATTAGCAAGCCCTTCTCATCCCGCTGCGTGGCTCAGTGGTCTGAGGCGCTAGGTATGTCGCCGCAAGTGTTTTGCAAGTCACTTGTTCGAATCCCCGCGGTTACGAGCTTTTTACTTTGTAAGTTAACTTTTTTGTTTTCCGCCGATGTTTTCTATATTGAGTTCACCTTTTTTTGGGCCGCAACGTTCATGGCTACACGAACTAGTTCACGAAGCGCGCGCAGGCTGGCACTGGCGCGCTAGCGAGTTCTCGTTGGCGTGCTGTTGCCATAAGCACCGACTGCTTGCAGGCAGTGGGCACAGGCCAGAATGAACAGACCCTTGGCCTGGTGCGCACACGCTTTTTACGATACAGGCATGAGGGAGGCAAGCTCCAAATATGGGGGAAAAGCGCATGACATTTGGGCGTCTGCGGGTACGCGGATGGCGTTCATGCACTCTGTAGGTCTCGGCTAGTGAATGCTACGACTGCAAGCCGTCCTGGGAGGCTTATCTTGTGCATTTTACAGCCGACAACATGGCAGAAGCGCGGTACGATGATTACTGAGATATTGAGAATACCCATCCAACAACGCCATTGGTTATGTTTTACAGAACCGAAACCGAAACCGAAACTTGTTTGATTGCTAACCTTGGGCATCGTCCGATCACGGCGCCCCTCCTCCCAACGTCACAGCCTTAGTTGGTGCGGCCGCCGCAAACCGCGCATGGTAGTTTTTCTTCTTTCGCGCTTTGTAAAATAATTACCGATTTGTCAACCGGATAAACGATGAAAAGTGTGCTAATTTGAGCCAGTCTACGCAGTGCAAGCAAAAACGGGAGCTTGACAAATTCACTTCAGTGTCCTTTTAAGATACAAGACCGGATAGTCTCACTTCGTCGTCAAGGAAGTATTGAAGCTGGTGCGTTAACCATTCATGCTCTCCATGCGCTCAAAGTCAGCTTAGAGAGGGATACCAACACGAATGGCTTTATACGCCGGGGCACAAAAAGTGATGAGTCATTGGTCGCATCACTGTTAACAGCATAATCATACCAGAATCATTGCCGACCGGGGGAGCCCAAACCCTGCTGCTCAGGAACGACGCGTGCCGATTTCCGTATCCCCACTTTCTTTTGCGCTGTTCCATCGTTCTCGGTGAGTCTTCCTTCTTTTCACAATCCGCTTATCACTGCTGCCTATTCCAGCTGCAGGCGGGCACTCACTAAACGCTGCTGCTATCGTCGTTTCCGGTTGCCGGTGATGACCTTGTTTCTGCGGACGCCTGAAAAGCATAGCTCAAGGGCACGGCAGCTGCGTACACCTAGTCCCAGTAAAAAATCACTCAGTGAGCCTAGTAATGCTGTCGCGTTAAAAATTGTTAGGCATTGCCGCCAGTCGCGAAATCGTCGGAAATATCGGAATATTTGTAATGTTTCAGGCATTTATGATGCAGTAAGCGTAAAGACAGCGTCCAGGCAAGCTAAACTGTATAATGGGAATGTTTTAATTTGCTGTCAGCATCACAGGTAAATCAGGTGACTGCCGGAGGGTCCCGGTGCCGGATCTCTCCAGTGTTCTACCAGACGACTACATCCGTCCTAATCTCTCGAATGTTGGCCCAGGGTAGAATTTAGTGCACGAGCAAGACTTCCGAGCAGTCGGCGCTGTGCCTGTGGAATAACGTCCAGAGAAGCAAGGCAGGAGGCCGTCGTCTGGGAAAAGGCAATATATTTACACTATATCCGCAGAACCGTTCACCTATGCAGCCATCTTGTCGCCTCGCCTGTTGGTCTTCGTCTTCTTCGTCTATGCGTCTGCTGAGCTCGGTGCGAGCTTCATCTTCGTCTTCATCGAAAGTTTCAACAGTCCCAAATCATGAACACGTTGAAGACAAGGAGACAGAGAGAGAGAGAGCAATTTTATATGCCCAGAAGTGGAGAGCTTGGGACTCCGCCTGCCGCATTTGTCAACCAGAGATTTGGTTTCTGGAAGAAGCGGAAAACAGTGTCTCTCAATAACACCGAAAGGAGCGCCGCTAGAACAGCTAAATTTAGCATCCTACCGGGGCTGGGCTGCAGTGGCGACATAATTTAGGCAGATTTCTTGTGGAGCTTTTATAAAATTTGCAAGTACATATACCGCGCGCAGGATGGTTACCGTGTCTTAACGACTAGTTAGCTACATGTGCGAGACAAAGAGGGAGAGAGAGAGCAGACATAATTGTTTCCTAGAAGAGAGTCTTTGGGGAGCCCTCCTCGTCCCTGGTATCCATTGGCACGGGCCGCTTCATACGCACTCTCCACCAACTTGCGCTGGATCAAGAGGGAAGAGCTGGCCAAGGCCCCCTCAAAGCTCATAAGGGTTGAAGGTACATGTGTGGTACATATAGGTAAAGTACTACCCGGAAAACTCGTCATTCTATTAGGTCTTTTAGGTTGTCTGAAGGTTAGGTTTATGCTCGCAGTTTGTGTTCTCTTTCTCGCAATGCTGCAGGGTTGGGCAAGAGAACCAACGTGGTAACACGTGCTTTGTGGAGAAGTCAGAAAAGTACGCGTGTCATGCAGCAAGGCCAGCTTCTTGCACGAAGTCAAGCAGAAAACAATGGTGGGGGGAGAGAAGGGGGTTGCGAAAATTTTACTGGTCGCTTTTTAGGACTAACTCGCTACAGGTTACTTTCATGGCTGTCATGCAATGTACACAAGCCGAAATTTCACCTAGGTTTGTTTGAATAAGCGTTGCCTAAAATCGCAGTAGAAGTTAACTTGCCTTCACTATACTTCTTTTTCCTTAATTTGAGATTTGTTGCAAACGTATTTTGGCAATTGGATTTTGAATAACCGCAAGAAATGGTATTCTCATCTTGTTGTCGGTGTTTAGTGTGATTTCGTGAATTATTGATAATTTTTGAAAGTGTGTAATCTTTTTCTTTGTTTTATTCTTGCAATGCTGTTTTCCTATGTTCACGTGTAAACTTGAATTTTTGTTATTATGCTTGTCGCTGAGCCTTAGAGTGGTTTGTTGGGCTCCGTAAAGCTGCTTATGCAGCTTTTACACAGGAAACCACCAAGTCTTATCTGGAAATAAAAATTGGTTTGATTTGATTTGATATCCGCAATGTTTAACCGGCATTGCAAATGATACATGCACCGTATTTTACAAGAGTGTGATGTTTCGCAAAAAGACTGCCATAAACTCAGTGACATATTAAACCGCACTTTTCACCTAGGTATGTCGAACTAGAAGGAGAGAGAGAAAGACAGAGAGAAATGGAGAAAGAGAGAGTTTCTTTAGAGGAACCAAACAGGTCAGCCCTGATGAATTATGTGTTTACTTACCCGGATGCTTGGTGCAGATGAAATGGGGTTAAAAGGCGGATAGAAAATGAAATTAAATGTATAAACAAAGAAAAGAGAGGAGAAAAGCAAAGCCGCAGAAATCAGCCACCTCTCCTACCCCACCCCTAAATATCCATTTTTAATTTGCACTTCCCCCTCATTGGGTTCCCAGGGCTTGAAAATACCTCAGAATAAGATTTTGGGATTGCAGAAAGCTTCTAATTACCACACATGTTGACGAGAAACGCGGAGAAACGCATAAGATGTCCTCAGTGTTCTCCCAAACACGACGGATATTGGGAATCAGTCATCCCGACGCGCTCACCAATGTTGGGACTGGCCATCCGAGCGAAGTTGCCCTGCTCCGTCCGCTATCGACCAGGCGCGGAGCAGAGCGATGAAGTTCTCGAGCCGACGAAAATTTCAAGCAATATTTATATTCAGTATGTACAAGGGTAACAAAACGTTACATGGCTCGCACAAAGGCGACAGTACGTCTATACTCAGTGCCTCCGAAAAGTGCCGCGGTCGCTGTGCTTTCGGGCGGGTTTTATACCCCCACGAGTTCGTTGCAGCTGCAAAAAGTTTGAATCGCTCCAATCAGGACTGTCGCTGGCCGAATTTCGAAGCCTACGAATGGAGGCGAAGCGATTGCGGCAGGCGAGCCACCGCGACGAGGAAAGGGAAGGCGATGCCGTCGCCATCTCAGCGGCGCCGTCTCCAACCATGTTTCGGCGTGTCTGCCGAGGATCGTTCGTCCGAGAATTGATTCAGCCCAGCCGTTGAGAAGGGAAAGGACAGGTGACTCTGCGGCGCTTCAAGTTGGGGCACGTCTGTCCCGGGCGGCTAGACAGAGGCGCGACACAGGCGCGAGCGTCGCCATATGAAGCGAATTTGGGCCGGGAGCTCCGGCACAACACGGAGCAGACACTAACTAACTTGCGTAGGTCTGGGGCGCTATTCCAGAAGGCCCGAGACAGCTCAGTCCCGAGTTTCCAGCTGCTCGAGTTAATAAAGTAATGATAGTACAGCATCCGATAAACCTCAAGCTACACCGGCACAATTGCGCGGAGCACGCTTGGCATTATCAGCGCGCCCAGTTGAGGCCACTCCCATTGAAAAAGCACGGCTTATGCGAACATCCACGCGCAGCCCCATCTAGAATCGCGTTGCAATATGCACTCCGTTGCGTAAAGTAGGTAACACAGCTATTCCTTTTAACACTCCAGCCTGGCCCAGGCCTTCTTTTAAAGCTCCACCCTCTAAAAGCGATGCGGGGCGGCTCCGATTTTATCGGTGTTTTGTTCTTCCAATAAAATGTGCTTGCTACCTGGTTTGAGGGTGGCTCCAGTGGAGCGCAGCGCAAGCCCAAACCAAGTAAGCGAAGCAGTTCACGGTGGCGAAATGAACGCGAACGCGCCCTTTTCCTGACTGTCAAACATGACCGGTTTTGTTAACGTGCGGACGGTGGACATAGTATGAGACATCGCCCCTATTTAGCGTGTCATGAGCGTGTTTCAAAATTTTACGAGTGGGTTTTAGACGGCTCCGTGGAGCCGTCCATGTGCAGGGCTGGAGCCGTATGCACGGCAAATGAAGCGTGGCACCAGTCGCGTGTGCTGCATGCCCTTCCTGGCCTCCTCCACTCATGCAGAGCTGGCCGGGACGGACCTTGCTGCAGACCTGCTCCTGGAGAAGGGCAACCAGATTCAGGGGGCCGTCATCTTCACCGACTGCCGGTCCGCTTTCTTGCGACTGCGAGCTGCGGACCAGCCATAGAGATCCAGCGGCTACGCGGAGCGGTAGCTGGCGGCGAAGCTTCAGCTGGTGGAGTCCCGCGGTTGTGACCTGCGGCTCCACTGGTTGCCATCTCATGTCGGAATCACCGGCAATGAGGTGGCTGACGCCCTGGCCAGAGGTGCTGCTTGCCGGGATGGGGTCCCTGCCTCCAGCGACCTGAGGCCCATCGACGCCGCACAACCCATTCTGGCGCGGGAGGTAGAGACGATGCACCCGGACCGCCGAGTCATCAGCGGCCAAGCTCCACAGGTCCTGCCTGGCCGCATCAACAGGGACGCCCGCTCCTTACTCCGCCGCATGCGGCTTGATTGCTGCAAAGTGGCAGCCCGCTTGCACCGACAAGGGCGCCGGTAGTCGCCCACATGTGTTTACTGCCAAGAGCCCGAGACCCCGGACCACCTGCTCTGCTCCTGCCTCCAGCACGATGCCCCGCGAGCAGCGTAGCTTCGGGCCGCACTCCAGCGTCTCGGGCTGTCCAGCCACACTGATAAACCTGCTTTTCCCGACGGGCCCCAACTCCATCCGGCGGGAAGCCTTCCGGCTTGTCCTGGCCTTCATCGGGGAGACGAACCTGATACAACGGCTGTAGCCCAATGGCTGCCGGCCAGCCTTACGCACTCGTTATCTCTTTCTTTCTTTCCCTATTTTTCTGTCCCCATTTGTTCTCACCTATCCCCTTTCATTCCCCTCTCCCCTTTCCCCATACTGGGTTGTATACTGGTGAACTCCCAAATGAATTGAAAGTACTCCCAGCCCACTCCTTTTCCACTTCCTATATCAATAAAGTGCTTACTCACCCGTCTGTGCAGGCACCTGCGCGCGGGGAACCATTCGCCGCGCCATGTGAGTGAAAACCGCCCTCCCCCTCCCCAGCTGCGTTGGGAGTTTCTTGTCGCGCACGCCATGAAGGAACCTTCGGCTGTTAGAGGTAGAAAGCTTTGCTTCAAAAAATCAGGTCACGCCTGGAACGCTTAATAAATAGCTCATCAAGTTTCAGAGGCTTGAGAAGTCCACCGTGCCCATAGTGGCTCACTGGTGAGTAACGACAAAATACGGTTCTAGTGAAGCGCTTCTGAATCATTTTTAGTCATTGGGACCACGAAGGGCTTAAACAATTCCAAATTGCACTCACAAAGCCGAGCTTCAGCAAAGTTAGGGTGCGGTAGAGTGAGACGAGGCATGATGGGTCGATGAATTCACTGCTGGCTTGTGAAATCACGCCAACCGTGCGGAGACAGGGGTTTGTCTGAGAGTTGACGTGTTAGTTGAAAAGTAGTTTTACATCCACGACTACAGCCAAATAACGCAGTAGCGCGTTTTACGGGTTCACCGAGCAGAGAGTACGGAAAGATGAGCGGGGCGGTATTACGAGTACAGTAAAGCCGGCTTATATCGAACACGGATATATCGAATTATTGCCTATATCGAACCCTTGCATCTTTCTGGTAAAAATGACATGCATTTAAAACTTTTTATATCGAACGCGATTTTGCTCACAATGGATATATCGAACTCTCCCGCGCGGGATTTTTCGCTTACCTTAGGCATGCGGCAGGCTTTCCCGCAATACATCGGCGCACAGCGGTGGCGCGGGTGTCGCTTGCGACTCCCGTGCGAGCTTGGGTGTGTCCAAAGCGGTCGGGGCAGAGTGGACCAGCTTCACGCATGCATGCCGTTGGAGCCGAAAGCGCCACATTGGGCGCTGCGAGCTGCGGTGTCACCGAACTTTAAGTTCGCGCCACTCGCCGCGCGCACTTGCTCGGTTCGCTGGGTTCGTCGTTATTCGCTTGTATCCATGCTTATCCGCTCCGTCGAAGACGCCGAGGACTCCGTACCGCTTCCGAGCACGAGCGAAGCCGTCGCTGCCGTGGCCCTGCTACGGCGATACTGCAGTGCCATTGAGGGAAGCGATCTTGTGTTTTTCGACTGTTTAGATACCGTGGAGCAAGCAGTCACCAGCAAAGCGTTGCGCTCCAAGAAGCAGGCTTCTCACGCAGTTCTTCCGCCCCAATAAATTACTGTTTTCTTTCCGAGAAAGTGTCGTATCAATAGTGAACTGCAGGGTGGTAAGAGCTCAGCGTTAGCTCGTGACTCCTTCGGCAAGATTGCTTTCATATAAGATTTTTTTTTGCTTCCCTTTCTATATCGAATTTTTGCTTTATCGAAATATTTTACAATCCTCGCCCTGTTCGATATAAGCGGGCTTTACTGTATGTGATATCATGATACGTTTAGAGAGATTAAGCTTTAAATAGTTGCTGTCGCACCATGCGGAAGCTGCGTTGATATCATATTGCAGCAAAACACGATCGCCCGGTGAAGAAGCCGCGCGATACAGTTTCATCTTATCGGCACACTGAGAGAGCGAACAGTGCCTGATAACTGGGTGGATGTTATTACAAAAATTTTAAAAAGAAGAGGGCCGAGTGTCTAGCCCTGAGGTACCCCTGATATCATCCCTAAAGGCTGGGTGGAGAAGAATTTACACAAACACAATTAGACCTGACTTTTAAGTAACTACCGTACCACTGACCGAACTTACTGGATAGACCATACGCGGGCAGTTTCCTAAGCAGCGTGAAAGGCCTTGTTACTGTCGAAATACAGGGTGATGAAAGTTATGTGGACAGGTTTTTTTAAAATTAGGCGCCAAGATGTACGTGAAGACTACCTCTACAGAGAGGTGATGCGCCCAGGGGGACATAGAAAGAGGTGGTAATTATTGATGTAGGTGCCTTCATTAACAAAAATTGAAGATTTCTCTTTTTGGTGGCTGCAGTATGCAGGCATGTTTTATTGAAAAGTGGGACGCTATCTTGTTTCTACGCAGTTTCATTTGGCAGAAACCTTCTAGCGTGTTCGTACTCAAGAGATATCGAACTGGAAGTTTAATTGCCGTTCGCATGATTACGCATGCAAGAGAGTGAGGTCCGGCGTAAAGCACCTCCCTTTTGTGACGTTCCTGCGGTGTACTGTGTTTATTTCGACAACGGGGTGGAGGCATAGGCAAAAGTGATAACTGGCACCCTTTCAGTCTTCGCTGGCGCTATCGGAATCTACAGTACTCGGAAGCGCTATCGAAACACAGAAGAAACTGCGTAGAGACACGATTGCGTCTAGATTGATTGATTGTGGGGTTTAACGCGCCGACGCAACGCAGGCGATGAGGCGCGCCGTAGTGGAGGGCTCCGGATTAATTTTGACCACCTGGGGATCTTTATCGTGCGCCGAAATCTCGTACACACGGGCGTTTTTGCTTTTCGCCTCCATCAGAAAAGCGGCCGCCGCGGCCGGGAATCGAACCCGCGACCTCGTGCTCAGCAGCGCAACGCCTTAGCCACTGAGCCACCGCGGCGGGTCACGATTGCGTCTAACTTTTCAATTCAAACATGCCTGGTTTCTGCAGCCATTAAAAAGTTCATTATTCAACTTTAGTTAAGCCACCGACAACATTATAAACCACCTCATTGTGTGTCTTCCTGGGCGAGTAAGCTCACTGAAGAGGCGGTCTTCCCGTAAATCTGAGCGTCTATTTTCAAAAATCTTGCCGACTTCATTTTGATCACATTGTATACTGTATCTGCCTGTTGGTGAGAGAGCACAGGAGGGCCGATGTCGTTTAGAGAACATGCGAGATTTTATTCTACTGACCTTCCGAGAGTGATGCCGTGTTGGTAAGAATGAATTAATGAACTCATTGCTGCTAGATGCATGACTTTCTCGAAGACTTTTGAAAATTAAGCGATGTTTGGTGGTTGAAAGAAGCAGTGTCGTGTTGTCTGGACGACGGCGTCGGTTCCAGTGTGACCGGTTGTTTCGAAACTACTGACGACGTTGCAATCACTTGAAGAATAAAAAAAATAAAAACACGAGCAGAATAGAAAAGAATACAAACCATTGACTCCCCTTTTTATGTTTTTTCACCGCAACATGCAGGTGAGCGTGTATGTGCGAAGGGGTGGGTGAGTGTGCGTGTGTGTGTGTGCGCCTGCCTGCGTGTTTGCGCGTGTGTTATGATGTTCAAGTCAGCATGCTACTATTTTAGCAATAATCCTCCTGGTGAGTTCACTGTGCTTGTGCATTGTATTTATTCGGATTGTAAACATCGAATATATTGTCTGCCCGCCTCCAAAATGTACGTACTTCAAGCCAGTGCTATTTCTACGCTACGTGAACAAATGACTTGGCGGCTGACATCAAACAAATCAAACGTATTTGGAGATCAGGTGCTTAGGCAAATCAGCAGTGACCAAATATGTCCTTGGAATTGATTCGGAGGCCATATAAGAACTGCTTGCAAATGCTACATGTTCGCCACTTGTATTACCAGGGGGAGAGGAATACTCAACGCACATGGAAAGGGCGTTCGGCAGGTGTTGAACGCCATCCATATTATGACGCCGCCTGGATCTTTGACGAAAGCTAAAAAAACACCCGCATTTCCCCGAAGGGGAGCATGGGGAAGTGCGAATGCACGGGTGATGCTATGAGGGGGAGTTATGTTGAACTGTGTTGGCATTCGCCCGTTAGTTGCATTTAACACCCCCGCGTGATCAAGTGGGGATTCACACACCCCGTTAGTCGTTCTCTGGAAATCTTGGTGAATTAAAGTGTATGTTCGAGGAGATCACACACACACGCAAGTAAAGTGAAGCGACAGTATTCTTTATTCAGCACTTGTTGGTGTTGTCGTTGTAGTTGACGGTCATGATGACCGCCTTGTGGTCACTGAAATGTACGGTCAAGAGTTGTTGCAAGACCGCGCGTATCAGACAGTTCCTCGCAAAGGCCAGGTCGATGTAGCTGCCGTTGATGGTGGTGGGAGCCTCTAGCGGTAGGCACGTCATGGAGTGGTTGGCGCGCATGTATTCCATCAACCACTCGCCGCCCTTTCGCACGTCCACGTTAAAGTCCCCAACAACCACGACCGGGTCCGAGGGCTTTACGCGCCTGGCCACACTCTCCATCGCCGCGTCCACGTATTCGACGACGTCGTCGCGCGAGATGTTTGGCGCGAGGTAGAGGGTGATGACCACGATTCCGTCGCCCGAGTACGCGTCGGTGTAGACGGCACTGTACGGCGACTCGTCCCTGACCGGCGAGGTGGACACGGCGTGCGACACGAGGTTCGCGTAGACGTGACCGACGAGGTAGACGCCGCAGTACTCGCCCCGACTTCCGCTCCTGGCGAAGCAGCAGTCGTCGATGGGGAAGTGGGAATGCACGGGTGATGCGAAAGAATTCTTCTTGGCCAATCGCCCTAAGTGGGTATGTGCTTAAGAAATTAGGAACTCTTCTTGGCGAATCGCCCTAAGTGGGTATGTGGTGCGGACGGACGGACGGCGGTGGACGCGTGATTCAGGGTCGCTTAAGAAGTGCATTCGCACTTAAAAAATGAAAAGGGACATGTGCCTAACTGTATCTGGCATAAGGAAAGGCCGTGCAGGGCTGGGTAGTTTGCTAGTGACAAAAAAGCAGTTCGGTCAATCAAATCTTTAGCAGTCCCGTGACATCTTTCCAACCACATAGGCCAACTGAGAACTCCTTCGTGACTGAAAGGCAGTAGCGTGAACCCCATCCAACCACATTGCTCAATCAAGACATTTGCTGGCGACAAAACAAAAGAAACGAGCCAGAAGAAAGAAAAAAATCCCAGCAAGGAGAAGACCCGGTGAAGAACACCGGTATGATCATGCCTGCAGAATGAATGCCCACTCGGCTGACACTGGCTGCGCTCACAAGCCTTGGTCGGCGAAAACACCTTTTTGAGAACGCTTCAGGCCTGGCTGAATATTTGGGGAAACTGACACAGATGAAAACACCCAACGGGAAACGTCTGCGCTAGTAAAATTTGATGCAAGAAACTAAGCCATCCACATGCATCCTGGCGGAAAACGTCAGTATAGAAAACACTGAAACTGCTAGGACATCGTAGGCCTCAGAGCAGGAGTGTACCGCAATGCAGGTGCACCCCCCAGCTAGTCCTATCGGCACATGCGCAAAAAAGAACACTCTCAGTGACGAGAAGTCCAAGCACACGGCTGCTGCCTAAAGTGGATGTGCGCAAAGGCTGCAGCAGAAGGGCAAATAAGAAACACGCATGGGGGGCACACACTGTGGAAGGCCTCCTCCACATCAAGGAAAAAAGGTCTGTCCTCGACTGGCAGCAGTTCTGTGGGAGGACAGGGTCACTAGCGTGAGGGGTTTCCGTCGTGGTCTTCGCTGGTGAGCTCGATGAGCTCCTGCAGGGGCACCAGCTCGCGGCGGTCAATGAGGCCAAACTACTGGGAGAAGAAGATGCATTGCTTAAAGCTGGTGTTGAGGTGTACCTCCTCGCCCAGCTGTAGATGTGCGCGTACACCCGGTACGGCCGCTTCAGGATCGTCTTGGGGATGGATCAGAAGTTCTTCGGCAAGGCCACCCCGCCCTTGGATGGGAAGAGTGACTCGCCGTCCAGCTGGTCCTGCATCAATGTCATGAGGTAGTCGATGTACGTGGGCGCCGAACAGTTCACGGGCATCTTGGCCGTCTGTCCGTCAGCCCAGTGGTACTCGTACTTGGCGCCCGCCGACATGACAGCGCAGCTGCTCTCGGTGCAGAGTTCGCTCACCGTGCCATACAGCATGTTGATCTGATTGAAGAAGTCCACCGTATTGACGGCCACCCACTCGTTGAGGTCCTCATCCTCGCCCAGCATGACGTCCAGCCGCAGGTTGCCCGAGCCCAGCGTGGCCGCCACCTGCTTCACCATGTGGTACTTGGCGTGCCATCGGGGACGTTGTTCTTTGGCTTCAAAGTCTTGAAGGAGCGGCCCCCGCTGCCGACAAGGTGGAAGAGAAGCGAAGACGGCTGCACGGGGAATACCCGAGCTACGCATCTGCAGGGCCCCGTGGTGCTTCCGCGAAGACGTGCATGGGGACGGCGCAGGCCTTGCTGGCGAGCACCACCGACCCGCCGTCCATCCAGGCGACGTCGAAGCAGTGCCTGTGGTTGATGTTGTACTCGTACGCCTTCAGGAGTGCCCCATCCTTTGTGAACACGGTGATCTTGAAGCCGCAATGGTTGTTGGCCACTTGCACCTACCCCGCACCAATGAGGAACACCGCGACGGGGAAGTTGGTGACGCCTTCGCCGCCGATCTGGCGCAGGTTGGCGCCCATGTAGCTGAATACCTTCACGCAGTGGGCGAGGTTGTCGGATATGAATATCTCCTCCTCCCCGTCCACTACCGCGCCGTTCCGAAAAGTGAGCTGGTCGGAGCAGACGAACTTGCGCAGGAGGTCTCCGATCTGGTAGAAGATGATGACGCGCACGACGCGGCACTCGAAGACCACCAAGCACCCTAGGGGGTCCACCGCCACGCCGCGCGGTGGCTGCAGCTCTAGCGAGCCGAACTTGCGCATGAACCCGCCGCTCTGCTGGAACACCTGCACCTGATGGGTGGGCGCCCGCTCTATGACGGTGATGTGCCCCGTGGACCGCGCCACCGGCACCCGGCTGGGGAAGTACATCTGGCCGTTGCCCCTGCCCACTTGGCTGAACTGGAACTTGAAGCGGCCGTCTTGGTCGGACACCTGGACACGGTGATGGTTCGCGTCGGCAACAATGATGCCGCTGTCCGAGTTCCGCCCCGGAGGGCTCGCTGAACTCGCCCTCCATGACCCCCAGGGAGCCGAACTTGTGATAGACGCTCATCTTCTTGCGCCTTATGCGAATGGTGAGTGGAGCCCTTTGGGGCCCTGCTTCACATCGGCCCCTCCGCCCGACTGGCTTGGACGGGGGCTCGGCTCGCCGATGCTGCAGGCCAGAGACAGCTCGCTCAGATCGTACGGGCGTGGTGATTTGGCGTCCCGGGATTCAGCCCCAAATTCGCCACGGAAAGTACCACGAGTAAATGCAGCAGAGCCGTAGACCGAGCACTCGTGCTTCCTTATTCGCTGCGATCGAGCGACTACTCCCTAATGATGGTGGTGTCCTAAAAAATGGCCCATACCGAGTTAGGGGGATTGACCAAAAAGAGTTGTTTTTCCATTGTAATCAATCATTCGATGCAAAATAGTGGAGCATAAAGAATTTAAGCTAAGTTTAAGAGAGACAGAGAAAAAACAAGAAAAGACAGCAGAGAGGAGAGTAGGAAAACTAGGTAAACGTCAGCCTAATCGGAATATTTTTAGCAGGAATGAATAAGTGGATGGCGTTACACACGTCCCTATGGCACAGGTCCAGCGTAGTGCCCCCAAACGACAAAAGCACTGTTACAGTCAATGGCAGTCTAAGACGTCGCAGCGGAGTCTCCAGAAGCCTTCTCCGATGATTAGAAAATCGGCGGCAAAAAAGGAAGAAATGTTCTTCCGATTAAACTTTGTGGCAAAAGTAGAACAAGGGGGAGGTTGTCAGATCTGCCCGATATAGGTACTGATTAAGTGGAGGCACACCCCAGCGAAAAGAAGTCAACGTACTTCGCACAAGCTAGTTTGGCATAAATTTCTCTTCCAGCGGTACCTGAGATGTTCAAGTTCAGGAGGAGTGTACAGCCCGTGATCAGATGCATATTGAGTCAACAGGTATTGGCGGTAACGTTCCAGCAACCCGCACGCAAACGGGGGAAACACCTCTACAATCGGTAACGTCAGCTGTTTTAGCTAACATGTCAGCGGTTTCATTGAGGGTGAACCCACAGTGGCCGGTCAGCCAAACGAGCCGAACCTCCCGCACGGGAATACGGACGCAGGAATAAAGTTCTAAGAATAGGATTTAATGTTTCTGAGGAGAGAGCCATGCACACGGACAGGGAGTCGGCGGGTAACATCACAAAAGAATGCGCCGAATCAAGTTTCAGGATTGCAAGATGAAGGGCAAGAAATTCTGCACAAAAATTGTGGAGGAAATCTGGTAATCGCAATGAATAAAAGCGTACCCCTGCCCGCTCCCGTGTCTTCTTCCTTTTCAACGATGTCAGCATCTCTTGTCATGGGAACAAATTTAAGACAGAAGTCGAGAGACAACGAGGAAAAATGTGGTTGGTCCCTTTTTCATAGGGTGGCTCCAGTGCAGCTCAGCGCAAGCCCAAACCAAGTAAGCGAAGCAGTTCACTGTAGCGAAGGGAACGCGCCCTTCTCCCGAATGTCAAACGTGACAGGCTTTGTTTACGTGCGGACGGCGGGCGTAGTATCAGACATCGCCCCAATTTGGCATGCCACGAGCGTGTTTCAACTTTTTACGAGTGCGTTTTGGAAGTTGAAGGTGTGTCATCTGCTGCCGATTGTGTTTTTGCTGCGTATGAATACGGCTGTGGTGGAAAATTGTTGTCTTGGCGCCTCCTATTGTAGAGCGGAGTCTTCGTGCGGACCAACCCCCCCCAACATCCGCGAGGCAGCATTGACTGACCTGGTAGCCTGGGGACTTCGTTCGTTCATTGCTTGCTACTACGCTTTGTTACCGGAGCATCAAATGCAAGCGACTTCGTGGCTGCGACGCTACCCCACCACTATGCGTTGGGTGTGCAGCCATCTGGGGCCCAACCGCCCTTGCGACGACTTTGAGGGGGCTTTCCCTCCATGATTGCCGAGGACCAAGTGTTGTGTGCGCTGTGGTTTTACGCTAAGGACACCTTCCACGGAAGCGTTGGTAGCGACCGCCCCCAGTCGACAGTCAGCCGGTGAGTGCGCAATAGGATTACTGCAGACATGTTTTTCGCCTTTTTTTACATGGTTAGCCAGACATGGCTTCCGCAGGTTCTACAATGCGTTTATCCGTCTGCAGCCGGAGCGTACGCTTCAGTCGCGACCACTCGATGGAAAAGAGGTTTCCATCAAGTGGCCGTGCTTCAGTTATCCTTTGCTAGCAAAACTTTCCGATGTGGCGTTGCATGACCGTGCGCTTCATTTATCGTCAGCGCGGCAGACGGTTTCTCTGGAGGCGATGCTTGTCGCACCATACTTGCGAAACGTCTACTCGCAAGATAGTATGCAATGAACGGCGTGTACCTATTGTGGGAGGCGATCTTTACGTATTTCAACGGGTTTTGTGCAGCGTCTTTGACGTCTGGCAGGAGGCGGACCATGCAAAGCTTGTAAAGGGAAGAGTTGAGACATGAAGAAACAGCATGACGCCAGAAGGAGGGTGAAGGTATAGAGTCCATAAAAAAAACTAACGACTGTAGAGAGCTTTGCCGAACAAGAGCTGTAAAGAGCAAAGGGAAATAAAGGAAACAAATTTGAAAAGCTGTGGTTGTTGCTATTCTTTTCGCCGTAGTACATGCCCGATTGGGTGACTTGCCCGCAATTGGGAGCTTTGAGGAGCGAATGGGCTCCGTTTTGAAAATTCGCAAATCTGTGAATTGGAAGCTAAAAGTTATAGAATAATGCGTGACACGTGATCGTGATGGCACATTAGAACGACAGGTGCACACCAGCTGAGCAGAACCACGATTATGGGGAGGCTGTGCTGTGTGCCAGTCTTCTTGCTGACGAGTTCACCACGTAATGTAAGAGAAGAAACTGTCGCAAACACGGTATAGCAGAAAAGAAGCTGGTCGAAGTTGTGCCAAAACTAATGCCGAAATACAAAGAATTAAAGCGAGGAAAAATATGCAAGTGCCATATATCAGTTAAGAATTATCGCAAGTACATTTATGAGTTGATGTATCGCAAGTACAATGTATCAGTTGCTATTAAGTATCGCCAAGCTTTCACCTTCAAATCACGTAAGCAGACTTAAGTGCCCCTAGGTAATTTCGTATCCGAAAGTGGACGGAGGGTTTCGATAACACCGAGCAGCAAGTACTTTGAATGTGGCGCGTTTCCATCACCCGCTTTCTTTTTTTTTGCCAGTCGGCCCTAGTCACGTGATTGCATTGCCTGCCACCGACGGCAGAAATGGGCAGAAACTGTTTCTTCGGACGGAAAATTTCCAGGTTATAGAACGCCTAAAATAAAAAATTACACCATCTTCCCGTGGGGAACCCTGATGAGCATGCGAAGCATCGTGGCGGTTCCGTGTGGTTCCATTGTGTTGCCGTTATGTTGAGTGATCTGGTTTTTACTAGCGCCACAGGGAATTCCGCATCCGGGTCCACACCGGTGGCAGAGGCACGCAAGTGCTGTTGTGTTACGGTGAGTAGGCGGTGGTTCGCGAGGCGCCGAAACTCGTCCATCATGTTCTTGTCGATGTTGTCTCTGTGGTAGAATCGGTAGTCTCGGTCAGCTTTGGTGAGGTAAAGGTTGTTGACATTGGTTCACCGGCTGAGAGCAATGCACACGCCCTCCTCTTCGCAGCTTTGTCTTCTCGTTCTCCTTCTTTTTCGGCGGTTCCCCTACGGGAAGATGACGACGGTGGTTGAACGCGAACCTATCTTGTGATGGATTCTTTGGTTGACCAATCCCTAGGGGCATCCTGCCACAATCAGCATCAGAGGCGCTGCGGACGGGGCTGGTTGAGCTGCAAGGCGCGTGGCGCTTCCCGCCACAGCTTTCCCACGGGAAATTCAGCATCCCCCTCTAAATTTTTCAGTTTGTCGTTTCCGTTGACGTTCAGCTTCGCGTGCCTTCGTTGTATCAGTAGCTTCTTGACGTAGTTTGAATGAGTCAAGGACATAAGGCGCGTTCGTAGCACTTGCTCCTGTCCCGGATTTGTAGCGTAGTGGGAAGAGCACCGCGTACCTCCCGTTGCGGCCAGAGAGTCGTGGGATCGAAACCGGGCGCCGCTATCTATTTCTTTTTTTTATAGTGTAGCATCGCGGAGCTGTGGGTGTAAGGAGGAGAGTTGCGCATGCGCAGTGAGCGTGTGGACGGCGCCGCCATCAACGACGCAGGACCAGGCGAGCCTAAGAAATGCTCCGCATTTAAAAATAAATGAACTTTGTAGTAATATAGGCGTTCGTCAAATAAACGCGCGATAAAGTAAAGTAGTTAGATTTGCTTGCCCCCAGTAGCCAGCAGTGCATCAGTGGAGCGAGAGCACGCAGTGAAAAATGCGCCACGCCCTATTCGCACCTCCTTGGAACGGGCTACCCTGGACGGGTTACGTCTCCTTAATAATCAGCAAATAGCATGAACTGCATTTTTAAACCGCTTGAACTTCGCCTCGAAATATTATCATAACGTTACGTGGGCGTCACTAGAGCTCGTGTCTCCCGAGTTCCGTTCAATCTGGGGCCTCCTGGAATAGCACCCCTGATCTTGAACACAACGTTATTTAGTCATAAAGGAAACATCGATATCGATAAGCATCGATAACGATACCTGTTGAGTGTTTCGTGTTTGGTGTAAGTATTTGGCATGCGTAACGTGTATTGCAGGCCGACGGAATAGAGATGGACCTATAGCGAAAACAACGTTCTAAAGAGCGCGCGTAAAACCCACGCAAGCAGGTTCACGGTGGAAGTTTCCTTTGCATTTCTTTTCGTTGTAGTGTTTAATCGCGGCTTTTCATCAAGTCAGAGTGCATCATCGGCAGAGGTAATGCACTCTGCCTGGATGAATCACCGTTCTCTCAAGAGGGTCTTCGAGGCCTGCACCAACAGCAGCGCCGAAACCGTCAAATGGAGCTGGGGGGAAACCTTCTGGCAGCTGAGTCACATGCTTATGGTATTTAGATCAAGATGGAGGGCTTTTCTATTGCGGCTGAAATGTTGTGGAATACAGAGAACTTCTTAGAAAGAGGCGCTTGAGGGGTGCAGTGATGTTTGTGATGCCCTCATGCACCGCTTCAATGTACAGGTCCGCGCAGAAGTAAACGGAGCACGGGAGCGGTGGCCGAACTGCATCGCTGCGCCGCGTATAGGCGCCGACGGGAACCATGGAGCGCCGGTCAAAGAGTGTGTTCGCGCTGACCCCTCCGCCCTATCTGATATGGTTAATCGCCGCTCTGCTGGCGTGTCATGCTGGGCGAGACGGTCTTCAAAAGGCAGCGCTGGGCTATAGAGGGTCGCTGGTTGCATTGCCGCTCGCAGGCATCAGCTGCGACCGAATCCGCTGCTCATGAGCTGGACGAAGCGGCGCGCGCCCGGAAACGTGCCTCGTTTTGTTGCGCGCTGTAAAGGGCGGCATAAAATTGTAGGCCGCTGCGGTTTGGCATAGCATGTCATTGCGATATAATTTATTGTAAGCCGGCAAAAAAATTTCCCTGGATAACATAGAAGAACATTCACCGACAGTTTTGTTGTTCCGAAAAAAATCTCGATTCCGGGATGTCTTTTTTGATTTTGGGTTTGTCCCAAGTTCTTTCTGCCGGTCAGTTCAGGTCTTTTCTGAAGAAAGGGGAATAAAGAATGTCCATGCGGTGGAAATTCGGTATTAGAGAACACCGTAAAGATTAGGTACAATCGTTGCCTGCTATTACAGCGGGCCTCATAGGGCGCATATTTTGTTGTCGCATTAAAACCGACGTAGTTAAGTTTAACGAGCACCTTATATCAGTTAAGAAAGTGTTGCAGATTTAAATTAAATTACGCTATAAATTGCAAGTTGGCTTCCCTGCAGGACCTCAATGTCTTGCAAAAAAGCGCCGTCAGGGCTCCAAAATGACCGATGCCGAGTATAGTCGTCATGATCGATGACGACCATACTCGTTATCGGTTAATTTGGTACAAAATTTTATGACGGCTAAAATGACCGATGCCGAGTATAGTCGTCATGATCGATGACGACCATACTCGTTATCGGTTAATTTGGTACAAAATTTTATGACGCCTATCATCGTCAACCGGAGCGAAAGGGTTAAGCGACAACAAAATATGCGGCCTTCGAGGCCCGCTGTAATAGCCGCAAGGTTTGTACCTATTCTTTACGGCGTTCTCTAATACAGAATTTCCACCACATGGACATCCTTTCCCCCTTTCTTCAGAACAGACCTGGACTGACCCTCAGAAATAACTTGGGACAAACTCAAAATTAAAAAAAAAATGTCGGAAGCGAGATTTTTTTTTTCCGAACAACAAAAATGTCTGTGAATGTGCTTTCTATATTCTCCAGGGCAATTTTGGTGTCGTATTACAATAAATTATATTACAGCGCGAAACAAGGCACGTTTCTGGGCGCGCGCAGCTTCGTCCAGCTCATGAGTAGCGGATTCGATCGCCGCTGATGCCTGCTAGCGGCAATGCAACCAGCGCCCCTCTATAGCCCAGCGCTGCCTTTTGAAGACCGTCTCGCGCAGCATGACACGCCAGCAGAGCGGTGATTAAAAATATCAGATAGGGCGGAGGGGGCAGTGCGAACACACTCTTTGACCGGCGCTCCATGGTTCTCGTCGGCGCCCATACGCGGCGCAGCGATGCAGTTCGGCCACCGCTCCCATGCTCCGTTTACTTCTGCGCGGACCTGTACGTTTATGGGCTGTTTTAACGGCACAGTACGAATAAAAATTACCTGCAAAGGCGCTTTATTGCAGGCTAATGGAAGACGACCAAGGGACAGCACGACTGGCATAAATGAACTGTCTCTGAAGGACAGTTCATCATGCTAGCGCATACTTCAGCTTCTTTCTAACAAGCGCACCTCCACCGTTTATGATCCGGTCCGACTAGTATAAAAACACATCTGAAGTGATCGCTCAAAACGACATAAAAGCAAGGTTAATGTTTTTCAATACGTAGATATCCTTTGCTTAGTGCCCAACATCCCCAACCGTGCAACGCCCTGCATCTGCACCAAAACGAATGATTCGCAAAGTTAACACATTTACTCATTACGATTGCATAAATCTAGCTGGTTGGTCGAACGGAGTAAAAACCAAAGTAATGGAAAAAATACAAAATTAGAATTCGATAAGGATTCACTAAATAAGAAATGTCAGTCATATACACCACCCGGACACCAAGAAAAAAATTCCCCCCAAACAAAAACGATCCAAAAATTAAAAAAAAATTAATTGCGAAAAAGCAAGAATCGTGTAACGCCCTGCATCTGCCCAAAAATACGCAATTCGTAAAGTTAACACACTTATTCATTGATAAAGTGCAACCATACATTATTTGCCGAAGGAAAAAAATCGTCAAAGTAAGACAAGCTGCCTAGGAATGTTTACGCATGAGTAAACACTTCTCTAAATGCCTGGACTAATTTTAGCCGGCTGATTTTGAAGTAACGCTGTGGGGCAGACAGATTAGGATAGGATTACTTTGAGCATCAGCAGCGGTGTTAGGGAGACTGCACCATTGCACACGTTGTTTGGTCCGGTTTGTGTAGAAATTGATTGACAGTTCGATAAAGTTGATATTTTCAAGTGTACGTATGTCCTAGATTGCGGCGCACGTTAAACGAATCTGTCCGCCAGTTCATTACAACACATCTGTTCTATGGTCGCGCACTGGTGCATAATGGTGCATAAACCCAATTGAACTTCTCAAAAAAGCGTTGCTCGTACCTCAAAATAACTCTTGAATATGGCAGGCGTTTGATGCACACAACACTTTAACGGAAAACGGTCAAAATAGCCGGGCATGTACAGTGTTCACGGATTGAAACATCGGAAGGGCACGAGTAACAAGAGCGCGCGCACACGATGTCGCGAAATCGGCTGCGCGCACAGCCGGGCTACTACCGTCGGCGCCCAAAACGCGTTCCAGCGCTCCAGGCTCGCAGCGCCCCGCTGTCGCTGCGGGGAACCACAGCCCCGCTCATTGGCAACCGAAGCAGTAAGCCTACGGTCAACAGGCTCTCATCCTCGCGGTATACCACAATGCAACACCTAGCTTCCACGGGCGTCCACGGGCGGCGCTGCATGTGCCGCAGGCCACGCGCTCGCAGTGTCGCGTTTCAATCCGTGAGCACTGTACATTTCCCGATAGAGATGAAACCAGTTGTATGCTACTCATGGGTTCTGGTGAGTACTTGTACCTGGACTTCTGTATTGCAACTACGAGAACCACGCCACGGGACTCAAAAAATCACTCTAAACGTCCGTTTTTTTCGTTTTCGGGAGCCTGTATAGCGGCATCAAAATTTGGTTATTGAAAGATTGCGATCAGAGAGAGAGAGAGAGAGAAAATCATCTTTATTTGCCCTTCTATAAAGTCTTCTGCGTTGCTGGAGCAAACGGAACGGCAAACATTGCACTAGCGGCGGGCAACGGAGAGAAAGGCAACCATAACGGAATATATCCGCCCGTGGCGCTAAGCAGACGACGACGAAGGTTGAAACAAACGCTTGTGTATGTCGCTTGTTTCCTTATTCGTCCTCCTGGGCTTAGTGCCCTAGCCTTTTCTACCAAACATTCAGAATAACAGAGAGAAACATACACCGACTTTTTAAAAGCAAAGCTGTTTACATCTACACCCCAATGGTTTCACCCCCGTGGGCAAAAAACGAACTCCGCGGTAAAAAACGCCACGGCGCCAAGGCCTAAGACGCCGAGCGCATGCGCCATGCTAATCAGGAATACAGCATAGAGCTGAGAATTAAATTAAGGAAACCAAAAAAAAAAAGAAGCACAGAAATTGTATTATGGATGATAAGACGCCTGTGAAGAATGGGACCTCCCTCCCCCCCACCATGTGTTCCTCGTAAATATTGTTTGCAGATTATCTTTGAAGGCTAGGCAGCACTGCTGCCACTAAATAGGGAAGTTCTTGTCCATGCAAAACGCCGAGCTTATGCGTCAGGCTAGGCAGGACCCAGCATTCGCCGCCAGAGAAGCCAAGCGTAGTGTCAGTACACAAGGTATCGGAGCATCGATCACCACTGAAGCACGCAAGTCAGCAACGGCGGCCATTTTGTCGTTCACCAGTGTTGCGAGGTCGCCGCGTCTACGGCCTCGCCATTAATTTCGAACGGGTCGTTTGTTAACATCACTACCGAAGATGCAGCTAAACGGCATCTTTGGACACACTTCTGCTGCTGAAATGCTGTTACACGCGTTGTCTTTGATTCACATTCGGAACGACGTCAGTTGCGCGCAGCTGCAGAGCAGGGAGGACAAGCTAAGCCTATCAGAGTTGCCTGACTAAAGCGCATGAGCAACAAAATGGCGGCGCCCATGAACCGTCGCAGTGTAAACAAATGTCACGTATTGCGAACTGACCAATGATCACGGGGCAGCAAGGAACAGTAGGTGAAAAGAGGGCCGATACTGTGTACCCTCATGTGGTGACGCTAGCCGAGCGCGAACGACAAACCCGCCGAGAGGACGATAAAGATTTCACGCTTTCTTCCATCACCGTTTGTAGTGGTTTACAGCCGCTTTGCTGAACATACAGTTTTGCGGGGCGGGATGGCGACCAATTTATTAAACCACAACAATACTGGAGCCCGGCCGTAACTAGGTGTTCTGAAAGCAGCTTCGGGAGTGAAGAGCTTTTTCTAGGAGTGGGCATAATCTTTCGAAGTCTATCTCGTGACGACTTCTCCCGGCACCCGTTGGCTTGTCTGCTGCGCTTGGAAAGGTACGCTTGCTCAGAGAAAGCTACCTGCAGCCGTAAAAGCTGACATTCGCAGCCTCTGCTTCCGAAATATATGCTTCACCTGGTTACAAGTGGCGAACACCTGTAGATAAATAAAGTCGTTTCTTTATACTCCGACAGCGTTGTTCAATCAGCGGTATTTACTTGGAGAAAAAGAGACAAGCCATCCAGGAGACGAAGGCGATGCTAAACTTTACTGTTGCCATAAAAGGGGCCATAAAAAGAAAATACAATGTTGTTAACGTTAAAAGAGCTAGACTTTGGTTACTTACTCGGCTAGATTCCAGCAACGAAAGACGTTTGGTAAACTGAAAGAACGCAAGACAAATAAAGAAGCATCAAAATTTTGTGCTACAGTGACGAAAACAGGCCAACACAAAAACAGTTTTTAGTGCTTTAGGAGTGCGTTATAGTGTGTTAGTTCTTCTCGTTAGGATTAAAGTTATCGAATGAAACAGAACTAAAGGCCCCACTACAGTCGCTCAGTCCAGTTTCTTTCTCGGCGTCCGGCAATCGGACAAACAAGATGCAGTGACTGCATAGATACGTCGCCCAAACTAGCTGGGGAACCGCCACTGCTTTTTTTTGTTTTGTTTTTGTTAATGTCTACATTATTTGTTTCACGTTTGCGATAAACTTGGTGTCATTTTTATAACAAAGGAGTATTTTTTTATGAACTAAACGTATTTCTAATTTATGTCGTTTTTGAAGCATACATTAAAGCCGCTCGACTCAATGTGAAAGCTGTTAGAAGTGGAGAACCGTGATTCGCCATAATCGGTGGTTGCGCCGTTATCGGCTCCCAGCTACCACCAATCACGCTCTTCGCCGCCCTGTCTCACTCCTCTCTTGATATATATGCCATTCAAATTTCCCGCCTTCGCAGTGCTCGCGCGCCCCCTGCCAGAAGCTGCGTGAGTGGGAGTTTTGTTCTTTTTGTGCTTACTTTGATTTCGTATGCAAGAGCTGTTCTGCGTCATTTCGAACGCGTAATTTTTTTCTTGCGCGGCTGGAGCCTTTCTGCGTCATTTGAAACGCGCCATTTCTTTTTTGCGCGGCCGCTTGTTTCGCTTACTATCGTAAAAATCAACCCAACGAGTGTTCCTAACTAAATGAACGCGATAACGGCTGGTTATATACCCAGATTTTGCCTGAAATGTACATACCTGCAGTTTTCTTTGCGCTAAACAACGAGGAGATGTATGACAAGCGCCAGCGGTTCACGAGGTTCGAACGGTTATGAATATTTAGACCGCGTGGTTTTCGAAGCCTCAGCGTGACTGCCTGACGACGGTGCAGCATACACAGTCATCCACACCTCTTTACTGACCCTACCTGTCCAGCCTGCGGGGCACTCGACACTCACAACCATTGCCTCTGCGAATACCCCGCAGACCCGTACCCCCCCCCCCCCCCCTCACCTCTGGGAGCGAACGATGCGTGACCCGGGGGAGTCAGGCCAAGTCCTGACCACCTCCCGGGCCCTGGCGGTCGCGGCGGCCCTGTGGGCCTCCTCCGCCCCCAATGCCTGATCCCGATAAACGAAAAAATGTATTCCTTCCTTGCTTCCTTCCTTCCTTCCACGCTCTGATCCGTTATCTCGCTGCGACGGCTGATTCCGGCAGTCGCTTGACATGGACCGTTAGCGAGCTAGGAGGACAAGGCGAGCCCATAAAGTGCTCTGCCCTTAAAAGCGGTAAGAGCAAGTGTCTTGGGGCCAGCGGGTCGTCCCGTCAGCTGGGATGACTAATGGCAGTGTCCTCCCAACAAGTCTGGTCTTGTGCGAGTGGCGCATACTAGACGCGGAGGCAGGCAAATAACATTAATTCACGATAATGCGTAGTTACCAGATTTCCATGCACTACTGCAACTATCCCACAGCACCCGCCGGAATAAATTAAGAAACGACTTGGCGCATGATTTTAAAAAGCTTTATTAAGAAGTTGGCCAGATGCCATGCATGAAATTTCGTAATATTTGGAAAGACAAGTTCTAGGTGTACGCAGGGTGATCTAATATATTCAGCAAATTTTTGCGACATGTCAAACGAGACATTGTAAACTACACCAGACGTCGAGATAACAGAGCAACACGCGTTTTTACAGCCTATTGCAAAAATTAGTTCGCTTCTAGAACTAGGCCCCCAAGTTGCAATGTGTCTGAGTAGGCGATTTTGCAGGCATATAATAAATCTTACTCCTCCCACTTAATACGCAGGCAGTTTATTTAAATAGGAAGAAGCATCAGGAGAAACAACAACAACAACGACAACAGCCGCAGCAGCAGCAGCAGAAAAAATTCGCCTCCCTGCAGGCACAAGCCAGCTACAGAGACTGTTTCCCCATCTAGCGCTGCTAAGCGGCATTTCTTGCGTAACGCCTTCAACGGGGCTCCAAGAGTGGCGCTGGGGAGCAAGTCAGCGCGTTGTCGTTCCAGAAAATTTACCGTGGGATACCCCGGGACGCCGAGGCGTAGAAACGGTGTGTTACCTAATGGCTAGCGGAATTTTTGAAGAGAAAGGTACGATATTCGCAGCATCTAGAGGGGGTTCTAAATTTGTTCCTTTCGTTGAGGGGTCCTTTACTGCGGTTCTGTTTATGAAAGCGGAACACTTTTTTTTTAAGTGCAGAGCCCTTCAGGGGCTCGCCTTGTCGTAGCTCGCTTGTTGGACCCAAGTAGAGCCACACGGCGTTCCGTCGTCGCGGCGCAACCCATGGGCTTCGAAAAACACGTGGTTTATATAGTCATAAACGTTCGAATTTCGGGAACCGCTGGAGCTTGTCATACATCTTTCCGTCGTTTAGCACAAACAAAACTGTAGGTACATTAGAGGCAAAATATACGTAATTAACTGGACGCGCCCGCATTCATTTATTTATAAACGCTCGTTGGGTTGGCTTTTACGATAGTAAGCGAAAAAAAAATGGCAGTGCAACGCCGGCACGTGCGCGAAAAAAAGCAAGCACAAAAAGAACAGAACTCCCGCTAGCGCAGTTTCAGGCAGGGGGCGCGCGAGCACTGCGAAGGCGGGAAATTTCAATTGCAATTGGTGGTAGCCGTGAGCGGATAACAGCGCTACAGCCGTTTACAGCGCTACAGCTTCGCTTTAAAAAGGCCGGTATGACGCAATGTCCGCGTGGTCCTTGATGGGGACCACGCGGTCAAGCTTCCACAACTAGGGAATATTTCGTACACCCTTAACAAAGTTCAAGTAGAGGAGGAAGCATTGTTTACGCTCTGACGTTGGCCAAGTTGTAAATGAATTGTTTGCTGATCCCACCAGGACCTGATACGCGAGGTCCCCGTAAACTTTCCAGAGTGGTCAGGAGTTTCCTCAAGGTGAACGGAATAGCCATGACGGGCGCAGACAAGGAAAGTAGAAGACACGGTGGGCACAGGAAAGCGTCCACGACCTTGTTAACCACACCGAACACCAGCGGACCAAGATACAGACACGAGCGGACCAACGGAACCCGACCTTACAAATGTTCTGATCTAACGAACAAATTCGAAGTTCCCCGCAGGGGCCCATATGACTGAATGCTTTGATGAACTCGAACTAACGAAACGCAATCAGCGCCATTCCAGATTTAACGAAGTAATTAGAGTTCCGCAAGCCTTCAACCCGAGCAAGAAGAAGAAATCCCGCATAGCACTCTGGAAATTGCTTCGTCGGCTCAACGAGGTGGCAGCAGATCTGAGCTACCACGACTACCTGAGCGCCGACGCAGACGCAGACGCCGACATGGTCGAGGTGTCCGGCTATAAGATGTCAGAAGATGCTGACGACCCAGAAACTGCTGAAGCTCATGTGCCCGCTCCACGCCAGGTGATGGGCGCTGCTGACTTGCTCAGGAGGTTTGCCGGGGCTCACAAGGAACCGTGGACGCATTAAAAGCGCTTGCGTGGTATACAAAAATGTATGTGCACGCAGGCCAAAATTACATGCTTTTTTGCCAGGAAATAAATTCCTATCCCGCAGAACCCCCGCGTATTATTGTTAATATTTTCACCGAGAATGTTCAGTGCACAACTAAATTATCGGCAGGCGAGCGCTGAAGCCGTCGAAATTACGATGTCATGGTAGCAGCTAGGATGCGCCTCCCTTTAGACGTCAAATTTGTGGAATCAATTGCTTGTAAAATTACAGACCAGATTTTACGAGGTTCTCGATTTAACGAAATAAATTGCGATTCGCGGTGACTTAGTTGATCGGGTTTTAAGTGTACCGCCTAGTACGCAGTTCATTTCACCTAAACCAGACGGCGCCAGCACTGCACTTGCAACTACTGCCATTTCACATTTGAAGTTTTCGTCGTAGGCTGCCATTGTTTGCTGCGCATTGCGTCGTTAGCAAAAAGTGTACGGAAGGAACTAAAAACCCATAATTTAATATTAAGGGTGCAGTCAGAGCCTATGTTTGCCATCGCGGAAGAGAACAGAACGTACGCAGAAGTGCTCGAATGTACGGAAACATGCGGGCTCCTTAGCTTTCTGCTACCACTAGCGTGATACCATCATTCGCTCCCGATCAGTATTGCGGAATGGGCACCCTCATTGCATTCTAATTGCATTCCGGGGAGTTATAAAGTGTCATTATTCGTTTTTTTTTTCGATTCGTATGAATGCCAAGACTTAAGCCATTCCGACCGCTGGGATGGCCGAACAGTTTAATTCCACCACTCTAACTCCTCGACGTAGCCTTTTGATAGCGGTTTTGAATTAACAGACGAACGCAAAAAAAAGCATAAATTCTAAGATGTGTCAAATTGGTAATATTTGCAAAATACGCCTTCAGATTGCGCCAGCAAATTCAAGGGATTGTAGCAGCTCGGTGACAAATCTTGTGTAATTATTCTATCTCCTTGTAGTCGTGGTAAAGTATGCATCGATGGCTTGCACGCTTCTAATACCCCCTCCCCCCTCTATGGTGGTGTTAAAAGCAACTATACTAGTACAGTGCTATTTGGTTGCCTTTTTTTGTTGAGGATCTCGTAGCGTCCCACTTTGCTGTCTCTTTTGTATATCAGCACACCAGTGCCAATCGTGAGATGCAGCCAACAATCTCACTCCTCAGGACCCTCTATATTTGTATACTGTCAGGAGCAAAAGCCTGGACTGTACACACGACCGAAGCCGGTCGTGGCTGTACACGAGGAGCGTCCGAAATGCGCCATCGAACAGCGCCATCACGTGAAGGAGAGCGTGCGGACGAGACACTCACTGTGCGGCTTACTTTAACTGTAGAAAAATTAATTTGCTCCCAGGAGTCGATACGCTCTTGGTAGCCTATAGGGCCTAACGGTATTCTTTTGGCTGCACATGCGCCGTGCTTTTTTAAAGCGTTGTGTATGAGCTGCAGAATTAGCGGAAACTTATATGTTGAATGGGCGTTTCGTGCGAGTCCTAATGAATAATAGTTTACGCTTACGCCACAGATTGGGCATATTTGTGAAATATAATGGTAGCAGGAAGGAGTTATAAAAAAATGCGGGCCAATCCACCCTGTGAAGGTGGTTGAAAAGCGAAGCTGTAAACGGCAGCCACAACGATTACCTATGCGACTTCACTTGAATTTACACACGTGGCTCTAGAAAACGTGGAACGAGATACAAGTGAGACGCAGCTAACCACACCCTTTAGTAATTCAAAGAGATATTTTTTACTAAGTTTAAAGCAATGCATGATCCATGAATGGGGGTTGGTTGAGTTGTATTAGTGAAGCAAATGAATGGACTGTCTTTGTTTATCAAAAAAGGAAGCTCAAACCCGGTACAAACAATCTCACTTGTCCTCCGTCTCTGCCGCCGATCTCGTCGCCTCCTTCGGCAGCGGCAGTGACGGAGGACAAGTGGGATGGCGCGCGTTGGTGTGAGCTTCCTTTAATTTTTATAGCTCCTGGCGGATGCGCAAGGCGCGCACACGGCCGTTACACGTGCCGGGGGCGGAGCGCACAGCGGCGCGACAGGTCGCGTGACGCTACGCGGAATTCAGTGAAAACGCGGGAGGGGGGGGGGGGGTTCAACGCACAGATGTGCTCGGTGATTGCACCGTCTGGCTCTCCCGTCTCCGCGTGGGCTCGTAGCTCAATATGTAAGATAACGGGCTCCAGTTCCGTTTCTTTATTCGCTCCAGGTTGGATTCCTGGCGGTGCCAGTAACTTTTATTTTTTCGAGGTATTTTTCTGTTGGCGCCAACGGTCGCAACAGAACACTTGGGAAGGGAAGGGTAAAGGCAAAAAGCTTCGCTTTAAAAATAACGAATACACAGCAGAGCATTGATGCGTCCACTGATAGGTACATATGCTGCATTGAAAGCAAACTTCGTTGCTCACCGAGACCACTATAAAAATTGGCACCACATGGGCAGACGAAGCGACCCCATACGGCCATTCATTTTACAAACAGCGTATCGAGTTGTGCGAGCAAATGAATAAGCGTGCAGTAAATTAGGCAGCACAGCCAGTGTCTCGGAAGCAGGGGATCTGCCGTGCGGTGGCGCTGCAGCACCTTTCGGCCCCCGCTCGCACGGAATCCAGAGTTTTTCTCCGGACGTTACATGCACTTGAAATCCCTTACAGTGAGCGGAAATTACACTGTTGCAGCGGGAGAGACAAGTCAAAGAGAGAGAGAGAGAGAGAGAGAGAGAGAGAGAGAGAGAGAGAGAGAGAGAGAGAGAGAGAGAGAGAGAGAGAGAGAGAAAGAAAGAGGCGTCACGTACCGCACAGTATTAACACTTTTGCATTCGCTGCACAGAAATCGCTATCCTTTCCACATTGGTCATTTTAACTGTGAATTATCCTGTCATTAACCACTACCCCTGAAATACAGGGTATTATCAATTCCTTCATTATCAGGAGCCGGGAACAAGTTGGGACATTCTTCTGCGTGTGTCTCCGAGGTTCGTCCAATGCTCTAGTATCGCGATACAGTGAAATGCGAACAACGGAGCGCGTGGCCTTCAGTACATGCCGCGCATTCTGGCAACGAGCCACGTATGTCCAGTACGAACAAATTACCAGAGTGCTTGTCCAACCTTGGTGTGGAAACACCATCGTGCGGCGTGGAAGTTTTTTTGGTTTGTCTTCCCATCGCGTTCGGCGCCCGCGCACGCGGCGTTATCTAACTTCGTCGCTGCGCTGAGTGAAAACGGTGCATGGAACTATATTACTTTATTTTTAAGGGCAGAGCACGTAAGGGGCTCGCTTTGTCATAGCTCGCTCGCTGGACCCAGATAGAGCCACGCGGCGTTCCTTCGTAGCGGCTGTCATCGCAGCGTAACCCAGACGCTTCGAAAGCCAAGCGGTTTATACAGTCATAACCGTTCGAATCGCGTGAACCGCTAGCGCTTGTCATAGGTCCCCCCGTTGTTTAGCGCAAAGAAAACTGCAGGCACATTTCAGGCAAAACCTGTGTATATAACCGGCAAAAGTGGCAGTGCGACGCCGGCACGCGTGGGAGGAAAACACAAAAGGAACAGAACTCCCGCTGGCGCAGTTTCAGAAAGGGGCGCGCGAGCATTTCGAAGGCGGGAAATTTGAATTGCGTTGGGTGGTAGCACTGAGCGGATAACGGAGCTACAGAATCGAGTCACTGCTCTGCACTTCCGACAGCGTTCACATTGAGGGAAACGGCTTTAATTTTTTGAACGGCCGGACACTTTGGTGGTGGCCGGGTGCTAATAGCAGACACACTGGGACGTTCGTTTTCCAACGTCCCGTCGATAGAACCCCGCGCGCGTTATTAAAGGCTGATGACGTTTGGTTGACAGACATAAAAAATACACTAAACCATAATTATATAAGCTCCTCTTAAAATCCGTGGTTTAACGCACCGAAGCTGTAGTATAAACTTCGTCTATGAGGCGCGCTGTTGTGAATTGGGCTACGGAATAATTACGACCCCCTGAAAATATTTAACATATATGCTTATGTTTATCGACAGGTGCGAACACTGCAAGAAAAGACCGCAAGTAATGTTAAGTCACAAAGTCACAAATAGGTTTGCTACATCTGGAGGAAACTATTGCACAATCGCGTTGAAGTACGGTGTCGCACTGCTTAGGTGTCGCACTGCTTAGAGGTGTCGAAGCCTCTTGACTGCCTTACTTGCGTCGAAAGGCATCTGCTGTAGATGAAACTGCTCAAGCCGGAAATGTTGAGAATAAATGCCATTAGTCCTCCGTATGTTCTGCGGTGTGGCAGTATACCTAACGTTACCACACCCCTCAAGCTGGTTATCACAGTAGAAAAGTAGAGATGTTGAAAACACATCAACACAGATGCCGAAAGGTTCATCCTTGGTAATTTGGAGAGGGCGCCAGAAGGTTCAGAAGTCATTTTAAACAGAAGATTTAGTGCCCTCCCTGGGGCCGTTGTACACCAATACGCCCTGCAGAAAAGCCAAATTTCTCTGACGATGTTGATGAAGGATCGTGGGTTAAGCGAAAAAAAAAAAAAACGCTTCCCGTTGCTGAAGTCGAACCCGGGACCCTCGCCGTATGAAGCCGGCGTCTATCCGATTGACCCATTTCGACATTTCTTTCTTTTATTTTATCGAAGCGATCTTGGAAAACTCAGACGACAACCAAAGAATACGTCGAGAAGAATGGCGTCGCTCTGCGCGCCGCCATAAAGCTGTTAGCCGCAAGACGTTAGGTCTAACTTCCCATTTTGAGGTTTACGACATTAGGCCTCACTTCACATCTTGGGCTTTAACAGCTCCAACCGGCACCCACTCAAAACATCGAAACATCGCACACTGAGCGACAACCAGCAGGTGCCATTCGCGCCCTACACCCCAAATCCAAATGTTGCGCCTACGGACTGCACGCCCGAGAGTTGCTGTGGGTATTCTCGAAAGTTGGTGCGTACCTCCAGAGTAGCACGTACTCACTGTGTCGGATTGGCCAACCAAAGAAGAAGAAGAAGAACAAACTTTAATCGGCAACAATAAATTGCGTGGTGGCTTCCTAGTCCGGAAGTCCACAGGCAAGCCTGGCGCTCGCCGCTCGGTCAACAATATAATCTGGTCTTCGACGCTCGAGCTGGATAGCATGCTCTCCCACGTTTCACGGCAAGGCTTGGGAAGGGGATGACGGTCGGGGTTTCGATCGCGCTCTCAGACGAAGTGATAGAGTATGCCTGAATTTTCGCACGACGCACACTCCGGGGAGTATTGGGTAGGGAATAGGAATAGATGATTTAGTCGTACTGGGTTTGGGAATGTGTTCATTTGAATTCGTCGTAACGTGTTTTGCTATATATTAGATAAACGGGTTTGGGCAGGGGACAGGTCCTCCTGCTCTAATGTTGTGTTATTTCCTGGTAAGTCTCAATCCATGTTGTACTGTGCTAATCCTCTGAGGCCAGGTGGGTGAGAGCGCAGTCCAATGCATGGGCTGTGTCGTTGCACGGGAGATCGGAGTGGGCAGGGGTCCCCACGATTCTGACCGTGCCAGAGGGAGTGGTTTTGCTCAGGAGGCGCAGTGCTGGTGAAGAAGCTTCGCCAGCCACATGGCTTCTGCATGCCGCGTAACAATCGGCGATTACTGTAATCGCAGTGGTTTTGGTTAGAGCCAGGGCGATTGCCACTTCTTCCGCTTCCTGGATGGAGCCGGTCCTGATTGTGAGACTGATGAGTGGTTGATCCGTTGAGGTAACGACTGCTACCTCTGCTCCTCGGTATCGCTGGTATATGTCCCAAACCTCCCGAAAAATATGCAGCTAGCGCAACCAAAGAATCCATCACGAGAAAGCTTCACGTTCAGCCATCGCGTCGTTAGAAAGAGGGGTACAATATTTTTTTGTAGCGTGAGCTACACTGGCCGAGGTTGAGCAGTTTCGCGTGGCTCCTGGAGGACCGTGCTGCGCATGCGCAAGGAGCAGTGACGTCACAAGGCGCACAGAACGCTGCTCTCTGCCCGGCGGTTCTAACACACGCCTCGCGGCCAGCGCCTTCGCCAACCTCCGTTCGGCACGTGGTGGCCGGGACCGCTTGATCATGCGAGGGATGGCCGTGTGTAGAACCGATGGCCCGTGTGTCGCAGCAACACCGGTGTTTGCTTGTGGAACCAGCTTAGCTTTGGGGCGATTGGTGACGCTGCGCCGGAGCCGCTTGATAAATATATATGTGTCACATAATGCGTATACCGTGTGTGTGTCATTGAAGGAGCCGTAAGCATGGTAATCAAGCTAAACGTAGACAAGCAGGAAAGCTAAGAATAACCTGCTGAACCTTAGCTCACGCTACGTATATCCTGGCATAGCCGAGCTAAGCCAATTCTAATTTTTTCTCTGCTCATCTCGTTTTGATCTCTTTATGATCGGCGATTGAGTAGGTAATCACAGCGCGTCGTTTTTAGCGTTTAAACATGGCCTTCCATTGCTGAAGACTTGAGGCTTGCGATGTTGTAAGCGTTCGAGTGTTCTGAGCGGGTGCTGGGGTCCAGGTTAGGCTCAAACAGACTTCGCGCGGACAGATTGCCGCCAGGTTGGCACTTAATTCACAGGAAAATGTACCAGGTCGGCTTTCATGAAACAGCTACAAGGGCGCTGATTGCTCGCTGGGTCAAGGTTGGAGACAGCTCGAAACCCTTTGTCGTTTCGGGGGTGAGTTTTGGGTTATTAGCCGCAAGCTTTCGCGATGTCACTTTGCGCCACGAGTCACCGTGCTTTCCAAGGCTGTAACACTGGTCCACAATTTCACATCTTACACCGCCAAAATACACTTTACATCGTCTGCACAGCTACTGCAAACTACAGTATGTCTGTGTGTGCACATGTACTGCGACAGTAGTAGGCGCAAACAGCTACTTTGACGTTTCTTGGGGCGCTAGAAAAATGTTACCCGCCGGCAGCATCTCATTGATCGTTACTTCGCTCAAGGTCAGGGGTGAACGCATAGATGAGTATGAGACTGAGGGCAGCGATCAGCTGCTCTTACGAGAAGCAGCTTGGTTAGGCATTGTGCCTGCGCAGGTCCCAGGTGAGGCCAGTTCAGTTGGTCTATATATTTAGCCCATTTTGCTCCTATTTCATTTCGAGCAAAAGGCGCTCTATTGTATTACCATTCCTTTCCACTAAGTCTTGCATGCATTCCATTGACATTCCATTGCGGGGTTGCAAGAAGGCGGGAAGATTCTGGAGTCATCCCAACTATGGAGTGGTAATTCCTAACTGCTGCCGATTGTTTGTTACCCCGTAGGTCCGGCGTGTCGCGCAGAATCCGACAGCTGGATGAGAGGCAGTGTGGAAAAGTAGCGAAAAAAAGTAGCAGTGGCTTAGCTCGGCTATGCCAGGATATGCGTAGCGTGAGCTAAGGCTCAGCTGGTTATTCTTAGGGTTTCCTGGTTGTCTAGGATTAGCTGATTATCATTCTTACTCCTGCTAAAACAATTTCCAATCCAATCCAATCCAATTTAATCCAGTCGCAGCGGCGGCGGCTCCGGCGCGCCAGCTGTGCGCCGCGAGACGTCACTGCTCCTCGCGCATGCGCAGCAAGGCTCTGCAGGAGCCACGCGAAACTGCTCAAGCTCGGCCAGTGTAGCTCACGCTACAAAAACTTGTGCTTTACCGCATACGACTGTCGTTCGGAAGTATGTTGTCAGTTTCCGCCCGCGCTGAGCAGCCCGTACATACTTTGCGAAAGCCAGTACTCTCGAGCACACGTGCTAGTATCTGTGAAGTCTTGAGGCACAGATTCCGTTGCGGAAGTCCGGCGACGGGCCTCCGCGTTGACGACGTATCCGCATGCAACACATGGATATATGGGCCCCATCATCGTTCCCTCCTAGAGTTTATACGCGAAGCGAACATTCTCTTCATCTAGCGAACTTCCCTCATCATCAACTCATACCATTTATCTATGCCCTGGGGCAAAATAAACGCTAAAAAAACAGTCTTGTAAGGGTAAAGAACATTATCCGTAACATTTTCGTCGTCGTCCCCTGCAGTGTCACAACTCATAGGCTGCCAGGGAAGTGAAATTCATCATTCCAACGCTAAGTAATCAAATTCTACGTAGGGTTGCAATCAGTGGCTTTCATGTTTATCGCAGTTAATTCTTAAAGCCAGGAAACAGTAAAACTTGCGACAGCAAATCTAACAAAAACCACTACATGATCAGGTCAATTAAAATATAAAGTATAGGCCACAAAAAATTGTCCAGTAACATATGCTGAGAAAAAAGAATGATCAGTGCTCTTTAACATGTAGACGTACGTACGGACGTAACGTAAGCCAAAGCCCCTGACACACAGCTTAAAAAAGTGACTGCAGGTAATACGTGAGAACCGAAACTGCCCTTTTTATCACCTGCTTAATCTGTAAGACAAATGGCACACTAGACGAACTGATATTCTTTGAAACAAAGCAATAAACTCATTTTTACACTATTTCAGCAATTTTATTGAGAAGTAGAAAATTTACACTCGTTGAATGACAGTATCTCGCCTGAAATACGGGTTGTTTCGTGTAATATCGTTTACAAGAAAATAAAGCAACTCTCGTTGTCTGACATGAAGACGGTAGTTTTCTTTTCATCCGTAGAAGCCAAAGCCGCGTCCGTACCAACGGTATGGAATGAAGCCACCGAAGCTCCTGTAGCCACCGAATCCTCCGTATCCCACAAACGGACGAAAGCCACCGAATCGTCGGTATCCCCCAAACCAAGGGTAGCCAACAAATCCTCCGATGCCGCGTCCATAAATGCCGTTGAGTTGCGCCACTGCCAGGTTGCACAGTGTAACCAGGACCACGAAGGTGACCATGGAGGACTGGCGCGTCATGTTGGCTAATTGGGCCTGCAAAAATCTGGGAACAGAAAGCAAAACACTAATTTGGTTGCTAAGTGGTACAAAAACATTTGTCACACATCTGAGAATTGGGACAATGGGACACAGTTAGACTATCGTTTTGTGAATACCAGGTACACTGATTGAAAGAAAAATTGCGCAGAGACATTTAGGATTGCGCACGTGTACGAACGCAAAACCCGGGCAACAGCGCCAGAGCTATAGCACTGCACGGGCCTGATTTTAAGGTGCGAGCCCGGCCCGAGCCCGCTTTGTGAAGCCCGAGCCAGTCCCGGGCCCGTAACACCCAGCCCGGGACCAGACCCGGCCCGCGCATTTATAAGTGAACCTGGCCAGGGCCCGGCCATTTATTTTTTGGTCTAAGGAGGGCCCGCGTATGTGTGGCGGGGCCTGTCTTAGACGCTGAAGAAAATTTGTTTATCATATTTCGTTCAGTGCCTTCGTAGCGGGCTATCAGACGGAGCACGTCATGAACTGGAACCCAAAAAATAAGGGTTTAAAAATTCACGTAGTTTAGCTTTCACCGCCTGCAGTTCGCGCCACATCGCTGGTATTCTTACACGGGGGACACCATCACCTTTGATGACCATACTCTTGGCAACTTCACGTGGTTTTCTTGTGTTAGTGCGGACCTCTGGGAGCTCTACGGACCAGCCGTCTCCTCATGAAGAGACTGTGGCACGACGGCCAGGACTAGGGCTGTTTAAAGAATGAAGTTTTCTCTCTCTCTCTCTCTCTCTCTCTCTATATATATATATATATATATATATATATATATATATATATATATATATATATATATATATATATATATATATATATATATATATATATATATATATATATATATATATATATATATATATATATCTCAGCCACAAGTTGGTATTGCTGAAATATTTTGCTGAACATTTGAATCCACGTGTATGTACGTGCGTTGAGATATTTTACCTGCGGTCGTTGTTGGCGGTGGTGTTTCTTTAGCACGCGACTTTGATTCCCGGCCACGGAAGCCGCATTCAGATTGGTGCGAAATCTAAAACATACCTATACATAAATATAGGTGCACAGGTTTAGGTTGTCTGAATTAATTTGTTCCTCGCTAGGCCATTCCTTGTAATAGTATCTTCGGTATGTTATACACCAAAATATAAAATCTTGATGCAGTACGTGAATTATAATTAAAATTACAGTATAGTGAATACCCAGGCGGCACAGAAAGTGTGCCCCAAGACCGGCCCGTCTATGGCCGCTTTCTGGCATGTCCGGCCAGCATCCAGGTTCTGGCAGCCACTGATCATGCGTTGAACGGCCAGCATTCGGCAACCAGCGCTTCGGTATTTTTCCGTCCACCCGTGTACGGACGCACAACGGCAGCTAACCGGCTGCCAGATATTCAGTTCTCTTACGGCTGCCGATGTTGAGAAAGAGAACGGCCGAAGTACGGCCTTAGGACATCCGTTTTTTTTTCGGGAAGCGGTAATCGGCCGAAGCACGGCAAGCGACCGGCCACAGAATATGCGTATTCTTGCGGCAGTTGGTGTTCGAAAGGAGACCGGCCGGAGCGCGGCTGCCGTGCATTCATTGTTTCAACGGGGAACCGCGCGTCCGGCGGTAGAATATTCGGCAACCAGTGTTATGAAGGATACCGGCCGACGTACGGCCCCAGAATATACGTGTTTCATTCGGTTAGCTGTCCTCGGCCGAATTACGGCAAGCGAATGGCCACAGAATATTTGGCAACCGGTGTTCAAGAGGAGACCGGCCTACGTAAGGTATCTGGTTATACGTCATTTTTTCGGCAAACGGCATACAGCCGAACAACGGCACGCGTTGGGCTCCGAGAATTCATGCACAGACGTGTTTGGAAGGAGACAAACCGTTTTTTTTCCTGGGCGGAGAAAAAGCCGTTAGGGAGCCGAACGACGGGGACGCGTTTTTCATCCGCTCCGTGTTTTTTCGTTTTAAATGAACGAACATCGTTTGTCAAACAGTAATGAGTGTTCTCGGTGAACGGGCCAGGTGCAAGGACTCACTGGACATTAGCAGGGAACCTTTTAGGCCATCGAAATGTCAGTTATTGCCACGAGAAGACTGTGCCACACCGACGGGTGAGCTAAGCCTCGCCAGTCATCGCCGCTACCATGCCTCTGCCGCCGGCTTCGTCGACGCATCAGCTCGAGGCTATTCGCCCCCTCAAGAAATGGAGAGCATTGGAGACATCGACCCGGCAGAGATTTCCGATCCGAGATGGAGACGGTTCACCAGAATAACTGGCCTTCAAGGGCGGCGAGCAAGCGGCCACCACGCAGGAGGTAAACCGCCACCATGTCAAGGACTCCCCACCAAAGAAAGGCAAGTGCGAGAAAAAGCGCAAGTTAGTCTGCTTACAATTTAACTGCGACAAGCAATGTTGCACTATGTTGTTGGTGATAAACGTAGAAGAGACTCGCTCGTGCATTGGTAGGATCAACTTCATGCCCTGCACTATGTTACTTCATGGGATTTTACGACTGCCTATTTAGAAAAAAAAAGTTATTTTAAATTTGCGATAACAAAAGAGCCTTGTCACTGACTAAGCCTAGCTGTTAATTTCGTTCCGATGTTTGAAGGTGAGCTTAGCTACTCTTGGGATAAGACTCATTTGGTTAAACATAATCGCCAGCATCCTTGCAAACACGGATTTTGTCAGGATTTCCTTGCTCAACGCAGATTGTTGAGTTCACGCACTATTTGGCTTTTGCAATACATAAGCTTAAATATTCTTGGACTGCAAAAAAGCAAATGATGGTGTTCCATGTCACCTTCTGCGAAGTACATTTCATCCTATGAACTGAATGAATCGTTTTTTGCACTGTTATTACTATTGGCCTTATAGCTTTGTTCAAAAGTACTGTGTAGTTTACCGGACTGTAGCGAATGAAAGTGATTCCGTATACCTGCAGCTTTATTCGAATTTAATAACATCCTGGTGTGCTGATTCAGAAAAGTTTTTGGATGTTATACAGTATGCTAACGGCACCTTTACAAGAAAACCTTCATTCCAATTGAATACGTATACCGTTAATTATGCTGCTGTGACAACGGCCGAGGAATATAAATACGTAGGAGTTTATTTAAGGAGTAGTTAGAGGTTAAATAGGCAGAAAGTGACGGCTGCATATGTTTTTGGCTTTCTGAGACGAAATTTCAGTGAACCGCCATCTAACTAAAAGAACAACCGTATTTCACTCATGTGCGCTCAATCTTGGAGTACGCATGTATTTTCGTGGATCCCTACACCAAAGAGCTGGTTGATACGCTCGAAAACATGCAGAATATGTCAGTGCGATTCGTATTAGGTAATTGGCACGCTCAACTTAGTATGAGAGAAAGTAAAAGCAAACTGAAATGGCAGGACGTGAAAGATCACAGACGAAACCACAGGTTGAACTTTTTTCGTAATATTCTATCATTCGAAAACTGGAGTAGAAGTGGAGAAGTATGTCCAAGCGCCATTCTACATATCGCAAAGTGCGACCGCTAGCTTAAAGCAAATTATTAGCTTTCCTTTAAAGGTGACGCCTTGCGCGATTAATTTTATTTTACATCAATACTGCAGTGTAATTATCTTCCACGTATGATTGCATTAAGTGTTTATATTGACGATTTTCAGCGCGCTTTGTAGAAACATTTTGTTATTTTGTCTCATATTTAATGCTTAGTGTTATGTATCTCCCTTCTGTAATGCATGCAAAGGCAAGCAGGCATCAAATAAATAAATAAATAAATAAATAAATTAAAAAACAATGAATAAATAAATGAATAAAAGTAAATAAATAAATAAATAAATAAATAAACTTCCAGAGGCGCAAGTTTGCCTCCGACGGGTTGAGAACCCTACGCATTCAACTTTGACCAATAAAATATTTATTACCCTAATCGTTGCAGTATGCAAGGTTTCCTGTATGCATTCTACCATTGCTATGTTATTGGTTTGAAACAAATTATGTAACTGTAATTTTACGCCTTTCGTTGCGTGAACACAGAGGGATACAACTGCAGCCACCTGAAGCAGAGCGTCATTCGCAACGCGTCTGGAATTTTTTGAACGTAGTATGACATAAGAAGAAAATTAAGTTCTTTTGGACTATTAAGTGGTGTGGACGTATACTCATCAAAACAACATCAAAATAGATTGAAAATGAAAGTACCTGTTCGCTCCTTCTTAGGATCAGCCCTGCGCAAGATCATCAGAAAAGTGATCGAGTAGAAAATGTCTTTGCAAGAAAAATGGGCAAAAACTAGACATACTTTTTTGTGAAGTAGTTATATTAAATGCTCCTGAGTGTTTTGTTGAGAACCAAAACGCTTCGTAAAGGCATTCACGCCGGTTTTATATAGAGCAATATTGGTCAAGCGACTGTTATAAAAATAGTTTACGTAGTCATAGCATGAAAGTGTTCCGGAATATTGCCCTAAAAGAAATTGTCTAAAAGCGGCGCAATTTATCTCTCTGAAATTCAACCCACTAAAGTATGCGCCCTCCGCCCCCCCCCCCCCCCCCTCTTTCCCCGTTTATTACAGGTAAGTCGCCCACAGAGGATATCAGGACCTGGACAATACATCTATTCAAACTCTACAAAGAACTGAATATTTTCTGTTTTCGGCAGTAAAAGAGGCACAGCAATTAAAGGAACGACAATTTGTGAGCACTGTTTAATAAATGAATTTTCCTGTCAACTAAGGCTGGTAATTATGCAAGGCTGCGCTGAAAGCTTGACGGCTGGTGGTTGCGCGCGAGCTCACTTTGATGTGGCTGCATTGGACCCAAAATGCTGGGTTTGTGCTCCTTCTGCACTGCGCGAACGAGTCATCTGCTTGCGCGACATGCAGTGACCGGCCTCAGTACAGTTAACGTACTGTGGCTGAACTCCAATGCCCGTAGCACGGCCGTATTTCCGGTAGCTTTAGTCCGGCCGAAGTCCGACGACCGCATCTCGGCTGTCCTCCGGCGGCCGTACTTCGGCCGTACACGGGTAGCTTTGGAATGGCCGGAGCCCTACGGCTGGAATCTGGCCGTATGACCGTAAGCCGGTCGACTGGCCGACGGATACTGGCCGTTGGACAGCCATGGGAGTACGGCATTATACGGCCAAAAGGCCCACATTTGGACATGGGCCGAACATGGCTGCCGGAAAACGGCCGGACAGAAAATCACCGGCCAAAGTACACCGGCCTGTTTTAGGCCGAACAGTCCTGTGCTGCCTGGGTATCACACCCAGCACAACTCGTTTTTAAAACTATGCGTAGAACTAGCATCAGGAAGCACGTAGGAATAAACTCCGAATATTGATTTTTTTGCTTTTTTCTGCACTTTACTTCGGCCCTATTAACGGCTGGGCCTATGAATTCAAGCCCAAGCCCGGTCCGGGCGCACGGCCTCGAGCCTGAGCCCGGCCCGGGCCCGCCGATAATCGCCTTCGGGCGGCCCGGCCCGGCCCGCGGGCCGGGTCGCGCACGGGCTTTTGGGCCGGCCCGGGCCCGTGCAGTGCTAGAGAGCAGCACCGCGCTCCTACACTGCTTATGTCCTCGTTCCATGATCTAACCGAGGACCACCCATTGAGACACTGAATAAGCCTTTATCGACTCCAAGCTAAACGTGTCAATTGCCTAAAGCAACCTAAATAGTGTCGTGGGGCCAGATGCCATCACGTACAGACTGCTTAAAAGCTTGAGCGACTGATCCAAGAAGGACCCCTTAAGCCACATAAGCGAGGACTGGATGAGCGGTAGCCTACCGAGGCGATGGAAGCAGTGGTATGTCAGATTAATACCGAAGCCCGTAAAATCTCCTCACATTGAAAATTCAAGATGAATTTCCCTCACGTCCTGTGTGGGCGAAGTGATATACAGGACGGTGCTAAATAGGCTGCTATAGCATCTGGACAACATCAATCAGATGCTGGTGGACACCATGCTTGCATTTCCGGAGCGCCTCGGAACGCAGGAAGTGTTGCTACAAATCGAAAAGGACGTCAGGAAGCAGGCCACAAGACATTCGCTCAGGGCCTTTTTGCCGCTTGACCTCAAGCGCGCATTTGATAACGTCTCCCGCACCAGCGTCCTGTTGAACCTCTAGGGCCCCGGATGCGGACAGCGGGTCGACAATTACGCTTGGGAGCCTTTCACCCATCGCAAGACCCAAATCAAAGCAGAACAGGAATCCCCTCCCCCTCCCCGCGAAGTTGGGGATCCGGGTGACTCCCCCAGGGATTCGTCTTGTCATCCCTCCTGTTCATCATGGACCTCCTGGGTCTGCCTAAGGCGCTCGGAGCAATCGATGGCTAGGGGCAAGCGCTCTAAACTCGTCTTGACTTCGAAAACCGGCTCCTTAGGATGGATCCAAGACACGATGCAGGCAGAAGGTGTGGCCTTGGATTCTCCCTAGAGAAATCAGCACTGCTGATCATCCGGCCATGGGCGCTAAAGAAACAAAAAGAGGGCGGGAAAGTTAGTCTAGAGGGCGAAGACATCCGCCATGTCCTAGCACCAAAATTCTCGGTTTAGTCGTTCAGGCCGACAATAAAGCATTAATGTCCGTTGAGAAAATTAAGCACACGTCGGAACAATTCCTTTGTATGCTCCGACGGCTAGCGTCAAGAAGAGGAGGCCTGAAGGAGAGCGGCACACTCAGGCTGGTTCAAACCTTTGTGGTTTCCCGTATCCCACGCGTAACACCTTATCTCCTCCGGAACAAAGGGGACACGCAGGTGCTGAATGTCATCATCCGCAAAGCCGTCAAGCAAGCTTTTGGAATTTCTATGGTCGAGTGTACAAGGAAACGCTTGAAAATGGGCTTGCATAACATGTTGGACGAGTTTATTGAGGCTCATCTTGCCATTGAGAACCTGAGTCACACAAACGCGGGCAGACGCATCCTGCAAAACATCGGCTGTAAGGCGACGGAACTTGAGGAGAGAGAAAAGCTGGCGGACGAATGGCTGGAAGCCATCACACAGAAGCCAATCCCCAAGAGCATGAAAGCGGCGAACCACCGTGGCAGGCAGGAGGCTAGAGCATGGGCTCTCAACAGGCTCCTGTTTTTCGGACGCCTCTGTGAACGAACGTACGAACCGGTCCACAGCAACGGTGACTCCCACGCAGATACTACTGGTGTGTGAGTTTGCTGAAGTTAAGAACGCTGAGCAGGCAGATGAATTTGGGATTTCCCTTTTCCTCACCCTACCGGGTAAGAGCAAAGTGGTCCAAGCCTGAAGAAGCTTCCAGTCGTGCTAGGTGCCCCACTTGGCCCTCCGTAGGCTCATACACAAAATGCCCCCGAAATAGAACGTTAAACTGGCGTGGGTCCTGGTCTGTTCTGCGATGGAGGACATTGAATTTGTCCACAGCAGGCCCGCAAACACGGCCGTGGAAGAGGCGAAAAGCCAAACAAGTGCTCAATGATAGGGACGTAACTACTTACTACAGGCACTACAGGCGGAGACTCTCAGAACCACGCGCAGAACTCGCGAAGTGACAGCTAACTGTATAACGGTAAATCCAGACAGAATCCATTCCGCATCCCTGACTACTCAACTGCATGTTCCCAAGGCAATCTGAAGAGAATAAGGTTTCCTAGACTGCGAAAAATTGGGCCATCTCCAGCCTGTGATAGCAAAGTGTAGGGTTAGTCCGAAACACTCACTCCCTTACCTATGCCTCACCTTACCAGCCCAACCCTAACCTTTAACGAGATCGGGAGGAGCTTGTTGCCCAGACCCGCCCTGAAGAATGAGGCCGAGTGTGGACACCAGGTGGCGGGAGCAGCATATGAATTCGCGTGAAGAGGGAGCCACCTCCGTCCAGAGTGGATTTCGCACTGAGCGCCTCAGAAATAAGGTTTAAATAAGAGAGTAAGAGAATAAATAGGAAAATAAATTCTCTTACTCTCTCTCTCTTGGTTGCTAGCGTTCTACTCTCGTCCGCACGTAGAGCAGCGATCAAAAGCGATCAATTTGACGTTTGAAGCGCCCAGAGTACACCTGGTTTAGGAGAGCTCCGGATTAATTTTGTTCACCTGGGGATCTTTACGTGCTATGGAATCTCGGCACACAGGCGTTTTCGCTTTTGGCTTCCGTCTGACAAGCAGCCACCGCAACAGGCATCGAATCCGCTTCCTTTAAGCTCGGCAGCACAACGCCTTAATCACCGAGCTACCGCGGCGGGTAGAGCAGCAGTCAGACTATTTTATAGCCAAAAAATTAGCAGTGGCTTATCTCGGCTGTCTCCGGATATACGTAGCGTAAGGTAAGGTTCAGCTGGTTATTCTCAGGCTTCCTGGGTGTCTAGGATTAGCTGATTATCATGCTTACTGCTGCTAAAACGATTTCAAATCCAATCCTATCCAATCCAGTCTATTCCAGTCCAATCCAATCCAATCCAATCCAATCCAATCCAGTCCGGTCCAGTCCAGTCACTGCTCCTCGCCCATGCGCAGCACGGCTCTCCAGGAGCAACGTGAAACGGCTATCAAGCGGCTCCGGCGCACCGTCAGACTTGGAGGCGCACAGCTGGGCACGCGCCAGCGCCAGTGCGTCTGCGGGGGCTATGATGTCACTCCTCTGGAATGCGCAGACCGGCGAATGTGCATATCCAATTGTCTGCTCAGCAAACTCCAATTGGATTGGATTTACAATCCAATACAATCAAATTTAATCCAATCCAATCCAACCCAATCCCTCCCAAATCGAATCCAATCCGACCCAATCGAATCCAATTCTCCTCGCGCTTGTGCAGCACGGCGCTTCAAGGTCCACGCGAAAGTGCTCAAGCTCGGCCAGTGTAGCTTACGGTACAAAAATGGCGCCAGAGCCCCGCTGCGCCCCTCAACTGTGCAGTTCCTGCCCCTGAGCTCACGTTTAGTATCATTCATGCGGATGCCACTGACGAGGACTATGGTCGCTTTTTGTATTTCATTAGACACACTAGAATTTCACCCTAAATAGTGACAAATTAAGCCAGGGAGCAAGTTTGCTATAATTCGCTACCAACAAGGCATGATGTATTGAAGGTTACGCCTGATTATTTTATGATGCAATTCTTGCACAGTGTTACGGACATAGAGAAATTTCCCCTTGTTTGCATGCTATTTCAATAGGAAAAGCGTCCGTGCGCATAAACAGTAGATTTTGGACCAAAATATGGCATACATATACTTGTTCTAACAGGACACAGTTTTCGGGCTTACATATTTTCATGTTGCGGGCCGTGCATGTCGCCTTGCTGAATCTGCTCGGGATACAAAGATTGGTCATAAAGTGTAGTTCATAGTGGTAGTTTCGTTGAAGAAGGCCCATGCAGACTTTATTAGCTCACCTTGTCACTCTGCAATTTTGTTTCCTTAACAATTGTTTGAAATGAAGTGCACATGACAGGTTATACGCGAGGACTAATTGTCACTGAACTGATGTGGCAGACAGTCGTGCAGTAGATGATACAGATGAAAAAGAAGCTTGGAAAGCAGGCGGCCACAGGAGTGGTTACACGTGTTGCAGGCGTAAGCGCTGTGCACACGAAATGGCAGCTAACATTTCCCCATAAAGTCGTCGTTTGTACGAAATGGGAAAATGTACTTGCCAAGTGAGCTACAAAATAAGCCAGAAACAATCGAGCAAGGAAGTCGGCATTCGTTATTATGCAGTTTGTTATTAATTTTTGGTCAATTCCCGGCGTTTACTATGTGCATAATTGTGTATGGGTCTGCACGAAGGTTCCCAGATACACTTGCGACAGATTTTATCGAGGGCACCGTATTGGCCTGTCGTGTGACAGCAGCGGTAATCGTACAGGAGCTCATTGTATTCGGAGCACGGAGGAAATGAAAGGTTAGGAGAGGCCCTGACATCACGTTGTGAATCTGCACCCACCATTTCGATGAGCCTACTGAGCCCACTACTCTTTCCCATTTTCTTCTGCTGTTTCCGGTTTCATAACAGCTTCGCGGTAAGGGGGTATCGCGAAAGCGAGAGCATACGACGGGAGCAGTGTTTGGGCCCGCCTACAGCCCGGCAGTCTTTGCGCGCTACGTCTCAGCTGCTGAATATCACTGCACGCGGATAAGTGGCTGCAGTGGTTTGCAAGATGCCCCACTGTTGCGTGCCAGGTTGCCGGTGGCACCCGGCAAAACTTGCCAAAGCTGCCAACGCGCACCTTCTCACCCGCAGACCGATAAGGATGGAAAACCCCTGCTCGGAATCGACGAGATATCGCCGCAAGAGAACGGCGGCAATGCTCTCCGACGACGCCAATTATTAACCATCGGACGTTGAATTAGAAGAAACATTAGACCACAAAGGACACGGCATAGAAGAAACGCTGCGAAATCAGCTGTAGTGCCCAGATTGGAGACGACGACGACGCCCAAGCGGCTGCGCTCTGTCGCCATCGCAGCGAGGCAGCCGCAGTCAAAGCGCCGTAAAAACGTGTCCGTGGCATTAAGCCAGATTTATCTGCCGCAGCCTTAAAATCTAGGCAACGCAGTCTATGGGCTCATTAAAAATGACGTCAATTCCTGCACACATTTTGCAATGCATTGGGAGTCCAGCGGCTTCTCCTTAGTAGTCTTTACTCCATGTTTCGGGGAGTTGGGCGATTAGCTATCGGCGGTCCGCTGGGTACACTGCTTGCGCGTATGTGAATTTGTTTCCCCACTGGGAGTGCAGAATTGCCGGTCAAAACGTAATGGGCGTTGCGATACGCCAACATAGCGGCGTGCTGTGCACGCTGCAGGGAAAGAACAGATTGTAAAGATCTATAAAGTGACTATAATCTTCTGAATCTTTCTTTTCGAACTGGGATGGGTAAAGGTTTACTCTTTTTGTTCGCCGTGAACATTTGGCAGAGTTCTGTTAGGAGAGGATGAATGCCCAGACAATTTCCATCTGCCAGACGCACGCGCATGGGTGACGCGTACACTCATCGACAAATGAAATGAGAATGGGAAAAATATGAACCAGAAGACGCAAAATAAAAAAATACCGTTTGTGGAGTTGCAATAAAGGCGCGGTATTTCTATACTTGAAATACCCATTTCTCAACTTTGTTTTTGCAGCTAAGCCACGCGTCATTGTGGCTTGCACGGAAAGACATCGCGCTGTTTGTGTGTTCTGACTCTTATCAAGTGCACAGCAGTAGTTTGAGTAGTTTTAAACAACACTGCCAAAGACGCAGCAAAACGATATCTTCTGAAATGCGGCGAATCGCGGTATTTTGATTCGCGTTCGGAGCGACGGCAGTCGCACTCGGCCGCAGAACAGAAAGGACAAGCTAAGACCAATTGAAAACGCTTATGCAACAAAATGGAGGCGCCCATGAACCGTCGCAGTGTAACAAATGTCACGTGATGCGAACTGACCAGTTATCTGAGCGGCGGCATGGAACAATAGCAGAAAAGAGTGCCGATACTGTGAAACCCTATCCGGACCCTAGTACTTCCGCACGGATCCGCACGGTTCCGCACGGTTCCGCACGGCCTCCCTCAATGGCGCATCCAATGGAAAAGCAACAAAGAGCTATTGCTCACGTTGGAACTTCCGGTAGATTTGCGGCCGTTGACTCACGCCGCAATAATTACACTGCGTTACGCTTGCAAACTTGCGCTGCCTTTGTGTATAAGTCAGGCGACTCGGTGTCAAATCCTGTCGCATTGAGGCAAGTACGACTCTTCTGGCCACGACGATTCCTGGGCCTGTCTCTTTCTTCTTCCTGCTGCGACTTTTGCGTTTGGCAGAGGTGATAGCCGTATTCGAGAGGTGGGCAGCGTGTAATCCTGTGATTTGTTTAATCGACCAAGGAGAAGTCGACCACCAGTCACGGAGGCAGTGATGCACTCATTGTGGCGTGAAAGCCATCAATTCGTAGGCAAAAAGTGCAGCGACTGCAGTTTATATACCTAATAAGGTAAACCTAACCGCAAACTGGCAGGCTGGGTTTCAGCTTCTAGAGTCCTTGTGTCAGCCTCTATGCAAACCACGTAAAGAATTGTAGTTCCAGCTCCCAACAGCACTGATAGTACATCACTAAGACTGCGGTGTCCTATCCGCGAAATTTTCTAATAACATTTTGTACATTCCTTCTGTAAATTCAGATTGTTGCTCCTCGTCGTACTTTACCGGGCATCCACGTCGGGTTTCATTGCTTCGTTCGTAGGCAGCGCTGGATATTAAAAAGAGGAGCTTCTACCAAGCGTACCGCAAACCATCCGCGAGTGTTTACTTCTACCTAGGCTGGAAAACCCTGAGTGGGAAGGGAGACTGTCCAGGGAGGCTGTCCTTTGGTAGAGCACCAAACAGGCTTGACTGTAAACGAGCTTTTAAAGGCCGGGGCTACTACTTTTGTTATGCCCAACGCACGATGGCGGGTATCTATGCCCCTGTATAGTTCTGCGTTACCTGCGCTCACCGTCAAAGAAGCGATGTACGACCAATACAACAGCTCAGTCTGCAAGGCGGTTCGATGATCATGCGCGCGCTGCGGCACCATGCGCACTGAGGCGCGTCATGATGGGGGTACAAAGTGACGCAACGAGATACCATTCTGATCCAATGTGACTGCTAACCAGCCCAAGGCTTCCGCCATGTGCCCTATTCCCGCACGCGGAAAGCGCCTTTGAGGTTTTTGGCTAATCTCACCTACGGGTATCTTTCCTGTGTGAGTCGGTGTGAAATGGGCATGGGGAGCAGTGAGACTTTTCGTTGGCGTTACAGTCCGTAGTTGTGGTGAGATATACGAGGCTGAGTCCATAAAAAGAGTCCATGCGTAATGAAAAGCAATACAGTCGATACCGGATATATCGAATCCCAACATATAGAATTAGTGCATGTATCGAACAGACCAAGCACCCGCTTAGAAATATCATGCAAAATTGTATCCCCTGTGTACAGGTGCATCGAACTCTTGTCCACCGTCACATTCGATATATCGAACGCCGCGCTGCAAGTGCCCCTGGAAGTGCTCTTCTCGTGATGAGTCTTAAGCGATGATGATGACTTCTCACGAATCGCACCGCTTGGGTGGCCTTCAACACCTGCTCGACCTTCTGAATGCGCTATCATGTGGATAGCCCTACTACAACGAGTACACGGTGTAATTGGATGCGAAAAAGGAAGGGCCGGGGAAATCGACGAGAGGCGTTGTGACCGAGCGGCGGCTCTCACGGCGTGGAGACCGTCGTGGCGTGTTGCTTGTTTGTTTTGTTCGGGGCGACATGTGTTCAGAGCCCTATGGTAGCGAAAAAACGGTACACTTCGGAGTTAAAGACGAAGGCGGCATCATTACACCGGTGGAGGCCAGTGAAAAGAAGTCGTAGGTTGCAGAGTCGAAATTCGCAATTGCTGGCAGCAGGTGTGAGCACTACACTGCGCTGCACGTTGACGTAAAGCGAGGGCAAGTGCAGCTCGGTTGTCCTGCAGCATGGTTGTTCTGGAGTACTTCCTCTATTTTCTAAAGTTGTGGAATATTCCCTGAAAACAGGACTTACAAAGTGTTTGGAGGGCCAACAATTACTTGTAAAAGAACAATTCGGATTCAGGGAAAAAAGGTCGACGGAAATTGCACTATTGCCAATAAAAGATAAGATATGCTCAAATATTGACTCAAAGCACTACACTATAGGGCTTTCCCTTGATTTTAGGAAAGCATTCGGTTCTATTAAACATGATGTATTGTTTCGCAAGCTTCCCTACTACGGAATCCGAGGTTTGACCCTAGACTTGATACGTAACTGACAGATTACAATATTGTTGTCTAGATGGGCACAAGTCTCAGCTACAACAGATAACATATGGGGTACCACAGGGTTCAATCTGGAAACCGTTATTTTTTATCGTTTATATAAATGATCTTGTTTTTATATCGGAAACTCCTGAGGCAATATTATATGCTGATGATACCAGCTTATTTTTTTCAGGTGATAATCTCGGTACTCTTGAAGCGGCCGCTAATAAATGGTTGTTACAGTTATCGACGTGGTTGGATTTAAATGAGCTCCACTTAAATGTAGGTAAAACTAAATATGTCGTTTTCAAGAGCAGAAGCAAACCAGACAATTATCATGTGAACATTAAATTTCAGAATAATGCGATTGAGCAAGTATGTACATATAAGTTTCTTGGCGTTCTCTTTAATGAAAACTTAAGCTGGACACCTAATGTGAACAAGATCCACGCAAGCATATCGAGATCAATTGCAGTTCTGTACATAATAAGAAATTTAGTGCCAAACTGGCTGAAAGTACAACTGTACTACTCTTTAGTTCAGTCCCATCTCCATTACTATTTATTAATCTGGGGTACTACAACTAAGTACAATTTAGAAAGACTAGTGGTTTTAGAAAAGCGAGCTGTACGCTGCATAGAAAACCTTCAACGAATGGATCACGCAACGCCATTTATCTACAAACATAACCTGCTTACAGCTAGTCAGCTTTTTCACCTTAAACTTGCCATGCATATACGAAATGAAGCTATATTGAGTCAAGCTACCAGTTTTCAATCATTGATTGTAGCAAACACCCAGTATGATTTACGACGCAGCCGTTTTAGGACACCAGCCATTCGAACAAACTATGGAACAAAGACACTAGATTACTTGATACCCGATTTTCTAAATACACATCCTGGTATAATCAATTGGATTAAAAATTGCTGTTCTGATTATAAATGTAAAAATAACGGTAAAATGTACTTGTTATCACTCGCTCACAATTATTTTAAAAAGCGGACCATGCAGCGTCTTCCGGTAACAAATATATGGTTCAGTTATGTTCTCCTGTAACTCTTCTTTTTGTTGTAATAAATGTTTGTGTGTGTTGTTAAACTTACATGCGTGTGTATAAAAAACTAATAGAAACGTTATAATTATCTGCTAAACATTATGTAAAACACATCTGCATGCGTCATTGTTTTACCGCCTTTTATATGTCGCTATTTATTGTATAATGAATGGCTAGCTTGCTTCGTAACGCTTGAATTATCGTGCTATGTTACTTTTCTTGCCAGCGAACTGGTCATTTCGCTGCTTATCGCTCCTGTGCAATTTACTTTGGGTGTCAGGGCCCTAGTCAGGCAGCTTGTTGCCATTAGCCCTCTCATCCCAGACGATGTGTGTCTGAACGAAATTGTAAATAAAAAAAATATCGCGCGTGTCATTGCAGCTGGTTCCGCAAAGCGGCTTCGTGGCGACTCCAGACAAGAGGTGTTCGGACACAAAATACGACGGCGTTGAGTGCCTCGAGAGTGAATGAGAGAGCTGTCAGCATTCTTATGCGCAATTCTGGATGACGCAACAGCGCTTAAGTTCGTAAGTGTTTAAGATGTCGTGCAGGCTGAGGCGGATCGCAACGATGCACGGATCACGGAAGAGATCACCGTTACTGAAGAACCGGGCCATATTAGCGGCCCTGACGACGTTCCCTACCGCCTACGGCAACCGAGCTGGCGTATGCGTTCAACGTAATTCCCGGCCGTGGCGGCGCAGTAGACGGCGCCAGGTTTTCTCATTTGAAGAGCGTTAGTAAGCTTGAACTCAATTTCATGACCTTCATGACTCAGAAGATAATGGACGCAAAGCTCATGGACGTTTCTTGTGCCAGATAAGGTGCGGTGGACGTCGCGCTGTGTTTCGTCACTTCGTGCTTTGAGGAAGAAATGGGCAATATGCTAGTGCTTGTCGCAATCTCGGAAAGGCCCCAGTGGGGTGCGGAGTTTTCGGATAAGCTTCTGATGGTATATTTTATATTTTGAATTAAGGATACATCGAACTATTTCGCGAATCCCTTCGAGTTCGATATATCCGGGATCGACTGTATATGGCAGAAGTGTCCTGCTATTTGAAGACATGTTCCTAAAAGCGTGCCGGATGTTGACAAAGTGTTAGAATCGCGCACGGCGAGTAACACCACGAAATAATAACTGTAAAAATTGCTTGCACAGAGCGTAACAGCGTTTTGTAATTTCAAAATGGCGGTATGCGTCCTAGATGTGAAGGTGTTTGAGCAAATAAGCATAATTAAACATATTTGAGGCAAAACATCACTGCAAAGTGCACAGTAGCACTCTCTTTTGAAGTTTAAAGCAATTCGATTTATATATAACTCATATGGTCGCTCCTCCATTACTGAACTCCTAAACAGAAGTGGGTTCCAATCAGTTTCCGAGAGAAATCGCATCGGTCGCTTAAAATTTCTTTTTCAGTTAGTCAAAGGGCACTACCGTGAAGATACGTCGCACATTTTACAGCCAAACCCGTTTATAGCGAATTGCAATATGCACCGTGATTAGTTCGATAAATCCAATAGTTCGATATAGCCGAACCTGCCTATAACGAACTTATCGTTACAAGTTCGCAATCGGTGGGAGCCCCCCTCCCCCTCCTCAACTCTACCATCCCCGCATGCAAAAACGAACACAGTAAAGTAGCCGTTGCCATACCCAAAATAATCCATTTATTGTAAGTATTAAAGCTACTTTCCGCCTGAACTGCCTACTTTGCAAAGAAAAAAGCAGTCATTTTTGTTTTCACTTTCGTTTTAGCGGCTTCAACTAGCATAGCATTCTCTACACGAAACATTATTTACACCAGTTCGAGTCCGCGTCCTCCAAAATCTAAGAAGCATTGGCGGAGCACATTGACTGCCGAAAGCGCTTCATTGTAAGCGTTAGACGGCTTTCACTCGTGACATCATCGGGAATGTGGGGGAGCTCTTCCCACAGTTCACCGATGCTGCTGTCTTGGTCCGGACTCGCTGACTGCGCGGGTTCCGTCGTGAGTCCTGCGCGTGGGAAACAGTTACGGAAAGTGTCGGGCGTCATGTCGCTCCGTACGAGGCGCAATGTCTAAGTCGCAACTCTTGCTCCGTGGTCGCGCGCGGTCAATCCACATCTCAATCGCCGCTCCAAGACCATGCATTTCGGCGGCCATTCTAGGCGCGCAGAGTTCGATATATCGGATGTGAACTTCGTTATAAGGAACATGTTTCCCATGTATTTCCGTAACTGAATTATTTTTGTTCGATATATAGCATAATTCGCTCTGTCCGGGATCGTTATAGCCGGGTTTGACTGTATCCTTTTCTTCAGGTTATGCTACCAGAAAACGGCACTCCCTTATGATTACACCACTTGTTCCGCGAAATAACTGTTTTAAATATTCTTTTTTCACACGGACTATTCTAGATTGGAATGAACTGGCGAATGATGTTGTTTCACTAAGTTCATTATCTTTATTCGAGTCGCGCTTGCTTTGATTGTTGTTGTTGTCTTTTGTTTCTATTACCTGCCATCGACCATGTTTTTGTATAACTTTGTGCCATGTTATGTACTCGTTACAAAGATGCAACCCACCCTGCTAAGGTCTCGTTACGAGATCGCGGTATCTACAAATAAATAAATAAAGTGAACTATGGGTTTGTTTTGGCCATGAAAAATAACAACGCGGTAAAGAACGGTGTCAACGGCGGGCAAGGTAAAAGAAACTATTAAAAAGATGTCTGCTCATGCCGTTTCGTAAGAACAGTGCACAGAAAAGGCGCCAAAAAGTTATGCGTGGGCAGTGTGAACGCGGGAAAAGTGAATTACATTCTCTTTCATCGCATCCACTATTGTGGCAGGGGACGGGAAGACAAAAGAAGGTTCTGCACACCATTTATAAGCGAAAGACCCACAATCAACTTAACAATAAATCTACTGGCAACCATCTCAGGCATACAATACGGCACACTCCAAAAGAAAGAACGACCTATGGTAAGCAATCTTTCCTGTACCAGTCAACTGAAATATTAGATAAATCGGGAGAAGAAGGAAACTTCTACGCCGGTGAACTTACGTTTAAATAACAGGTCAAAGAAGTGTTACTTAAGAAAAACGCTTGCAATAATGATATATAATTAAGGGTTTGAAGTATATTTCTACATATTTCCCTAAAGGTAGAAAGTAAAAACAAGTACAAACAAAAATTCATTAATACGTAATTGTTACATAGTAGCGTAACTGATGAAAGTTCATGCGTACGAATTGCTGCGTTTATGTGTACACTGTGATCCTTCTGTGAATTTTAGACCTATGCTTTGTATAATACAAAGGAAATGTAGTAATCACTTTGCTTTGCGCTATTTCTCTATTAAAATTTTGCTATTATGTTTAAATTTGTTAACAGACGTGTTATTATGCACGCTGTAAATCGGGTGGCTGAGGCCTCTGTCAGCCCACGTACGCCTTTAGTCTTAGCCCCCCCTTGGTTTTGCCAAGAAATAAAAATCAAATACTCAAAAAAAATTGCGCACACGACAAAGCCGCTGTTTACAAGTTATAAGATAATACCCCTTCCGCGAACATACAAGTTTCGTCTGCTTTATTATTTTTGATTCTCAAACCAGACCATCAAATCAATTTTGCACTCAGTGTCTGGGTTATCCAAACATGTTATGGATGTGCGCACTAGATGCAATTACAACTGGCTTGTACCACGCCGACGCACTGACTATGTACTGCAATCACTCGAATACACATTACCTGTTCTGCTTAATACGTGTGAAAAAAGTGTTGATATCGGAAGTGTTACCCGGCAGCAACTGGTGGAATACTTTTTAGACAACTCGTTGTGAACAAATCATTTGCACACATGTTTCTTCCTGGTGCAGTATACGTTTTTTATATATGAGCGTACGATTTCATGCTACTTTTTATCGCAAGTACTTTAGGTTGTAAATACGGCATTTTATGCAGTACTTTTTATTGCGAACACGCTGTCGTTCGAAGGTCGTCAGGCACCCTCAAGCCGTAGGAAACTGCTTTTCGCCTGATGTGACCCCAACGTTGTGTTGAAACAAATAAACGTTTCATTTGATTTTATTTGAAAAAAAAATTGCAGCGAAGCAAGCAGTTTTGCGACAACTGTTTTTCTGCGCTTTTTGTTGTGCATTTCTTATGATCAGCGCACAAACCGGGTGGGTTAACACGAATAGTAAGAATCCCCGAGTTCAGGTTGAATTCTCATTATACATGTCTGTTCCCAAGTCCGCGGAATATAAGCTGCTTAGTCTGTATGAGCCGCTCCCGCCTGCGATATTGCACTTACTGCCGGCCTCCGATGATTGCTGCAGGTAGAATTGCTTGGGAAAGAAAGCGCCATTTTTTCGCTTTGTTGGGCGGCAACGTTCAGCAATATGGATGCCGTTCGACACACCCTAGCTATCAAGTTATGTTTTAACTAAAGGCTGTAACATGGTAGTTGGCCGTTGGAAACGTAGTTAGGTCACTTCTTCAATCTAGCACCTACTCGGTTTGGGTTAAATTTGCCAGGATGTCGTATGTCAAGTACATCATTGAAATTGATTACGTGCCTTTAGCGATGTATGTAACACACGAATAAGACGAAGAAGTGACAAAAATATCGGCAGGTCACAAAATGCGCGAAATGAAGCAGTGTAGTCTGAGGAGGTGGGCAATTTGGAGTCGCTGACTCACCGAAGGTAGTCCGAAGGGTTTCCACGCCGTAAGAAATGTGAAATACAAATGATGGATTGGTTCTGGGGAAGTCGGAGGTAAGTCCTGGACGAAGACTCTTTAAAGAGCCTCTATACACTTTCCTAGACACAAAAATGCCCTATCTCGAAGTCTATCTTTCTTGGAGGCGAGGCTGGATTACCCGGCAGGGTGAACGCTCCACTGATGTCCTAAATGGAGGAAGGCTTCAGTGCAACTTTCCAAACGGCGCTCTGGATGGAAAGATGGTTTTCAGTGAATGAGCCTTATGCGTTTCCTTCAAAAAGGGAACAACAGGGTGCGACTGGGACCCCCACAAGGACGCATACACTGATTTTTACCCTACTGCACATCGTTTCCAACCATCCGGGTGCTCGAGCACATCATGGCCGCTTATCGTCACGCCATTTGCAAATACACACAAACGGCCACACGCAACCATATTAACCCAACCTCAATCTTAGTGAGCGTGAGATTCACAGCAGTCATCTCGAAAAGGTTGAAGGTAACGCTAAAGAGCCGGGAAGAAAACCGTCCGTAGGGCAGGAAACCACCAGCCTGACCAACTCGGTCCCACTAAAACAGCTTCATCGACAAGGCTACTCCGGTTTATACTGATAGGGTCCACCTTCATAGCAAATCTGCCTGCCACAAGTAGCAAGATAATTGGCCTGGCTTTCGCTCTCAATGTGTCCAACTTTTCCTGAAAAGCTTGCACCGCGAGCTTTGCTACTTCTTGCACAAACCTCCACTGAACATCCTTAATGAAGATAATGAAAACGTGCAAATGAAGAAATGCTTTCCCGCTTTACTAAAACTTACGCTGCCAATTTATAAACTTTATCAAAGGCTGCTTCAGTGCGCGAAAGATCTGACGGAGCGTTCGGTAGAATCAAAGATTATGGTGGTAAAGCGAGGTCAGCGAGGGTCCTATGAGTACGACTTTGTGGAATGGTGAGTATAAATATTATTAACTGTACCTCGGCATGCAATAACTCATTCAGAGACCTTATGAAGACAAATTTCAATTGATAATTTGATGATTATGAGGTTTATCACGCCGACGCTACACAGGCGATGAAGCGCGCCGTAGTGCAGGGCTCCAGACTAATTTTGACCACTTGGGGATCTTTACCGTGCGCCGAAATCCGCGCTTCACTTTCATCTAATCGTGTACTCTACAAAAACACCACTATGCAACTTTACAGGATAAGGGAAGAACCAAACCGAGCGAGGTAATGAAAAGCACTGCAGCCAGAAACTCACCTGAACCCGTGTGCCCAAGCTGGGAGCTATTCCTCCCTGTGCCAGCGATGGCGCATCTCTTTATATGCGGAAAATCAGCTGGCTTTGCGAGGGCGCCAGAAACCGTGTACAGTGCACTTCCAAATAGTCTCAACTAGGGGAATCCGGATGCCGAAGCAGCGAGGTGCCTTGACGGGCACAGCAGCATAATAACAGCTTTTTCTTTGCACCAACCTTCCTCCCTCCACACTGCCTGTACCACCTCTTCCGATACAACACGGAGGCGGTGAAGTAATGGTCGGATCGGATTTCGAATACCCTTTCAAACTACCGTATCGAAATGCTTGCCAAAAAAGAACGAAAGCGCGGAAAGTGGAAATCCCGGCGCGTTGTGAAACGACTTGGCGCACAATGCGGAATATTGAGTTTACATGAATTGTAAATAAGCTTTAATACTGAAACGGGACTCCACGAAAACAGAAATGAAGAAAACGTGACGTGTTAGGGAAGGGCATCATTGCCTATTAAATTTTCAGCCTTCAACATGTATTCAGGTGACTATACCGGAGAAACCTCACAGCATTAGCATGAAGGCGTAAAGTAATTTGAAATAGCGTAAGCATTCCAATGACCATCATGGTATTTGCACTAGGTAACCTTGGCGAACGAATATGTGACGCTGGTCGTTTCGTTTCGCAATTTTGAAAACGTTGCGATGCTTTCTGGCGCTTAAGTAAGTTGGTTGCGTAATTAAAACTGAAGCTTGCGGCAGCGCGAGTTTCGCGTGTCTGAGTGATGCACCGAGATAAGATCAGAGAATCTATTTCAAACGTTAATTAGTGTCCGTGGGTTCAGCATTTCTAATATAGGTTTCCGAACGCTGGGCAAAACTTTCAGTGGAAAGCCACAAATAATTATTGCGTTAAACGAATACGAAAGGCAAAACTACACCTTGTCACCTTTTTAAAATTAGTGCTAGAATTCAAATATATAGAATGCAATGGTGTTGATTGCATACATTGCAATGGCAACTTGATGGTTACACCCACCGGCGCAAGCTTTGCGGATATCGTCCAGAACCTGCTACACGAAAACGAATTTCTGGCAAGCTGGTCGCTGAAACCACTGACTCGCACGCGGTTCAATTCTGGCATAGGGATCATTTCGGAGCAAACTGATTTTGAGTGTTCAACGTCCCTTAACGATTTCAATAACGCTCGTCCGTTCGCGTCATTTCCCTATGCGTACTAGGAACAAACCAATAACTGTCTGGACGTAACATCTTCAATTGAGGGTTGCCGGCTGACTACAAAACTGTAATGAAAGGATAGTGATAAGCAACAACACTCGCATTTCAATCGTAGTCATGCCGAGCACTATTAGCTTACCGTACAGTCAGTCCATTCGATTTCGAAGAATATGTTCCAAACAAGCGGATATTATTTAGAAGGTAGTGTCTGCTATCCCGGCAAGAGTGAGAATTACCGTCAGAAATCTGTTATGGCAGTCGCCTCTCATTGGCTAAGCTCGCTGCGCGGAGATTCTATGGGATAAATATTCCCTACAAAGCCGCGTTTGCAGCTGCCCCTGTAGCGTTTGTCGTTTGAGACGAACGGTAATAGAGAAAAAAAAAGCCCCCGTAGCGCCGTGATATAGCACTTGATTTTAAACCAGAAGGCTCAGGTTCGAATCCCGCAATGCGATTTTTTCAGCTTTCAGAATTTTTCAGTAATCGTGATTTTGGTAATACTTTTTTACTCTGGTTTTTACTATACAATATGGAGCTGTGCACGGGCCAAAAATCTGGGCCCGAGCCCAGCCCGGGCCCGGTGCTCATCGCAGTAGGCCCGGCCCGACCCGACGAAGAAGGCCGATGGGCCGGCCCGGGATGGCCCAGACCTTAACCTTATGGCCCAGGCCCGGCCCGGCTGCGTGTTTCCAGCCCAAATACCGCAGGGGCCCGCGCGTGATTGGGGAACGTTTGGAAGCGAAAACTACCTCTAGGCCGTAAAATGCATCGTAAGGGGAATGATAACAGGCCAAACCAACATTAAACGGGCAAAACAACCCCAATTAAACAGCAAGTCCTGATCCGTGTTTTTACCGCGTCAGAAGCATGCAGTTTCTGTGATGTCATAGAAAGCCTTAGTTATTGCTTCACTTTGCCGGGCCAGCCCGGGTCGTCAGGACGGCCCGTCCGAAGCATTTACATTACGGCCCGAGTCCGGCCCGGGCCCGGGTGAAAAGTAAGTCGGGTTGCCCGGGCCCGACTCGCGGGCCGGGCCGGGCTCGGGCTTTCGGGTAAGCCCGAGCCCGTGCAAACCTTTAACAAGAGATCGAGGCACCGGACTTTTACTATGGGTTGAATTACGTTTCATAAATGTTGTGTTCTGCGTCGTCGGGCTGGGTTAGAGTAGGTTTGTTGCAGTTGGCCTGGATTTGGGTAGGTTGTGACGCGTTCGATTGGGTTACGCTAGATTCGATGAGTTTATGTTATGTTAGGTTACCTTGGGACATAATATTATTCAGCAAATTTTAGGCCAGCCAGCTTCCTGGTGAAAATTCTTGCCATGGACCTCTACAACCGGTACAACAACACCGGCAACAACACCGCCTACATCGCGTTCGTCACCTGCGCGAGCGCCGGAAAGGCGGCTGTGGCAGTGGGAGGAACAACTGTGCACGCGGCTTTCAAGCTCTCTCGGAAGACCACCGGCCCCAACAAGGACGGAGGCCTCAGCGCCAGCTAGTCGAACACCGTCCGCGTGGCCTTCCGCAACGTGTAATGCGTGATCATAGACGAGGTGAGCATGATGCCTTCGAACAACCAAAACGCGGTCAACTTGAGTCGACGCCATGGCTGCTTCGCTTACTACTCAGGCTTCCACTACGTGAAGATGGGGAAATTTTTTCGATAATGACGAAGGCTGCCAATTCAGTTCAATGATTCTGAAAGGAACAGCGTTCGTAGGTACCTTCATGCTTCAGATTTGTATGCTTCGGCCAACAGTGAATTCCTGGTACGTGCTGGGGCCGCTGGGGGTCACTAGTCGTGGCTTCTATTTTTTGCTTTGCTCACCCGTGTCCATAATAACGAGCCAAAAAATGCCTGTATTTGTGCGACCCGTCCCCAAAACTGCTGTCCATAGTCCGGACCCCGGGTTTCTATGTTAACGGGGCAGAATTGCATGGCTAGAGACCGGTCGCCAAAAAGTTCGTCCATATTGCGGTGTGTCCATATTAACGGGATCCATATTAACGGGACATGACTGTATACGTCTTGAATAACGTCCACAATTGGGTTTTATTAGTTTTATGTGATTTTAACTTCGCTCTACATACTTCTCTCCGTTTTACAGGTGAAGTAGCTGTGTGTGAAGGCAGCGGGTGCGTTTCTCTTTCCGCGTACCGGGCGACGAGGCGCCTCCGCGATGGCGCGTACTTCGAAGACGACGACGACGACGATGGTGATTACGACTGCGCGGGTACAGAAACCAGAGCGCATTTACATGCGTAGCATCATGTTCCGAGTACCCCCATACAGGATCATGTAGCGCCCTGCATTCGCGCAAAAATTGATAACAAGCGGTGTAACTCATTTAGTCATTAAAATAAAAGCAAATGAAAGTAATTGGTCGAACAAAATTTTGGAAAACCAGAAATAAGAAAAATAGGAAATACTTTCACCAAAACGATCTTACGAAATTAAATGTGTGTACTCCAAAAAATAGAAGACTAAGCGGAAAGAGCCCGAAAAAAAAGTTTCAAATGCGAATAAAAGAATCCGTAGAAAATTGGGGAATTATCTACAAATGCGTATCATTCTTATTCCGCTTGTGTAGAAGTTCTTTAAGGCCATTTTTTTTTCATTTTTCAAAATTCTGTTCGACCGACTGTCTCCATTTATGCTACTAAAATAATAAAGGTTGAACTTCCGCGAAATCTGAGTTTTTGTGGAAATGCACGGCGTTGCACGGTTTGCCTACGTGACTACTTTTCTGTTTTTTATTTCTTGTTTTTCATAATTCCGTCTGACGAACTATCTCCATTTGCGCTATTATAACAATTACAAGAGGAACTTCCGCGATCGTGGTCCTCGATCTAAAAGGGGCTTTTGACAAAGTCACTCACGCCAGCATACTCCGCAACCTCAAGAAGACCGGATGCGGCGAGAAAATATTCAGATACACCAAAGACTTCCTCAGCAACCGCAGAGCAGTCATCAAGATCGGAGAGGAAACGTCGCAGCCGATCCAGCTGGGCGACAGGGGCACCCCACAAGGGTCCGTCCTTTCGTCCATGCTCTTTAACTTGGTCCTCCTTCCCCGCCCGACCATCCTCGACATTATAGAAGAAACAGACTGCGCTCTCTACGCAGATGAAGTCACCATAATCACCATAATGAAGTCACTCCAAGGCGGGATCGAGTGAATGGATGGAAGAGGCCCTCCAACACGCAGAAAACGCGATCTAAGAACACGCATGATAATGTGCCTCAACTGGTCTCCCAAAAAATCTGAACTCCTCGTTATAACACCAAGCAGAAAAAAGAGTGAAAGTACCTTCCATAACCTTCACAGTAGACGGCACTGACATCAAACCTCCAAATCAATTGCTGATCCTAGGCTCAGGGCCAGATTAAGTGGGGGGGGGGGGGGGGCGGAGCTACGGGGGCTCCAGCCCCGGGCCCCCAGCTGTCAGGGCCCCGCTCGATCATATGAAAAAATATCTTGAGTGTGCTGGCTGCCCGCATTAAAAGTTGAAGGTATGAGCTTCAACCTCACTTTACACCGAAGCTGATTAACTTGTGACAGGTGGGGAGGACTGGGGGGCCCCTCACGCTATGGTTGACAACCTTCGAGTCCATTTCAATTTAATTTAGTTATTCCTACTCCTCTTCCTTGTTTTCCCGAGGTTTATGAGAAGACGTCTTGGATCAAAAGTCGTGGGTACAAAGCTTGACGGGGCCTAAGAAGCCAAATAAAAAAGGTTCCGAGCTCGCGGCTCTGGTCTTTTTCGGCACAGGTCGTTTCAGTACTAGTCTTTTCGGTACACGGACATCGATGTACGCGGACGTTTCGGCGCACGCACGTTTCGGTATAGGCCTCCTGCACTGGAGTTTTGGCGATATGCAGCGCCCCAGTGGCCGACGCCTCTGGGTAGTACAAAAGCAGACGGCCCTCACCGCCCTCCATGCGCTGTCAATTACAGGCAGAGTGAAACTTGCTTGTACTTAGTTTAATCGCTTTGTGGCACAGGCAAAGTGAAACTTGGTTGTACATAGCTTAATCGCTTTGTGGCGTGGTTAAATGACTGCGTACTGTATGAAATAGCCCTTAAAAGTAGTTGGAGAGTAGAGGCTAAACAAAATAATATCCGCTCAAACGAGCCGATTTATGGGCTTTCTTTTCAGCGAGCTGTCGAGGTCGTCGCGGCGTGGGACAGTATCGCCAGGTCGGGTGGTCTAACTTCCTGACGACGATTACCGTTCTTTCTTCTTGCGTGCGGTCGACAAAGAAAAGTTCACGAGTAGCATAAACACGGAACGTTGCTCATCTTATACCCTGAGGTAACTGCAAAAGGTTGCTTCAGCGGGAGCATGCAATGAACCCAAGAATTGCGCAGCCGACTCAGCTGACACTGCTGGCCTGGCACCGCCATGAAAATGAGCAGAAATTTTGTTTTGTATTTTCGCAAACTGAATGATCCTAGTGTAAAGTTCTACGCCACATGATTTACGAACGGCAGGGTACATGTATACTAGCGAGTAGGTGAGGCATTGCATCAAAAAAACAAATTAAGCGCTATTAAAGGACGCAAAACAATCACCAAATCGCACGCCCGCTGCTTCAGAAATATGTACTTCTGTATTTGCACAACATAACATAACACAGCCGCATACATGGCGCGGCCCCGAATATTTACGTGCGATCATCACTGACTGTGTTGGTTATCTTCGTCGCTAACAATTTGAACGCCGACACGCCAGTTTTGTCCTCAAATGGAGTTAGACAGCGAGAAAAGAACAAAAAATTGGTCGCTTCCAGTTCAATTGTGCCCCATCTTCACACTTCGCCAGATTATTGCCAAATATTACTGGCGATTCGCTTATTTTTTTCGCTTTGGATTCTAAGCCCCACTCCCCCTCCCACCCGATTTGCCGTCCAGCCCTCCGCCGAGTCGGCTGCATGCAACTCGGCCCTACACTTCAAAACGTTGCTGACCCTCATTCTAGCCTATTACGTGCGAACTGGGAATATATGATGCAGGAGCGTAATTAAGTAACGTGAGCGCAAACAAAGAAAGCGAGCGGGCTCTCGGATCGCCCGACCACTTTGTTTTACGGCCACTAAATTCGGAATCGCAAAACTTATTTCACGCTTGTGACGCTCGCTGCATTTTGTCACTGAGACACGCAACAAAACGGCAAACTAACGCTGCCCCATCTATTCGTAGCGGCGACGCAAACGAGCGCGGTTTAATGAAAGTGCATGCATAGTGCGCCGGTACGCAAAAGAGCGGCGCACCGCAGCAGGCGAGCCAGCGGTGCGCCGGATTCGCTGGCTTTTAAAGCGCCATCATCCCCGATTGCGTCACTCTTCCTTTTTGATCGGCTGTTGTTGAAAAGTCCTTGTCACCTAGAGTAGCAGGTAGTTTAAACTAGAAGTTCCACTTCAAATTTCACTTCATACGACCATCGATCGGTGAACCTGCGAGTGGAAGAGCGCCGTCACCGTCCCGCCACTTTCGTCGGCGCTGTAAACGTATTTAGTGCTGCAAAGCTTTTAGATGCGACGCTGAGAGGAGCATCTTTGCCGACGGCACTGTCCTGCGTGCGTCCGTCGTCCGCGTCCGCACAGCTGCGTCTCTCCTCCGCTCGCCTCCTTTGTGCCCCGACTGCGGGTCCCTCGATACCCAAGACCACTGCATGTGGCAGTGCCCCCAAAACCCATTCCCCCCTTTCACAGACGGAGAGCACTGGGCGAAGGCGTTGTGCAGCTCGGACCGTGAGGTCCAGGCTAAGGTCATCCAGCGAGCTGCAATGGTCACCGGCCGGTTACCACCGCCGGTCACCCGCCACCCAGACTAGCCCAATGGGGCTCAAATAAAGTTTCTTTCTCTCTCTCTCTCTCTCCTCTCCTCTCTCCGATAGCGAACACTCTCTCCCAACATCTGTTGCGCGCGGCTGCGCACTGTGCGCATGTGCAGTACTCTCTCTCTCTCTCCGCGGTCTCCTCTCCTTCGGGTGCGCTGCGCATAGTAGCGGAGTGCCGCGCTCCGGCCGGTCTCTCAGTCGACGGTCGTCCGCCCTTGCGCTTGCTCTCTTGCCGTACCCGACAATTGCTTGATGCGATGCCAATGAAACCCCCTTCAGCGTCACATCACGCCAGGGTTCCCGCGAGGGGAGGTGGGCGTAATTTTTTCCCCATAATGCCAAGTTGATCGCCAGAAGAGATCGGACTCATCGGGGATGGGCTGGTGACCATGTCACAAAACAATCAGGAGCATCGAGCTCATTTTACTTCTGTCAACACGGGATCCTATGGGACCCGCGCAGCTTTGGGGCCCAAGGGCCCTATTCTCGACTGCACAAATTGCCGGCAATTCTGGCAATTTGCCGGAAGTCTTTTCTGATTGGCTTTCAATTTTGGTCACGTGCTTCCGGTTGACAAAGCGGTTGTGTGTGCTGTCGTCATTTTGACGTTTCATGTCGTTTACGGACAGCAGTTATAAAGTTTGCCTTATTTCTCGTAACTAAAGGCGCATAATTCTTGGCCGGCAATGAAAAACCAGACTAAATGCAGCGGACATGACAACGTAAGCCTGTCTTTGCTATTCAACAACAATACTGCCTGTAAGACACACCCCCGGCGACATCGGTGCGCTCCGCGGTTATCAGGCGATGGTATCGAGCGATGGTATACAAGCGATGGTATCGGCCGTCGTTTTCTCTGATCACGCCATAAACGTGTAACATAAAAGCAGACGATGGCGTGGCGGCAGTGGCGGCAGGGAAGGGGATAACGCGACAAAGCTTGCATTGAAGCAGAGAGCCCAGCTATGTTACTAAAAGCGATTGAAAGAAATAAATAGATACGGTAAAAAAATTGTGTGATGTTCTTTAGCTCGACATCCGCCTTTCGCTCGCTTTTGGATCAACGTTACTCCATCGGCTGTTGCTGTTGACGCCAATTTTGACCTCCAGAAATGTGTTTTTCTTGTCAGCGTCAGCTACCGTCTTAGTTTTTATAGTACATGCCTAGTGTTTTTATATCTTTCTTGCGCAATATTTGATACTTTGATTGCGATCTTTTATGAGTGAATCGTGAAACTACACTGCATGTCGTCATAGCTATAGGTGCAGCACGTCACTGATTGCTTACGTCGTGCTAGCGCAAAAAAAAACATGGAGAATTGCCGGCAATTTGTGCAGTCTAGAATAGGGTCCTAGGGCCCTCGTACTACATGAAAGTAGTAACCGGGAGCCACTTGCGCATCGCCCCCTGGGCAGCGCAGGAGGCCTATAAGAAAGGGTCAGGCATGCGAATAATGAAATAATGTCTGAAGAGCATTGTAAATTGTTTAGATCGGAGGGACGTTATATATAATTATTGACATCTTAAGCACTGCCCTACGGGCTCGCACAGCTTTCGCCACAAATTTCAATATATAGCGTTTGACAAGACAGTTCATTGCGATGACGAGCCGTTCAATAAAGCTGGTGGATTAGTTGAATCGCATAAGCGTGATTGATATCGACTCGATATTTCTAGCTGAATGGTCAGCGTATATATGGTTACTTAAATGGTTGTGTAGGCCACTCGCGGGGTCGTTCGGCTTCAGCCTGTGCCTCTGTGCTGTAGCGTCTGCAGGCTGTCTGAGCAACAAGCGTTGCGGAAGCTACATGTCCGCACGACTCCAATCGTAGAGTAATTCTCTAGGCGCCACTCCGCGCGGACGCAAAGGCCGCTGGGCCAGCCCGACCCTAGCGGCTCCCTTCGAGCTAGTGAATCAGCAGGCCTAGGCGGAGTGAAGAGCTCATGCAAGGACGCCAAACAAAGCAACATCAACGTCTGTTTCCTTTCGGGATGACGAAAGCTGTGACTAGTTAAAAACGCACCCGGCGTGCGGCCCCTTCGATGCCGCCTTGAAAACGGACTCCGCCGCGACTCGGGGACGGTAAGCTTTGTCCCCGTGGGCGCTTTTCGCTTTGGAATGAGCCGGCGGACGGCGCCGACCAAAAGGCAGCCTGCAGATCTGGTCCCGCTTGGGCGCGGTGGCAGGAGGAGAGGAACTCTTGAAGGAGCGCGGGAAAACAGAGGACGCGGCAGACGTGTTGAGGATTCGAAAACGAGAGGTCCACTCATACTCGTCTCCGTCGTAGACCCCGAATCTAGACGAGAAGCTTTAGCGTGTTTTCACTGCCAGTTACGACTGAACGACGACCCGATCGATCAAAACGAACTACTGACTGCTGGAACTGTTCACACTAAACGTTTTTACACCCTTTTAGCCAAAAAGGGCGTAGCATAAGTGGAAAAAGAGTGTTGGGAGGCCTTTACACCTTTTGTCTTGAATCTCAACACCCTTTTCCTAGCTCTACACCCTTTTTGTGTGAAAAAAAGGGTGTCGATCAACTTCGACACTTTTGGTTTTTCTTAGTGTTGAAAAGGTGTGGAAAAGGTGTTCAGCTGTTCATTGAATACGGTCATGTTTGGATGCATAATAGCACTGTAAAGAAGAAGACATCCTGTCATATGCTCCTCTATTCGCAAGAAATTTTAAAACGCAAAAAAAAACAAAAATAATTGCTCGTATGCAATGATCGCTCGTTTCTATTGCGGTGCACCTCATGCCCCAAGTTTAGCTTTGGCGCGTGAAACACCCGATTGAACCTTCAAAATTAAAAAAAGACTCTAGTCGTGTGGCCAAAACGGTGTTTACCGACTGCAACACGCTTGGCTTCCTGTAGGTTGTTGAAAAAGTGTGATATAGGTGTTCAGTTGCAAAAAACGAACAGCGGGGCTTGGGGTCGACCTACTTCCTTCCGGTGTTGCTAAGTTTTGTTATGTCTGATAAACTTTGCAATGTTCTTGCTAAGCCAGGATGACTGCTGAGGGCTGAGGCCAAGTTTAACCGATATTTCAAGTCTGTTCCAGGGAGCCCCCTGCCCCCCCCCCCCCCCCTCCACTGCCAGGGGATCCAAGGGGGAAACAAGCTAGGTCGGCTCGCAGCTATGCTGTTTCTCCAGCCTTGCACCACTATAGCAACCTGCCCGAAATTTTTTGCCTTTTAGAATCCAAAGAAGACTGGCATTTTTTAAATGGTACAGTAAGAGGTGCGCACACGCATACGCCCCTTGTGCTCACACTCTAACATCCTCGAAAGCTGACTTCACTGTTATAATACCCTATTTGCGGTGGTGCATCCTTTACAGGTGCTGCAGTTCTTTTTCTTTGTATTTTTTTGCTAACGCCCCCGAAAGTAGCTCAATCTTAAAGAGCTTCACTGGTAATAAATTATGCCAATTCATATTGCTTTAAGCATCCTGAGGCACAAAACACTTTCAGCTAGTATAAAATGTTCAGTCCACCCCTGTAAACAGGCACAAAATGCCTCCCAAGTTGCAGGTCTCTTCCCCTTTTTTCCTAGTTGGTGGTCTTGTCTTACGCCCTTTTTCTTTACGCCCTTTTTCTTAGTTTCGAACACCCCAATTTGAAGCTTTACACCCTTCTGTGAACAAGGGCGTTGAAATAATGAACACCCTTTTTTGAAAGGTTTTGAGGTGGCGGGGAAGATTTGTTTGGTATTTATGAAATTCCATAAGTTATGGAACACAAAAACTACGTCGTAATTAAAAAGTTTTTGCAAATCCGCGTGTTGATTTGTATATTCTCACAGTAAAATGCATACTTTCAAAATTAGTGCTAAAATATCTGTTTTTCTTTGCGACAAGCCCACCAACTCGATCGAGGGGCTTTCCTCTGCTGGATATAAAAGCAAGAACAGCACATGTATTACTAAGTAAGTATGCACTCCCAGTACCGCTTGCATCCCTTTGGTTTTCTTGCTCAAATCATTTGTGTTCCAACTGTAACTTGTGCGTATTGACTGTGTTGAATGCTGCGCGCTCCGCCGACTCACATTGCCACTGCGCATGTCATTGCCTTAAAAAAATGGTGTGAGGCTCAACATCCTTTTTTTAGGGTGTTCAGCTCAACACCCTTCTTTCATCCGTACACCCTTGGCACCCTTTTTTTGCCAAAACAATTTTTAAGGGTGTTAGCTATGGGACAAGATGTTTACACCCCGTTCAGCCAAAAAGGGTGTAAAAAAGTTTAGTGTAAATTGCGCACCACCGACGGGAGCAGCAGCGCGTGGGTGAGCTGACGCATTCTATCCCTATTAAACTGTTGTCTGAGGCTATCTCTTGTGCTCCCCTGTCGCTCTCCAACCCAAAGGGGACGCGTTAATGTGTAACGGCTTGCCGACTAGCAAGACCATCACAGCTGCGCAACAGGAGTTCATCGCCACTTAAAGTTCGACGGCCATGCGCAAGCCCACGCACGAAGCGGACCTCTCCCCAGCCCAAAAAGCGACATTTTTCTGCTTATCGTCTTTGTGCTAATCGTGCTGCGATAGGAAGTTTGCGTTGCGCGACATGTCTGAGTCCTCCCCACCACCAACCTCCTTCAAAGGCGGCGCGTGTTCTAACCACCGCGTGCTTTCTGGTCTGCGCGGGTAATCTACAGGATTTTGGGCCATAAGACTTGGCGGCTTTCTGTTTGGCAGATGTGTGTGAGTCACAGCTGCCTGCGCGAACTTTGAACCCTCCCATATATGAAGGTGGAGAATTTTACAATAAAACTGAAACCTTAGAGGCTTAATAAAATATGCTTCTTGTAAGAAAATACTCTTCCGTGCCATGTCGTGTGCAGGCGGACACCGCGCTTCGATTAATTGTGAATCTGTGGTGGACCGGCAATCAAACCATACTTTTACGCCTGATAAAATTCGTTATATAATACTAAACTTCAATCCAAGAAATTAGTTTCCGAAAAGCTTAAATTATGTATAATTTATCACTGATCAGAGAGCATAACATCGGCATCGAAAATTTTCGCATATTAAAGCGGAATCATCATCATCATCATCATCATCATCATTGGGGCCCCAAGGATGCAGTAGCCTCGGGCTCCAAAGTTTCCTAATCCGGCACTGCTTAGGCCTACTCATTCAAGAATACGGCAAGGCTGGGGTGGCAATCACCAAACTCAAACGACATTGGATCAGATCATCCACGATTCGGCGAGTATCCAATCGTCGAAGGGGACTCAAGGAGGAAGACGCACTTCGGCTGGTTCAAGACTTAGTAACATCTCGAATGGAATACTCGGCCCCATACCTTCAACTCCTCAAAAAATATATCGACCAACTCGACGCAGTAATAAGAAAAACCACCACACTGACCCTCCCGTCCACTCCTCCAGCGAAAACCTCTTGATCATGGCGAAGCCCAACGCCGTCCGCAAACTAACAGAGGCCCATCTCTCCCACCAATGAATCAGACTCAGCCAGACCACAGCGAGACGAACCGTCCTGGCCAAAATAGGATGGCATGTAGCCTACCACCAAGACAAAGGACCCCTACACACTATCTGGACCACCATCGTCCAAAGTCAACCAATCACCAAAAAACATGAACCCCGATCGGAACAAAGGTCGCCGAAAGGCCAGAGTGAAAGCCCTGGTCAAACTCCTGGACAAAAACGACGGAACCCTCCACACAGACACCTCACTCCCCATGGCTCTACATTCGCAACGGTAGCCATCGCGACAATTGACAAGCCCATCTCCTGCGCTTTTCTCGTCACACCATCCTCCAAAGAGGCCGAGGAAGTGGCCATAGCAATACCCTTTACTCAACCCGGCACCAAGACCATCATCACGGACTCCCAGAGAGCATACAGCAACTACAGAAAAGGGTAGGTGTCTCTCACAGCGACCCGCAAGACTGACCCTCTAAATCCCCAAAATGAGCTTGTATGGGTCCCTGCGCAGTCCAAAGTCGAGGGCAACGAGTTCATCCATCAACCCGCCCGCGAAGCTACCCTCCGCGCTTAGTAGACTGCACAACGACCCATCAGTAGCTACCGCGGAATACTCAGGCTACAGGGAGGGTAGGGCACGTTTCCCCCGCCTCACCACTCCCTTACTCGACAAGAACAATGCATCTATCGGCAAATAGGTGACCGGTAAAAAGCGCAAGGGCTCATGGGTACGTCGTCTGCTCCAGCCACTTCCGGTTCGAGATCTTGCCTGGCCTCCCATACGCCGGCGGCTTTCACGCGCACTGTGTGCGTGTTGTTTATTTGCCACAGAGTGCTTACCTTTCAGAGGAGTCCCTAGGAGGATTCATCGTTGGTATTCAGTGAATGTGCGATGCTTGAGCGTTTTTTTTTCGGCGGAAACAGATAAACAACAAGCACACGCGTGCGTGAAATCCGCCGGCCTACAGGAGGCCAGAGAGCTGTCGAACCGGAAGGCGCTGGGCTCCGCGGGAAGCAGACAATGTACCCATGAGCCTTTGCACTTTTTACCGGTCACCTATTCAAGCCGGGTCTTTTCCGCACCCTCTACTTCAAAAAAAAAAAAAAAATACTCCGGGCCATACGACAAGGAATGCCCTTCTGCAAACGACTCGGCACGCTCTGCCACGTAATTGGAGAGTGCGAACGAATTTTCCTACACCGTCCTTCCTCCTTCTCCCCCCCCCCTTCCCCCCGCCAGCAACGCCTTACTTGAGCGATGGGAGACTTTGCTGCTCAGCACCACCCTGGATGACCAGACCCTACTGATCACCAGGGCCCTGGTGGCCCGAACAGCATATGGAGGCCGTGAAGAGGGTCCTCCCACTCCATCTAGCGCCTAACGGCGCCATAATTTTTAGCTGAATAATGTCTATCCGCTCTCGCTTCGCGAACTATGCATATTATTGTTAATGCAGGGCCTTACAGGGTTAGTGATTCTATTTTCCCTAATTTTTGTATTTCTTGGTTTTTCAAAATATCTGTGAGACCAATTATCCTCATTTTTACGCTATTGTAACGAATAAAGGTGGAAATTTTGTGAAATTGCTTTTTTTTGTGGAAATGCAGCGCGTTACACGGTTCGACACTTTCTCTATATGTTTTCTATTTTTATTACTTTTTTGTGATTTCAGAATTCTATCCGACGAATTATCTTTCTTCATGCTATAATAACGATTAAAGGTGGAACTTCCGTGAAACCTGTATTGTTCTGGAAATGCAGGCCGTTACACGGTCCTAGCTATGGGGATACTCGGCAAAAAATGCTATACGGATAAAATTCGCGAACACGAAACACCCCTGCAATTCGACTTGCATCTGCGGAAAAATAATTAATCGGCGAAGTAAAGGCACTTAATCACTGCAATTGTATAAATTAACATTAGCGAAAAGCAGCAAACGAAAACATAAAAAAAAAACAGAACAACCCAATGTTTTTGGCTACTTGTTGTAACTAAGAATGCAAACAGCTCTCTCTCTCTGGACCAATGCCATAACAATGTTACGCATTCGTAGACAATTTTCTGAATTTCTGCGGATTTGTTTTTTCGGTTTCTAAAGTATATAGTTTTCACAAAGTTCTCTTTACCTGGGAATGCCTTGGAAGTTTATTGTATGGGGTGTCTTGCGCGATCCACCAATGCCTCCCTTGCCAGTGATTTCTCCCTGTCGGGACTGTGCGACAAACTGACGCTTATCTCGTCCAATAACACCCAAACTCCTCAGAACAGAGTATGCATTTCCCTCCCTTTTATTTTATAATTGTGCTGAGGTCCGAAGTTCAGAGCGAAAAACTCCGGATATTCTGAATTCGCAGAATCAATGTGCACCCTGGTTTTTACAACAGGTGTTTCTTTTCTAATCGCGAACGGAAAGTGAAGTACGCGGAGAAATTTTATTCTATACAAGCTAAAATGTGCAGCCTCGCATGACCATCTTAGCGGAACGAGCGCGCTGAGTACGAAAAATAAACGCAAAAGCACTTTAGGGTTCAAAGGTGCATGTGAGACGGGGGAACGACCAATTAGGAGTGACACAGTCCCGTGTATGTGTCTCTCCGTAGGTTCCACCGTCGTATTGGCCAACTAGAAGTCTATATTCATTTGGTCCAGAAAGAGGTGCTTCCAGGATGCGATGTGATGGCTGCAATGCGAGCGACCCTCGGGCAGCTCGGTTGCGCCTTCGCCGAAGCGATCTTCGCTATTGGTTATATACTTGTATTAATTTCCGTAGTGCGTCAACGGCACCGCAGTCGTACGCCGCGTTGGTTTTCCTGTACCCAGCGTGGGTGTGCTCAACGACGGAGTAATTGGAGGCATTCGAAAAGGGTAGCCACGGGCTTCCGTCCTCCAGCACTGGTACAGACCTGTAACGAAATGTCGACAACGTAACGCGATCTTTTGGAATTAAGCGCGGTTCAGAACGAGCGTATACGTAGCATTTTGATACATGATTGATTGTGGGGTTTAAGCCTGTTTTCTTCTCGCTCCGTAGCGCTCCGTAGCGTTCCGCTCCGGAAAGCCTGTTCCGTAGGACCTCGCCCGGGGAGCGGACCGCGCCGCGCGACCCTTTAACGCGCCGTAACGCAGGTGATGAGGCGCGCCGTAGTGGAGGGCTCCGGATTAATTTTGACCACCTGGGGATCTTTAACGTGCGCCGAAATCTCGTACACACAGGCGTTTTTGCTTTTTGCCTCCATCAGAAAAGCGGCCGCTTCGGCCGGGAATCGAACCCGCGACCTCGCACTCTAAAAAAAAAGGGTGTGGTAGTTGCTCCCTAAAAGTACTAACTGCGATGTATCATATGTTCGTCCCCAAAAGGAGCAACGTTGCGCCTTTAGCGGAGGGAGGAACGTTGCTCCCTTCAACCAAAATGGCCGCCGGTAAACAAGCCCACTCAGTGCGCCGCTCGTTTTTGCTTCTTCTTATGTGTATCTCATCGCCAGCAGGCTACGCGTATAATAAACACCACCTAAGGGGTTGGAGCATGCTGCTATGACCGTGTTTCAATACCTTGAGGGGCATTTTCGAGCACTACGACGATCACTGCGGGCGCGTTTGAGCCCGCTGAAAGCATCAGTTTACTTAAAAAAAACCGATTGTTCGTAGATTGTGCTCGCAATTGATTGTTAAACACCAGAGCCTAATAGAAGGTCCAATAGCTTTGCCCTAAAAGTAGATTGTGGTCACAATTGATTGTTAAACACCAGAGCCTAATAGAAGGTCCAAAAGTTTCGCCCTAAAAGAGTCTTGGGGAACAAAAAGGGCCCATCTCCCCGCGAGGGGGACTCGAGTAAATGCGTCGCATAGGGGGTGGGTGTATTGCGTTAACGTTTAGTGTTTGGGGAGTTGGTGGTAGTGAATGCGTTGTATCAGCACCTTCTTGACGTAGTTTGAATGATTCAAGAATATAAGGCGCGTTCGTAGCCTTCCATTCTGTGTCGGCTTTGTGGCGCAGTGGGTAGAGCACCATGTACCTCGCGCTCAGCCCGCAGGGTCGTGGGATCGAAACCAGGCGCCGGTAAGTATTATTTTTTTATATAGTGTAGGGGGAGGGGTGCGGACCTGTTGTTGAGAGCGAGGAGGGTAGCGTGATGCGGAAGAGGAGGAGTGGGGGAGAGGGCGCGCCTGCGCGGTGAGCTGTTGCGGACGCACGGCCGACGCTACATGTGAGTTAAAGAAGTGCTCTGCATTTAAAAGCGCAAGTCCGCGCGAAGAGCCTTTTCTGACGTGTATGTAATTCACAGACGCTTGCATTCACACGTACCACACTCTCTGCAAGGATACTCCATAAACCCGACGTCAATAACACACCACATGTGCACACCACAGCTCAAACGACAGAAACGGAAACATACGTGGCACAAGAATTCGTCATTCGCATTGACTACACTTCATATAAGTATAGCCGCCGTTTGTCAAATGCGGGCGCCGGGGTGATGCATGCCACTCTTTGCATGTTTACGAAACTGTGCATTAGTATTCCTAAAACACAATAACGGTCAAGAATTAGGGCGTTAGCGATTGCACATATCTTCTTGTTTACATGATAGTTAACTGTAACCAAAGAGTAGAGAAAACTGGAACTGGTAACTACAAGTGGGCGAGGATCGGCGCGCGTGGCGCGCGGTGGCTGCCTCTGGTGATTGACGTGTTTCTCCCGGAGGTACGGCCACGTCACGCTGCGCCGGTGGCGGTTGTTTTGAATCGCTGAGAGCGGCCAAGACATCTCCGCCGGCCGGAATAGGCTTAGTATAGAGGGCGATATGCGATGAGCGCCGCTATTAGGGGCGCGTGCAGCAGTCTGTGGTGAAATATTTACGCACAAAATTCGCTTATTTCATGCATGTAGCACTTAGTTTGCGCAAATCAAAACACGGTGGTGTGTGGTGGCGAGCGGTTGATGCCGCTGGCTGCCGCCAATTGTTTGGCACCGCTGAGCAGACATCTTTCTCGCCGTGGAGGGTGAGAGGGAGCGGTTCGTGGAGGAGCAACGTTGCTCCTCGCCCGATACCCTCGCGGCTGAGGGTACCCCTGTCACACGGGCACTTTCAATCGCGATTGAATCGATCCGGATCGAGCTCGATCCGGATCGGGCCCCTGCTACACGGCAGTTTCAATTGCGATCGACCTCGATCCCGCTCGAACTCAATCCTGGTTTCTCAAGCGCGATCGAACGAAAGCGGCGATACTCTCGTCCCCGCTCAGTAATGGCACAGAATGTGACAACTTCAACTAACGCCACAAATTGTGTCAGATTACTTGACCCAAATAAGCGTGAGGTAATATTTACATAGTTACGTATACCTACGACCGCGCGAAGTTACCTGACGCCGGCCGCAAGTACATTGTTAGCGCCATCGGGCGTACACGAGTGCAACCCGTGCAACCGTGCAACTTCTCGATCGCGATTGAAACGTGCCGTGTAGCAGCGGCAGTGCGTTGAGCGCGCTCGAAAACTCGATCGCGATTCACTTCAATCGCGATTGAAAATGCCCGTGTGACAGGGAACTGCGCGGCTCAAGGGACGAACTGTGAAAGTTGCTCCATTTTTCTACCCTTTTTTCTTAGAGTGCGTGCTCAGCAGCGCAAAGCATTTTGATACATAAGCAATGGGTTTTGTCTATATACGATAAGCATGCGAACCTACCACTGCGTGAAAAACCTTTGCCTCGAAAATTCGTGAAAACAATCCGTGCGACTACTGGTTGCAACGCCGGACATTTTTACGCTCTTGCCGCTATCACGCCAAGCATATTTTATAGAAAACCTAGTGGACCTTCATGGTCAGGTCTAGGAGCGACAGAAAATCCGTGCTTGCTGGTAGCACTTTTAGTAGGATATCCGAACGCAGTGCTCCTGCCGTGAAAATTAATGTTGCTCTTTCGTACCTGCATCTGCCACAGCAGGCGGTAATGCAGAGCAACAAAATTCAGCCAATAAAGCTCATTGAGCTACTCAAAATTGTTCTTGCTTTATGATGTGTTGTTTTGCGGTGCGATACTGCGAGACACCGGTTTCAATAAAAAGAAAGTTGCAAAATTCTATCACTGAAATTTGGTCATGCTCAGTGTTTTACATAAGGCAGGCTAAAAACACAGACACGATGTCATCTTGAAGACGTTTCCAGCAAAAAAAATGGCTGCCGTCATAGGCTACCATTATCATGCGCCAAGAACCGACAAGCTTGTTTGAACTTTCGGCTTCTAAGTACCTTGCTCAAAGTTAGCTTCATCTCCGCCCCCCCCCCCCCAAAAAAAAAAAAACACAAACGCATGGCGCCGAATACACACATGACATTTGCAACTCCCGCACTCACAGGAGTAATACGATGTACTCCATCCATGCTGGGTATGTGCACTAAACCTGCGTGAGGCCATATAAGGCCTCACCATCCTGGCTACCATACCTAAAATGGACGCATTTTCCCCAGTTTTCTTGATACCAACTGCACCACCACATGTCTCCGCAACAAACAATATCTTCCAGTTTACCACCCAGGTCTACCTGCGTGCTTTCAGCCAGGGTATAATGGTGAATAATAATTGTCCAGATTTTATACACTCGTCGACATAGCAGCCACTTCATGTTAACGTTTTCAATACATCGTAATCGCCCTGAATCTACATTCATTCACCCTAATTCACCTTATTCTAATTTAATTAACATGTTAATCCACCATAATCTATTATAATCCAACTTAGAACCACCGAAGTACGCCTTAATTCCCGCCTGAATCTATTCTAGTCTATGTTAACCCATCTTAGTTCATCTGTATTCACCTTAATCGAACTGAATCCCCCACTTCTTAAATTTACATTGTTCTACCTTTAGCACCCTGAACTGGTTTTGCTCATATATTGCCCCTTAGTCAATCCTAAGAAACATTTTTCTGTATTAATTTATCTTCATCCACCTTAATCCCCCCTTACTACTTATTACAATCAATCATCAATCAATAAATATTCCTAGTTATTGCTCTTCCATCTTAACAATCTTATTTGATCATAATGCACCTCAATTTATCTCAATTCCACCGTACTAATCTATAATCGCTAATCAATCGAAAATAATAACTAAGCAGCTATAGTAGCAGTTAATAATCTCTCATACATGGCTGGAACACTGTGGTTCGCTTCTGACCTTCGGTGTTTTAATTGAGCTTTTACATCATTCGTGTTGACGCCGAGGTCATTCGAGGTCAACCTTCCAATCGTACATGTAAGGTTTTCGCCATGATCGCCTCACTTCACCTTATATCCCTCAGGAACATATTTCACAGCCTATACGGCAAGCATGATGTTGTACAAACATAACTTTACTTTTCGCCTTAGTTACACGCCGATGTGGGTCGGAGATTAGGACGGTAGGCTACTGATAACGATTAGTGTGGGGCCATGCTTTTTTTCTTATACATGCGCAAAAAAAACTCTAGAACTCCGAAACTTCAGGGCAAGTTTTTAAAGCAAAGCTTTGATACTTTCGTCGAGCGGTTTGTACGCGGATGCGCGAGTTCACCTTTTTACCACGGACCCACCGCCTGAAGCTCATCGCGTGATTCGCCAGGCCCGCTTTCCGCGCTAGGCAAAAGGCCCCGTTTTCAGTCGTTCTGCCGAAGTAGCGGCGGCGGCCGTGATGGGAGCGGCCCCTCAGGTGATCGGCAGCCGACCAAGCCCGCAGCCCCCCACGCATGCGGTACTGGGTCGTCTCGAGCGACATGACTCGTCTTGCGCCGCGTTCGCCATGAATGAAAGTGAGGCCGGGCCGCCTTCTGTAAGCGTGGCACAGTACCGAACGCCTTCGAGACGTGGTCGGCATACAGCTATGTCAAAGCTTGACCAAGAGAAACCAAGACTGAACCAGGCTAAGCCAAGCTTTTGCTTTGGATAACCAAGGTTAGCTGAGGTAAGCCGCAGCCACTTTTTTTCGGGGTATCCATAAGTGACCCCAGGATACGTCCGTGGCCCCCTCGTTACCCCCCCTGCAGTATGGCGCGTCTCATATCCGAGCCGCTGATTCGATGAGTTAAGCGCGAATTTTACAAATGATCCCCACCTGCACCATGCCGCATGAGTGGGCGTTACGCTTGCTTCCTGACCATCGAATATTCCAAACACCAGTGCTGTACGCATGCCACATTTTCTTATTGGCATGTGTTTTATTATGATCGTTTTATTGCAAAATTTCTTTTTTTTGGCACAATAAGCGTAAAAGGTCTTATAGGCACCTAAACTTTCTTTCCATATTGCTCTTAGCGAAAAGATGATCGCTGAATTTTAATAAGGTGGCCATTGATATAACATTAAGAGTTAAACCGCACTTTAGAAAATTCCAGTTGTTAATTGTAATCTCGTGATCTAATTACCGAGCGTAGCTTAAAAGACCCCTGTAATGGCCAGGCTATCTGTCAGAACGGCGCGGTATAGGCGAAGGAAAAGGCAGGAAAAACAGGAACGCTACCGTCGTGGGACGTAATTTGCAGGAAAGCAGCTTGGTACGCGGCCAATTTCTTGTACTTCAGTTTAAACGGGTCGTGAAGAGAAAATGCATTTGTCGTTGATTAATGTTGAAGAACATAAATCGCGGATATTTTCACAATTTATTGATTCTGTAATTTGGGAGACGCCTTTGAAATTCTCGTTATGAGGCTCATCGCAAGCGACCATGCCAGTATCGTCAGTCGGCAGCGCACCTAGCAGTGACGTCACAGTAAGAGTATTCGAGAGTTAAATGCTCTTTGTGTATATTGATTTATACAGCTGCAAACCGTATATTTTAAAAATAATGCCTCCTTTATTCATTGCCATAAACAGTTTTCTGTCGACGTGACTGGTGTAGCGTCCGCTTAGTTGTCTGGCAACCATTGTAGTAGAAGTCAGATATACTGGCTGCTTGTACGGTTTGCCGCCAGTTTTCCTGATAAATTTTACGTTAATTCTCTTCGGAATACTACATTTTTTTGTATTAAATGGTACAAAACCGCTCAAGCAAAAAAAAAAAAAAAAAACGTTCCTCCTGTGCGAATCGCCCAAGGGCACGGCCAGCCCACGGTACTAGAATAGCTTTATCTATTAACGTCGGGCCATCCTGCATTGAGTTCACACACTTTAGCCACTACACTATCAACGGGAGAAGCGCGCGCGGTAGAAAACTGCGGCATAAAAGCTGCTTCGCATTCTTAACCCAGCACTCTGGTGCGCTTTCATAAATTCTAATCAATCTAATCAAATTCTAATGTAGTGAATATGTACACGTATGAGCCATGCGCATTAGGTTTTATGCTTGGAGTGCAATTGGCTCGTTCTACGAAATTAGTTCATTAATCCTTGACGCCGTTTATTGGCATTTTAATGCTCAGCGTCGATAATTCGTCCACCGCATTAATAAAACAAAATACGCCAGAGAGGTCATACCTCTTGGGAACGGGAGCAGCTTCATAGGTAAGTTGCGGGAATAGTTGAAAGATAGGTAATTATGGGCGTCGAGGAAAACAGTATCTAAAGTGTTCCAAAGCTCATTGAACACACATCTGAAGGAGGCTTGACCCAGAAAAGTACCGCACCGAATTAAAATTTGTATTAGAATTAGGGACACTGTCAGGGATAATGCGGGGTTAGAGTTCCAAACGTGTTGGTAGATGGCGCCCTTCGGTAAAAAGGACTAACATCGCACGCTTGTTATCATTAGGGGCGCTTTAGTAAGTGCCTAGAAGGATAGGCCACATTGCTAAACCATGAAAATGTAGAAGACAATTTCAGCATGCACGAGTTGTGTGGCAGGCTACAGATGATGTGGAAGGCATGTTTCAAGCGCTTGAGTAAGCTAGAAACTTAAAAAATTACCAACGCGAGTGCTCCAAAGTGCAACGCTTTCCAGGAGTCTTACTCATGCCCAACGAGTTTGAATCTTTAATCTGATTAAGGGTGGCTTCTGAGCCATAACATCATTAAAACTTTCCTTTTAACATTTGTCTAGGGGCCAGTACGGGCATGTCAGGCTGGGGCAAGTTGGAAATTTTCAACTGCATGTTTTCGTCCAGTTTGGAAGCGTTATGCGAAGCGCGTACACCTTCACGCATTGCCGGGAAACGTAAATTCGGCACACAGTTCAACATGTGAGAGAAGTATGGGGCATATCTGTGTGCAGGTGTCGGTTAAAATCGCTGGCCTACGTACAAATACCAGCATTCGCAAGCGGGAAACGCATGTTTTTCGGAGGGCGTAGATTGCTTTAAGTGGCACCAAGTTACAAATGGCAGGGGTTGGTGACGGTCATGTAGTGAGTATGTCAACGATGTGGCTCTGTATTAAAAGCTTTGAAGAAAGTTACTAATGCAGGTAACAAAAATTTCCTGATGTGCTGTCAAGGTTATATATGTGGCACAGCATGAGTTTTGTAGAGGGGGTGGTTGGAATTGCGTGGCTGATGAGTGGGCACAGTCTTGTTTTTGCAGGTTAATTAATTGCTTTGGATGAAATTTCTAATTGTTTTATTCTAGCTCTATGTGGAAGCGTCGTGAGTACATGTTTGCAATTTGATTTCAGAAATCTGGTGGGATATTTACGTTTGCCGTGCTTTTAAAGACGATACCATTTCTTCGGGTACCTATGAGCGAAAATTTTATTGAGCCTCTGGCTCCATTTGGCCTTTGCCGCCCGGCGAAAGAACAGGTGAAGGCGTGCTTGAATGCGGAGGTTAGAGTGGAATGTATTGAGGAGGGCTTCTGCGTGCCAACATTTCCAAGAGATAAGCTAGAGATAAGCGGGCTTCTTTAGCGGCACTGCCTGTGACTCGAGTGGGTATACATGCAATACCAAAAGAGCAGTCGGGGGTGAGTTCCCACCTCAGTCACTCATTCTCGGCACTACGCGGCCATAGTGCCCATGTTTCTCGAAATACAGTCTACTTCTGCACTATCTTCAGATTTATGTGTCTTTCCTCTATAGAAATTTTGGGCTAAGGATTGCCTTCTGATTAAGGTTTGAACAGTCGGCATCTGTTAGCTTAGAGCAATGTTCACGTCGAACGCACACTGTACTTACCCGTTCTTCGCGAAATTGGCCATGGTCGTGATCATGCGCCTGGACGTGGCCCTTTCCTCATCTGTCGCAAAGTGGGGGTACTGGAAGGGGTACCCGAACAACATGACCATGTCTTCCCCGTGAGTCGCGGTGTCTCCGGCGAACACCGTGAAAGACGGCTTCGGCACGAACACTTGGTGGTACACCTTTGCCCCCGTGCCAGCCAGCTCCTTCCCGAAGGCCAACCCCGCACACCGGAAAAGCATGTCCCCAACAAACTGTACCCACCCCTTGTTTTCAGGATCCGATAGGTCGTACCGCTGGCGGATGGGAGCTAATATGAAATTCACCAAGGACGGGTCCACGCCGGGAAAATGTGATGGAAAGGCCCTTTGAAGCATCTCTGCGGTGATCGGCTCCCGCTTTTCTATAACGCCTGGCATGAGGCTCTGGAGGAAAGCCATTCCCTCGCTTTGTGTGGCGCTTATCATAGCATCTCGCCCACGAAATGGCAGAAACCACTCCTCCAGCGCTTGCAGGCCTCCGGGGAAGACGGGGCCTTCGATACTTGGCATCATGGAACCTCCCAAGGAGCCGGCGCCCTTTCGAATTTCCGACGCGTTTAAGCACCGGAGACATTCCAATTGGCTCGCGACGGCCTTTGCCTGGCACCCAATGTTGGCCGCAATTTCGGCGAAGTAGCCTTCTGCACGTTTGCCTTTGTTGCCATCTATGGGCGTGCTCATGGTACCGCTCATCAGGTACGCCCTGCGGAAAGAGCCGTGTCTCGCCACGAGCGGGCTAGTCATTAAGAGCGAGACCGTGATGGCGCCAGAACTGTGTCCGGCCAGGAGGATGCGCTCTCTGTCGCCCCCGAACTGCTCGGCGTTCTCATGCAGCCAGCGGAGCGCCAGAATCTGATCGTGCAAGGCCATGTTGCCGGCCACGTCCCCAGTCCCGGAATTGAGGTAGCCAAACACCGAAAGGCGGAAGTTTGGCACTACGACAAGCACGTCTCCGATCGCGGCGATGAAACGACCGTCGTAGATGTCGTAGCTGTTGCCACCGCTAGAGAAAGAGCCACCATGCAACCAGAAGACGATGGCGCGTCTCTGGGCCCGCTGCTCCCCGACGCATGATCCCGGCACCCAGACGTTGACGTGAAGGCAATCTTCGGTCGTATTGGACGCGTCGATGACGACGTTTTTGGGCAGGCGTTTAGTTTCCTGGAAGCAAGGCGGTCTCTTGTACGACGCGTTGAAGACACCGGTCCAGAGGGCGGCGCATGTCGGTGGCGCGAACCGCAGCTTCCCGAGCGGCGGTTTGGCGAAGGGGATGCCGTAAAACGCCACCGTGCTGTATACATTTCCCTTGTCGGTGAAGCGGGATAGGGTGCCCTCAACCTGTCCCCTCGTCGTCCCGACGATTAAGCACGGAGCTTGGGCTCCTTTCGAAGCCCTTGGAACTGGCACGCCTTCGTAGGCTTTCGTGAGTAGGATCGTAGCAATGACAGCAACCACGAAGGCTATCACAAACCCTCCGAGGACGCAGGACAGTGGCCTGCAGAGACAAGTGAGAATAGCGTTCACTGTTATAACATTAAGCGAAATGCATATGGGCACTGAAGCAAAGTTCGATACTAATAACAAAATGTGAAGGTGCGTCACTCGCGCGTTTGTTCTGTGTTGCCTCCAGCAGTCGTTTCTTTGCAGGTTGCGCCCAGGCCACCGTGCATTATGGCGATGCTGAAGGCTGTGATGTTCGAAGAGGAGCACTGAATTTTACAGCGAAAAGGTACGTTTTTGCTTGTAGATATACAACTATTAAGACCACAAGCAAACAAGAAACGGCCACGTTGGAGCGCACAGGGTGGACTACTAGCGTGATCTAGCGTTTTCGAGCCCGTTTTTCTAGATTTGATCCGCGAAGTAAGAGATATAAAAATATCTCGGGGCACTTGCGTAGCCTTACGTGTTTGAAGCTGAAAGGGTGAGATTAAGTTTGTGGCGTATGCCTTTTGTATACACGTCGAACTTTTGACACCGAAGCCACGCTATTTCAAGCTCCTTTACCCACCCTTAATGGGGCACTGACACAAAAATTTTGCATCTTGTTTTTTTTTGTTGCGATAAGTAGCTAGTGACCTACTTATAATCTGTAGAAACCTCATTTGCTTCAGCGTGTGACGGTTGTTTAATTAGAGGCATTTTCAATGCGGCCAGTCGCAGTTTCGATTTCAGCGAGTGCCGCGAAACGATGGATTTTGTGGATTTTGTGTGAACAAAGCTGACCACGTGACCATCGGAGGGATATCACAAAGCAGAGCCGCCGTAGCACTGTCGAATCCGCATCGACGGCAGTTTCTGCGAATGCCCCCACGTACTGATCTCGTGAGGCGCTTAATTAAAAAGCGACCGTGGATGTGACGCAGGCGCTGCGAGTGCAAATGCTACCGCGGCAAAAGAACGACGCGCGACGCTCGAGACGGTGGGTGGCAAGACGCGCGCTGGGAGCAGCCGGCCGGTCTGCCTACAGGTCCGCATACAGATGTGTTCGGCTCAGCACTGCGGCGGATATTTGAGTGCCGCTCTCGTAAGCGGTGCAGATGACAATTTTTAATGCAACCCGCCATCGCATCATTAACTCCTTTCTCATGTAAGCCACCATGGTCGGGACTTGGGGACAATTTCGTGCAGCGGTAACAAGCTATCACTCGAGCTACCTGCGCCGGCCTGGGCCACTTCGCGGCCGTGGCCGCCGCCTGCACAGCGACCGTGCGGCTAGCTCAGGGAGCTTTTCGTGCCTCCGGCGCGTTTTCGTATCCAATGGTAATAAACAGTAATAGAAACAAAGTGCCTGGGATCGCTGTAGAACTTTGGTCGCGGCCAGCTGCCCGATTAGCTGACGAAATCACGGCGCCTCCGCCGCCAACGATCGGGTCGTTCGTTCTCGAGAGCAGAAGCTCCGCCCTCCGGCCCTCCGATTGGAGCGGCGAGCAGGGCGAGCCGGCAAAAAACGCCGGTAGTGCGGAAGCGGCAAACACAAACTCGTGACGTGTTTGGATGTTGTTTATTTACAATTGCGCGTGGTCCTCTGCTGGCTGCTCGGTTGCGTTTCGCACACTTCAAAATTGATTTTAAATATGTTCTAGGCTGTATTCGCCGCTGATATTTTGCAGATGATGTATATGTGTTCCCACCAATCTATCTCCGAAGTTATCTCGCCTTCAAAATTTTGTGTCAGTGCCCCTTTAACCACCTCATCCGTGTAAATCCACCTGAGTTCTTCCTAAGCTACCGCAATTAATCTAAATATATCTTATGCCACTTTAATCCGCATAATACCCGCAAATCCGCTGGAATTCGTTTTATTTCGGTTTAGTCGTGACGTGTTAATAATTAGTACCAATCACTAATTGATCATTTCCAACATAATTTATTTTTATCTTTTTAATTGCAACTCAGTTTGTCTTTATGGACCGTTCTCCGTTTCAATCCTGCGTTATTCACATTACCAATCATTATTGTCAATCGCTAATAAATCAAGTTCAAGGTAAGCATTATTCATCTCGTACACAGGACTGGAATGGTTTTGTTCCCTTCTGGCCTTTCTTGGGTTTTACAGCTAAGATCTGTAGGAGTGCCTTCAGCAGCGGTCTATGTCCGCCCGTATAACGTCTCGTCGACATTGAAAATAATTTCGTCTCCAGTTTTTCGCGAATGCTCTGTATCGCTCGATGCAATGTCAGAGCCTCGGAAAGAATCATACTGATATTGGCCCCTAAGACGACTCAACCAGTACGTCATCTAATCTTATTTCTGGCCATAATTAGTTCTTTCACAGCGATGTTGCAAACTTTGCAGAATTCCCGTCTGCTGTAAATGCATGACGGTGTACGGAGGGAGCACGGTTATGGAAAAAGGTTGTAAGGCTTGCTTTAGAGAAATGATCCGCAAAATACGTGACAAAAGCAGCTAAGGCATCGTTACCTTTAAGCGGAATTTTTACATAGAGGAGGTTAACAGGGCAGCCCAACGGCGAACAGGGGATAAGCGCGCGACATGGGTCTGGCACTAAGAAGCGAAACCCGCAGAAACGTTTTTGATGGCGCATGTCTTTCTGTCATCTGCGCATATGGGAAGAGCTGTGCCCGTGGCGCCGATTTCAAACAGCTTTCAAAGCATTCGGAGCAGCCTGCTCGGCCGACTACAGGCATGCTTAGGATTAGAGCCACAGCGGATATTCCATGGCCACTTTCACAAGTGGCGCGGGTGACGATTTGTAGTGTATTTTAAAGCAAAGCGTTCTACCTCTACCAGCCAACGGTTCTTCCGCGGCGTGCGGGACAGTTACCTCCCAACAAGGCGGCGGCGGCAACGCGGGGGGGAGCGGAGCACAATATAGATTGCGCGGCGAATTACCCAGCGTTCCCCGCGCGGAGATACGTGCTCGCCGGCGGGCGCGTCGGCGGTACGGCTTTGTCGTCTGCTTTCGCGACGGTTGTTTTGGGCCTGTTTTGGCACAGCTTCGCGTGCATTGCGCGGTAACCCGCACCCGACAGAATTAAGTGGTCGTACCCCAAAGATACCTTAAGGATTGGTTTGCAGGGCGGGAAATAAAATGTACAAACCACATACATACGGGCGATAGAGAAACGCTGCATTTTGCGCACGGCTTTCCCCGAATGGCACTCCATTTTATAAATTGGTGAATACCAATTCCTTTGTATTTTAACAGGTATTACAAAAGGCGAAAGGAGCAACTGGTTCTGATAAATAGCGATTATAAAAGTTCCCTCAGCTTTCTCGCAATTGTCAATCGTACTAAACTAAGTTTTAATCGGTATAAATGAAAATCACTAAGCTCACATGCCGAATTGTTTCAGTGTCTGCGCTTGAGTCTCGCCGTTGTGTAGCGCCGAGCTAGCACATCAGGATGGCTAGGTTCCGCTGTCGCACCCTTCAAAAGACGCTCCTCTCCGTTTTCTTTCTCCCGACTCACGGCCGGGCTACAGCGGGGGCGTTCTCAGCTCCAGCCCGGCCGTGGCCGACGCTGCTGCTGCGCTCGGGACGCTGCTCCCGCGAATTCCAGGTAACGGCTGGCAGAATCCCTGGTTTGACTCTTTGTAGAGCCACGTGTGGGTATTGCAGTGACGTCGCATGGGCAATTGCTGTGGTTTTCGTTTATAGCTTTGCTTTTCAACCACCTTGAATGCGTGGACTGGAGCCAATTTTTTCAGCCCCATTATCAGCTCTTCTAGCGCAAGTTTTACGTTGCTTGCGCATTAAGTTTTATTTTAAATGCAGAGCATTTCAGTAACTCACGATGTCACCCGCGTTGGCGTCCGTAGTCCGCACCGTCGTTGTCCCTACTATACAAAAAAAAATTACAATCCGTCGCCAGCTTTCGATCCCTCGACCCTGCGGGCGGGACGCAATGTATGCAACGCTCTACCCACTGCGCCACAAGGCCGACACAGAATGGAAGGCTACGGACACGCCTTATATCCTTGACTCATTCAAATTACTGCTGACGAGCGCTCTCTCGTCAGCAGTTGCCACAAGTGCAACAACATTAACGTAACGCAAACTACTTAACGTCGTGCGCCCCCGGAAATGCTCTGCATTTGATCGTGCTCCTCGCGAGGGGGATGTTGACTCTACCTCTTGCAAAGACCGAGTACAACCGCCAAGAAGCCGAGAACAAGGTCCCACGAGCGGCGCGCGCGCTATAGTGCCTGGAATATACAGTATATTCTAGGCACTATACGCGCGCCATGGACTGGTGGCGCCATCTGTCAGATGCGACGCGAACTACTTTTTTCGAGCGGTAACCCGCTTACCGTGCAAGTCGTATCCGCCGATGCGTGGTGCGCGGCTCGCTTTCCCGCGCAGGAGATACTATTTGCAGTTAACGTTCAAAGACGCAGTTGCGAAGCATTGCCGAGTGGCGATTTCTCGCTCCTGTTAATGGGAAGGTGAAGCATTTTGAAAAAAAAAAAAAGAAAATGAGCTGAGACCCTGGTTTATGTTGTTTTGAGCGCCCTGATTGCTAATAAGACCTTGAAACCCATGATAAGTAAACCCAAATATACTACATTCTGTAAAGCACGCGCTTCCTACTGAGAAGGGTGCGGCCTTCTTTTTGGTGAGGTCTAATTTTAAGGACGACTCAGCGAGCAATGGAACGGAAAATGATAGGTGTAACATTAAGGGACAAGAAGAGAGCGGAGTGGATCAGGGCACAAACGCGTGTTAAGGACATATTAGTAGAAATTAAGGAGAAGAAATGGACGTGGACAGGGCATGTAATGCGAAGGCAATATAACCGTTGGTCATTAAGGGTAACAGAGTGGATCCCTAGAGAAGGCAAGCGTGGCAGAGGGCGGCAGAAAGTTAGATGGGCAGATGAGATCAAGAGGTTTGCGGGGATAAATTGGTGGCAGTTAGCACAGGACCGGGGTAATTGGAGAATAATGGGAGAGGCATTTGCCCTGCAGTGGGCGTAGATAGGCTGGTGGTGGTGATGGTGGTGGTGATAGTGATTTGAAAGAAACCTTTGTAACATCATTGGAGGACGATCTCCTAACGGCGCTTCCCTTCGCCATGATGTACAGCCTTTGGCGAAATTTTCTTGGCCATGCCAGAAGAGCATAGGCAACCAAAAATTCAAAGTACAAGCTTACCTCTCGTGCAAGGCTGAAATGCTTTATGCCAGGAAGCTGGAGAAAACGCTTATGTTTCTTGATGTCATAAAATATTGTGGCCGCGTTGAACATTTAGCTTTAGCTTTGAATGCTCTGTGGCGGACATTACTATGGCGTGGCCTAGCAAGCTATGTCAAAGACTGTACCTTGCAATTTAGCCTCCACGCGAGTAGAGTTCATTGGCTAGCCAGCTATCCCCAATATTTGTTGAAGTATTGCAGAGTTGGGCTTTGTTTTACATTAGGAACAACCACAGAGCAGTCCCTGTCAGTGGCATCGGCCGACGGCTTTCATCAGGACTATGTCTACCATGAACAAAATCCATAGAGCACATATACTGCGTAGAATACGGTGAATTACCACGCCAATATCCACCACGGTGGCTCAGATAATGCGGTGCGCTGCTGAGCTCCAAGACGCAGTTTTGAATCCGGCCGCGGTGGCGGTGTTCCGGATGGACGCCAAAAGAGGGAACATCACTGGGTCGACATTTCGGCTCACGTTGAAGGTCCACAGGGGGTCAAAATTATCCCTGAACTATGGCACGCCTCATAGCTCTAGAGCGCTAAGCACCAGAAAGTACCACGCAGCCGTTTATTTCCGTGTAAATATTTACGCTGGGGCCTTACCGGCATTTATAATCAACGTACGAGTGAAAAATCGTTACGTACACAACCCTATCACATTGACATACTGTACGCGTATGGCGCCAACAGCACTCGTGGATGCATAAACGAACTACGTAGCCGAGCTGTTTGTTTGTTGGCTTCTAGCTGCCACCCCTCCCCTTCCTCACCCTCCCTCTTCCCCCTAGTGTCTTTGGAGAGCGGTGCCAGAGAGCCTCGTCAGTCCAGGTTAGTTTCCGGGATTTATTTCCGGTTAGTTTGAGTTACCGTATTTACTTGATTCTAAGCACCACCTTTTTTTCCACGATTGCGATGCCCAAATTTAAGTGAGGGGGATGCTTACAACAAAAAAAAAACCTAAATGGCCTCCCGCCCCGCCATTTTTTCGCCTCCGCATCTCAGCGGGACAGCGCAAGGAATAACGTTTTACCGTATTTTTGCGCGTATAACCCGCCCCTGCATATAATCCGCCACCCTTTTTTAGCCCGCCAGAAAAAAAAAAAAAAAAAAACCCGCGTATTGCCAGCTCATTCGATACAGGAATGGCTGCGCCAAAGCTACTCCTCAAGCAACCTATCACATACTACGTAGAGCGAAAAGGGTAAATTTAGCAAGTAGAATACACTGACTGCTAGGGGAAAGCCACAATTTACTAATCAAATTCAGTTGTTAGAGTGCAATCGCCATTGCGTTTTCTTCCTTGGATAGGATAGGATGGTGTTTTGAGCAATCGCTGCCATTGAAGGCTTAGTCAGTGTTACTGCGTAGGATCACCGCGGCAAAACGCGCATTGCCGTGAAGCTGCACTAAAGGAAAAACCCCGGATATTATCCGCACCCCTACTTTGCCATTGAAATTTTCGCGTTTTCGGTGCGCGTTATAGGGGCGAAATTACGTTCAGAACAAAAATAATAGGTACAATGAACCTACCGCTTACGTCTGATACTCAGTCACCTTCACTGCCATTAAAATTCGCGGCGCGGCTTGCGCCACCGTTCCTAGAATCCCCCAGTAGGTCGTCTTTTGTTCCGTTGAATTGGTTTGCAATTTCAAATTTCATAAACGACTTGACAACAACGTCAACTTCGGCCCGCTTTCACGTTTCTTAAATTCACCTTGTTGTGGCTGCTTAGAAAAGGGGGTGCTCGGATTCGATAGCAAACTTCTTTTTTCAATTTCCCCCCTCGAAAGTTGGGAGGGTCCTTAGAATCGGGCGTGCTTAGAATCGCAAAAATACGCTACATTGATTCGTTCCTGCTAGTGAGCACTAGAGCCCAAGCAAACGCAGTGCGTTTATAAACGCGGGCTTTCAATATTTTCTGGGCGTGTACGCCCACACATTGGCTATCGCCAGGTTTTATGGGCATGCATGCTTCAGATTTCGTCCACAGTGAGCGATGTTATTTTAACCGGGGGAATTCCATACGTCAGACGTTACTCTTTTTGCCCCCTACGGCGTAAAAGAAAGGCCCACTATACCCGGCGTGCATTGCTAAGGAACCGCCTCTGAACTTTGCTGCGGCCACTATGAGAAGCGTGAATACTATTAGTTGAATCAAGGGGTCGATATTTTGCTCATATGCCTGGAAAAGCAACTAAACCCGTCGCTGTTTTTGATAGCAGTACTTAACGTTTTCAGTCTTAAGTTTTGACTGTGCTTGTACTTTATTAATACCACGAAAAGCGTTACTGATACCAAACTGTAGTAGAGTATCTTCGTCATGCTACACCCCAAACAATACAAAACGTAAGCTTACGGCTGACTCAATCGCCAACTTAGCATGCTCACAAGAACACGTTTCCCAAAGCTGTAGAATGGCCTTAAACAACTTTGTTATCTTGAATTCATTAAGCAGTATCATGTAAAAAGTACTGCTGTCCCTTTATTTTCTGGGATTTCCGATCGTTTAAAACTAGAAGCCGAGTTTTATTGGTCACCCTATTTTCACAGACTATGACACAACACGGCCGAGAAGTCTCTTGGTTAGTCCTGGAAATATGGTGCCGTCGTGTTTATTCAAGCCTATCGCAACCATCCAAAGCGTAGAATGCAATGTGAATGGCGATCATTGCGCCGGTTTGCGCCGTCAATGTGGGGACAGAGAACGACAAAACATAAGAGTAGGAAAGAGAGCATATGGAGAGGGTGACTTCAGGTGAAGACCCATGCCGGCGGCGTCATTCGAAGCGGATGGGATGCTTCCCGAAGCGTCCCATCCCCGCTTGTAGGCGCTGTAATACGGGGGCGCGGGAAGTGCAGGGCCGAGTGGGTGGCAAAAGTGCACAATGGGAAGGACGGCGACGAAATGGCCGATACTGGGGCTCTTCGATTTGCAGTCTCGGACTCACCGCGGACTCCCCGAGAAGCAGTCCGGCATTCGATTTTCCCATGTATCCCCATGGCTTCGGGGAATCCTCCGACTACCCGCTGACTATCCGCGGTGATTCCGAGGTGGTAAATCGAAGAGCCCCACTGGTGGACGACAAATGGAGCGACAGAAGGTACACAATGCCACTGCTAGGGTAAGATCTCCCCCTTTCGTTACACATGTCGACAAAAGACGATCGTCTTTGTCAACATTTGTCAAGTAAATGCCTGCCGTCGCTTTCCGGCTCACCTTTCATGTTGTTCCTCTAGGCGTCGCGCTCCTCCCAAGGTAGAAGCGATAAAGGTTTGCTTAAGTCAATTTAAATTTACCGCGTTCCACTGCTCCTGGCCGGGTGCCTTCATGTCAGCGCTGCCGTACGGCAGAGACGCGCGTGAATCGAGGCGCCCTACTACAACGTTTATTTGAACCGCGTTGCCCCAGTCCACGTGCATTCGAAGCAGAACGTGCAATTTTTGTAGTGGGACCTTTCATAACGGTTGCCGCTTGATTTTTTAAAACGCCG
>NW_027526335.1:169564474-169631974 GCF_048455015.1 Haemaphysalis longicornis | reverse complement strand
GCGCCGGCGAAGGACCGTTGAATGCTGGCCTTATCACGTAGTTTCCTTACCTACAAACGGCCTAGCGGCACTCAGCGGTTAAGCGCAAGCGAAGCAGCCATTTCAAACCCGTCTAATGACGTACGTGGTACCACAGCAGCAAGGCTCCGAGAGAGCGAAGCGTTGAGAAAGAAAGAGGCACAGCTTGGTCGCTCGCGGCGCTCAGATTATTTTGAAAGATGTGGCGCTGTGGGCTTTTCGCCCTACTTCTTCCGCCAACAATAGCGCATAGCATGCACGAAAAAATTAGCAGTGGCTTAGCTCGGCTATGCCGAGATATACGTAGCGTGAGCTAAGGTTCAGCTGGTTATTCTTAGGTTTCTTGGTTGTCTACGACTAGCTGGTTATCATGCTTACTGCTGCTAAAACGATTTCTAATACAATCCAATCCAGTCCAGTCTAATCCAGTCCAGTCCAGTTCAGTCCAGTCACTGCTCCTCGCGCATGCGAAGCACGGCTCTCTAGGAGCCACGCGAAACTTCTATCAAGCGACTCCGGCGCAGCGTTCGACTTCGCACGCGCCGGCACCAGTGCGTCTGCCGCGGTTATGACGTCACTACTCTGGAATGCGCAGACCGGCGAATGCGCAGACCCTATTCTCTACACACCCGTACTCCAATTGGATTGGATTTCAATCCAACACAACCCAATTTAATCCAATCCAAGCCAATCCAAACTGATCAGATCAAAAACAATCCAATGCTCCTCGCGCTTGTGCAGAACGGCTCTAAGGTCCACGCGAAACTGCTCACCCTCAGCCAGTGTAGCTTACGCTAAAATAAATTAGGGCGATTGGGCACTATTATAGGCCGTGGGAGCCTAATAAATCACTGTCACTTCACAGCTACGTGTCACAAACGGGTTGAGCCTGTTTCGGGGCAGAATAATTGGGTCTTGGGTCACAGAAAGAGCAGGCCATTGTTCATGACTACAATCATCTTGTATGTCAATCAAGAAACCTAGGTCATAGCTAAGCTATACAGGACACATTTCTGCAAATGTTACAACGCTTTGTAATTGAAGCTGAGATCTCTGTTCAAGAAATATCACTAGCAACCTGTTAAGATTCTCTATGATACGTGTGTCAGCGGGCTGTATTGTCGCTCTCTGCAGTTCATGGTGAACGTCACCACGCGGGTGTACGAGGAAGCGCAGATGACGGCTCCGGGAACCCGAGGCGTCGGTGGCGGATACCTGGAAGACGACGGCTCAGAGCCCCTTGCGCGGCGTTCCTCGAAGTATCCTGTGTTCGCTCCGGCGGCAGTGTCTCCTGCATACTCTCCCTCCTCTCCTCAATAGTCTTCCGGTGAAGTGATGCCGACCCCAGTCAGCAGTGCTCAGAAGTCCGTCTTGGCTCCAGAAACTGCGCTTAGCAAAGCTTCAGCACCCGTGGCATCGAAATCTCGCAGCATTCACAAAGCGAAGAGCCCGACACAGAAGTCACCGTCGAGCCCCAAGGCTGAAAGCCGCCCAAGGAGCCCTCCAAGCTAGACGCGAATGAATGCATTGAGTATTGTCAAGAGCACGTTTGTGCCGATAGTGATAATCGTATCGTTCGTAGCGGTAGTATCTTGATTTATTTAGCCTAACCTGTAAAGACAAAATAAATAAGCTGGAAATGCACCAAAGAAAAATTCTTGTTCTCTGAGTTAGAAATAACATTTTTTTATAATTCCCGTGCTTGCCTTTACAAGTCATGTCGAATGATTTAGGAGAATGACAAACCTTATGTCATCATCATCGTCTTCAAGGAAGCGCGGAATGTAAACGGATAAGACGGATGTAGACGGAATGTAGACAACAGCCCCAACCCCTTTAGGGGCTGGGGCTGTTGGCGACTACTGTCGTCGTCGTAATCTACTCCTCATGTAGTCACGGTGCTAAAACACCGGCAAACTCGTTTACGCCTCGCGCTGGAGTGTATCGTAACGCGTACTAAAAAAACACCGAAACACTAGCATAAGCCTCCCGCTAGACAGCTTTGTGCTTCAAAGGCACGACTTTTACAGCAAAGCTGTATACCTCTACACCAAACGGTTTGATCTCCGTAAGCAAAAATCCCAAGGCGCCAGGAATACTTACACAATGCATGCTTCGCCCTTCACACGTTTCACGTTAGTTGGCCTGGCCCGGGATTTTTTTTCTCCCCACGTTCGGCGAGATTCGGCGACAATCGGCATAAACTAGCAAAATTTAATGTGGTCCAAAGGCCTTCCAGTAAACTAACAAATGAGCCCACTAAAACGACCAGCACAGTTAGCGCTGTGCGTGATGTCTGATGTGCGCTTGTGATGTGCGCTTGTAAGCGTGATGTGCGCTTGTAATTGGAGCATGACGTTATCATCTGCTAGGCCCTTCTGAGTTTTCATAAAACATTATCACCATCATCAGCACCATCACCATCATCGTCAACTTGCAGGCACAGGATGTATGCTGATTTTCGCGCCATGATTTATGTATCACGCTCCACAAAATTCAGCGACAAAGTTACAAAAGATTGAAATCTCTGATGCGGACCAACGGCCTGGAAATTATATAGCCGCAAACCATTCCTTCTGTTGTGTTAACATGTGTGTTATGATGTTAGTGTTTCGCCGCGCCCGGCTGTTTTGTGTGCTTTCTAAGCGAATCACATGTTCACTTCTCTTTCTTTTGTATTGCAGCAGGATGGAGAGTTGGGCCAGTTGGTAAAGCGACAATCCTGTCGCTTTACATCGCTTTACAATGTTGTCGCTTTACCTCCTCCTGTCCGGTTGGTTTCTTCGTGGTCCTGTTTTAACGCGCTGTTTCCAACCAACCATGTTGGTTTTTATGCCACAAAAGCTATCTTTTTGACAGCGTGAGTGTTTTGCTCTGTCCTCAATAGACAAATCATCTTTGTTCTTCATTGTTCTCGATGTAATTCGACGGTTTTAGAAAAGATCCCGCGGAGAGTTGAATGCTCGCCGGGCAGACGCCGAGGCATTCGATAAGCCGACGCCCGACTGGGCACGTCACTTCCTTGACTGCTTCTGCAGAGCCAGCATTTTCTTTAACGGGGCCATGAAGACAATACAGAAGTTTGTTTTATTGAAAGATTAGGTATTTTATAGTTCTCCCACTGCAGCTATGCTCATGCCAGATTCGCGTTCCTATCCGTCGTGGCGTGTTACGGAAGCCAAGTGGAAAATTTGGTCGCACCACAAGTTGCGCGATCCAATGAACAACTGGCCAAATCAGGGGGCGCAGCGTTGTCCCCTTCTTCCACTACCACCGCTATCTCCCTCTGCCCTCTCTTACCTAGATTTTTAGATGCGACGCTGAGAGCATCTCTTGTCGGCGGCCCTGTCCTTCCTGCGTGCGTCCGTCGTCGTCGGCGGCGTCCGCACTCTCCTCCGCTCACCCCCTCTCCTCTCCGATAGCGAACACTCTCTCGCGAGATGCATGGGATTGGATTGGATTTGGATTGGATTGGATTAAAGTGGATTGTGTTGGATTGTGTTGCGTCATAGCCGCGGCAGACGCACTGGCGCCGGCGCGTGCCCAGGTGAGAGCGAACACTTTCTCTCAACATCTGCGGGTGTGCGGCCCAGCGCGCTCTCACTCCGCCGGTGGGCGGCGCTGCGCGCGGTGCTGCGCATGTGCAGTACTCTCGCTCTCCGCGGTCTCCTCTCCTTCGGGCGCGCTGCGCATATAACCGGTGTGCCGCTCTCCGGCGGCCTTTCGGTCGATGGTTGCTCTCCGCTTGCGCTTGAACCCCCCTCAGCGTCGCATCACACTAGGGTTCCCGCGAGGGGAGGTGGGCGTAATTTTTATTTACAACACATGCGCAAGAGATTACGCGACGAATGGAAGAAAAAGAAAGCACGTGCGCTGGACTTCAACTAATTTTTATTTGGCATGAATGTGACGTGAACGCACTCTGTGCAGAAAACTCCGATCAAAACATTGGCTTTTTGTAAAAAAAAAATGCCGTGAATATTACTCGGGAAAATTATACGTTTACACATGAAACCCGGACCACGCGTCGCCTATTCATTTGTGTCCGATTGTTATTCAGATCACGGATTTAGTTTTCGGATCTTGGGGATAGGGCGTTCTGATGTATTTTTCGGCATCGTTGTGTACTCACATTCCCTCTAATATCCCAGTAAGATGGCAAACCGGGCTTGTTGGTGCAGATTATAATGCATGATAAAAAACAGCGCAAGGGACAAAAGTGGGGACGACGCACTGAAGAGGCCGCGTCGTCCCTCTTCTTTGGTCCCTGTTTTTCTCGCATTGTTTTTCATCATGAATCTTAATTCTAATATCGACCCCTTATGGTTTGCGGGAACCTACGTGTAATACGGGTGGCGATGAAGCACAGAGTACATGGCAGGCGATGCTCAAACAGTTCGACATTATATGGAATATCGTACCCCGGACAGGCACGTTACAGAGCGTACTTTGTGGTTTTTTTTAAGCTTTAGCGATGTTAGGCTCACTCACAGCTGTTCTGATACTCGGCAGCTAAAAAGCTGCAGGAAAACCTACAGGAGCCCTTGGGTTTCCCTTTCTCTTTGGGCAGTGTTAAAAACCATGCAAAGTCAAAGTCAAATTTATCGCGCTGTCAAATGATCCAAATAAATTAGTGTACAGGCGAGGATCCCAGACTACGGATACTGGAACGGGACCCTTAGAGAGAAATGCTAAACGTGATTTTATAAAGCAGCAAAAAAAAACAACTGAACATGGCCACACCTAATCATGAAAAGGTACAAAGAACAGAATGCGCGGTTTTTAGAATCAGTAAACAATGGAATAAACTAAAGGGCAAATTACACACAATTGGACACAATAGTATAATGATCTTCAAGCAGTATAATGTACTTCAAGTATAATGAACTTCAAAGTATAAAGAGATACAACACCGAACAGCAGTACTAACAACCATAAAATATAAGTGCGATTATTACAACAAAACGTCCTTGATAAATTTTTAAAGCTTGTTATGGACGATGATGACTTTATGGTGAGAGGTATGCTATTCCACAATGAAATTACCGTGAGGCAGGAATTTTTTTGCCGCAACTAGTATGCATAGTTCGTATTAAAAACTGTTACTGGCAGCAGACCTTGTGAAATGTTTAGTCCTTAGCGAATAAGATCGATGAAATTCATGAAGTGTAAACGGGAGCAAAGTTTTAAAAGTATCCATAAATTGCAGTGCAATGATTAATTTACGGGTAATATGATGTTCTCCAACAGAGTTGGAGCTGAAGAACGATATGGATTACGTGTGATAATGCAAATGGATTAAGCCTTAACGCGTTGTACAGATGAGATATGGGATGAATACGCGTTGCCACACGAAACAAGCCATATTTGATATGACTGTGAATAAAAGCTAAAAACAGTGATAATAGAGCACGATAAGTAAAAATAGTCGTGCCTTTGATATTTTCTGATGCCAAATGCGGTTTTCTGCTCAAGTTGAGCAAAATGAAACCAAAACGTAAAACCAGGGTCGAGCTCAAGGCCAAGAAATGTTGCATGTTCAGACGCACCAATGGCGTGAGGTCCGAACATTATGGTGGGTAGAATGCTGGTATGCTTATTAGACGTCGTGAGAAAGAGAGAGAGGTATGTTTATATTTAACGAGCAGAGGCTGATGTATGGGCCTCGCCTGTGAAAGGCACCCCTAGTCTGACTAGTCCGGGATTCCTCGGCTATCCTGAAAGCCAAAAGTTTAGTTTTTTCTGGCGTAATGACTAATTTTCGCTACACCAGTTAACGACGTTATTGAGCCCAGTATTCAACTTGGAGGTGAGAGAAGTTTTTAATTTATCGGACCAGCATATTCTTGTATCATCAGCACAATAGACACCATCAAAAGAATGAAGTAAATTACGTAGGTCATTAATACATAAAACAGCAGCGGACCAAAAATGGATTCCTGGGGTACGCCTCGGATAAATGTTTTTGTTCTGAAAAGTGTCAACCACTTTACTATGCACTATTCGCTGAGAAAGTAACGTTTTAACACTGTCAGTGGTGGCCCTGTTACACCGTAGGCTTCTATTTTATGGAACTCTGTCGCCTACTGACGGAGCCAATTTCGTATGCTTGAGCACCTCCCCTACAACGCGTCAACCCACTACCCTCTCACATTCTTGCCAAACTGGCTCGAAAACGGCCATTCGGCACTTGAGTGGTTACGAAGTCATAATGCGACTTGGGCTCACTCGAGGGATTACTTCGTTGGATTAAGGCTCACATTATAATCAACACAAACTAATCAACACAATAAAATAAACAAAAATTATAAGTGTACAGAATAAGCTATGACGAAATTCAGTGCATGTTACTTTAATCCCAGAACTACTTTTTTAGCACAGGCGTAGAGCGTTAACAGAAAAAAATTTCTCCCACCTCCCCTCGCGGGAACCCCTGTGTAGATGCGACGCATAGGGGGTTCCGTTGTTGCTTCTGTTAGGTTGATTCTCCCATCGCGTGAAACGTTCCGTGAACCCCCTGCCGCGGCTATGACACGACGTGGCGCGGCTATGACGCAACAAAATCCAACACAATCCACTTTAATCCAATCCAATCGAATCCAATCCAATGCCCCTCGCGAGAGAGTGTTCGCTATTGGAGAGGAGAGGGGGTGGGCGGCAGAGAGCACAGCTCGCGCGGCGAGGAGAATGGGGGAGGGGTGTGGACGGACAACAACAACGCCGTATGGAGGGACAAGGCGAGTGAATGAGATGCAGTCGCATCTAAAATACCCAAAACGTGAGTGCGTGAGCCTTACCGAGGGCACGTGAGCTTGCCCATCGTTGGGAGCGCACGGCGTCGGCCAGCTCGGCCTTTGAGAACATTCTGACCAGCGTTCGTAGTGCGATCTCTCGTGTTTCCTTTTCTTCTCGCCAGTTTACGCGCCTGAAGTGGGGAGCACAGAGGCCAAGTTCGGGCTGCAGACGCCGAGTTCGCGAAGTCGGTTACCGCCAGTTGTAGCACATGCTAACGCGGTCTGCTTCGGGAGAGATGTGAAAGCCTGCGGACAAAACCATACGGTCCTGCCATCATGGAGACCTTTGAGCGGCAAGTTCGGTAATCTAGGTGAGGTGCAATAGCCTGGTCTCCGGCGAAGGGACAGGGGCTGCTGGCTCTGATGTTTCACCAGCCTTGTACGACTAGTGCAAGCTGTGCCATTGTTTTATATACCGATAGGAAAATTGCAATAAACAGTAAAGGTTCCGAATGGAAAGCTAAACCTATACACACGGCATTCCGTTCAACCACAGGCCGACGCTGCGATACACTTCCGTAGCGCAATCTTTAAGAGCGCCCTGGGCATGTTTAACACCACTCTGGCCAACTGACAAAAGCGACAATACCGCCTGCGTGACACTTTCTGTAGAGTCCTACTTAATGCTTCTGAAAGTAATTACACCAAACCGTGAGAACTTACGGCACTTACAGGTCCTCTCAAAAGTAAGCTGAGCAAGTGAGCTTTGTCGCTGCGTCATTTAGGAATTCCGATGGTAAGAGAGCACGCTTCTGCACGGCTTCCCCGCTATCTTCTGTCTGATTTCAATTTGAACGAAGGGTTGGGTCAGCATAATAACCATTCATATCAGCACCTTCCTGTAATACATCATAGTTGACAGAGCATAAACATTTGATGTAGTGGCAGAATAGAAACTTTTGCAGCAATTGTTAAATTATTCAGTGAATGCAGCATCGTTCTCCGACAGATCAGCCATTAAAGTGTACTATAAAAACCAACCATTTTCAATAAAATAAAATTGTTTGTTTCCTGCTTGGCCCCTTTATACAATGTTTCTTCTGCGTCACCATAGTGTTCACCAAATTAAAATTAAGCTCAGGTTCCTCGTCAGTGTAGCATACGAATCCATGCGGCAAGATAGCACGTACATGACCAGGTAATTTTCCAGAGACTGCGCGCACACCGTGAATTAGGTCAACCGCACAGTATACTACTCAGGATTTGCTACCCCAGGTTGCCTGACAAGGCTCATTAGCACTGTGACAAAACCACTGCCCCTTTCAATCAAGCACTCTGCTTGCCTTTCCGCTCGGAGTTCCCTCTAAGCCACAGCCCAACGAAGCGTGAGTGAACCGACAACCTATCAAATCTTTCGCATGGCGAAGTGCGTCCCAAAACCCGCACTGTCAAGTCACCTCCATTTCTGACTGCGAGATGCATTTTGCATCATGGAAACAAACATTTATCCTCACAAGTGTAATCCCCCGGGGATCTTCGCTGTACGATCCCTCAAAACACGGCCTTACGTTCTCACGGCACTCAGCGCTGTCTGAAATGAGTATTGTGTACCAAGGTTTACTCTCAGCCTGGTACCTCTAGTGGGACATCATTTATCAAAAGCTGCGGCAGATGACCCCCAGCAATACGCAGCATTTCTTTTTTTCTATGCTACTTCCATTCGCCCTGAGAATTCCTTACCAAGTAAAGCACGTTGCAACCCTTGGTACGCCTTCCACATTTGTCGCAATTCAGGCACAGAAACAGGCCGTCGCGCGGTAAAAAAGACAGCACGCAGCACCGCCTTCTGACATCTGTGTGCATTCGTAACCTTGCTTGCATTTTCGCGCGTGACATTCCACACATTTCCCTGGGTGGTACGGCCACGCTCTCTTGTGTGCAGCTTCAGGTAGTTTTGGGGCTACTGCTAAAACTAAAAAAACCACGTGCCCAGAAAGAGAATTACCATTGCAATACTGCTGTCTCCCGAATTCGTGCACAGTAATACCTCGTTAATTCGAAGTAGTAAAAACCGGAAAATAATTCGAGATACACGGATTTTCTAGATAAGCGAAGTTTCAGGAATTGCCACGAAATATCGAGTTCTTTGCAAAAAAAGGCGCTACTACTTACCAGCTCTTCAACAGCAGCTTCCAATCCTGTTTTCATAATGGTTTGAAAGAGAAAAAAAAACATACAGGAGACGTTCACCGGCTGAGTTGTCTGACACTGCAATTTTACTTAGCAGAAAAGAACTGCGTAATGCTGGTCTGCTTTGCAGTCGCACTCGGACATAGTAAGGAGTCCTATATCTGCTTGGCGCATTGCATGAGCCGATCTTCCCCGCCGCTGCACTCAACCTAATTTCGCAGCCAGCGCAACAAAGTCCTCGTTTCGGCAGATGTCGGCACCTCTCAAGAAAATTCGTCGTCTTCGCCACCGTCTTCGCCATCCCCTACATGACGTGCCACAGGGTTGCTTCACGAAGTTGATATGCCTCTACGCTCAGGCATCACGTTCGGGGAAAACGTCGACTTTGTGGTAGGCGCGGCTAAACGATAAAAAAATATGAGGGACTTAGGCGCGGCAGCATCGCGCAAACGTTGTCAAACGGTCCTCGGCGGCACAATTTTCGTTCCACGTCAGTCAATATTTCGAGATATTCGCAGTTTGGCCATAAAATACTTTGAAATAAAGGGCAACAAATACATGAGACGCATAGGAAATAGTTCGGCGCCAAGCAAAATTTCGACTTGGCCGATTTTTTTAGATATGCGAGTTCTAGTTAACCAGGTATTGCTGTATTTTGAAGAAAAAAAACAGCCGCAATGACTGCTTCGCAGATGGAATAGAAAAGCAAAAACGGCCGTCCGTCGAGTTTCACCACATCCCTAGAGGTTGCCCAAATCACTCAGGAGCCCTCTCCTTGGGCGGGCCTCACAGCCCAGGTGTACCTAAGCCACGAAAACTTGACTTCTTTCCTTTTTTTTTTTTTTGAAGGAAAGCACAATTTAGTAAGCATTGCTTTTTCGCATACGGAACAGTGCTCTCGACTAAACAGCGCTTTCGACATTTTTGTGCTTGGCCTTCAGCACGGGATATGTTCACAAGTATACCACGTCTACGCACGCAACTGCCGCTTACAGAACTTTATGCCACCGTAATCACTGCTCTCCCATTGCTACAAATGAATTAGGGCTTCTTTTTAAACTGAAAAAGTCAGTTGCTTCAATGAATTGAAATTTGGGTGAGCTCCGTAAGCGCACATGTCAAATAAAAGGTCGATAGCACGAAGAGAATAAATAATAAGTCATTAAATTGAACTGTGAATGCTTGGGCCTGGAAAATGATCGAATCCGGTACTTCTAGAATGCAAGGAGAGCCCGCATTCTAATCACATCACAGCTGTATGATACCCGCAAGCTAAACAAAATTAACAAGTACGCCCGTAGCAAATTAAATGAACGGAGATGGCCTGTTTACTGACTGCTACAAACACGGGTATCATCTGTTTCATATTATTATGAAGTAGAAAGACAATTATCAAACGGGAAACAGCGACGCCAATAAATTGAGTGAAAGCACGGCAAATTTACACTAAAGCTTTCGCGTTCTCTACGTGATAAGGAGTGACCAAGCGCCCTTGTAATTGTTTTGGTTTCCCACCGGGAGCATGAGAGACTGCCCCGGTTAACTTCATCGACAAGGCAAATGAAAACTGTCACACAAATCACCGCTGGAAACAGATAAGCATAAAAGGAATCGTTCAATATACACTCGCGATAATTATCAACACATATTTACGATTAGACTTTCACTCACAAAAAAATACACTGAACGATCTTCAAGTCTTCTGTGCGTAACATAAAACCTGTCAGGACTGTACACTGTCACCGACAGATCGATTTGTGATAGCCGTAAAAGAAAAAGACGTTCATCATTCGACGCTACATCGAAGGATGGGTAACCGCTTGCGCAAATTGAAAATGGCGCGCACTTGGTCTCACCAGCAGGCCAAAAAAAAATAGTAAGAAGCCAACTCCGATGAGCGCCGATAAACTGCTATTGTTACTCATCTGGTTGCGCGATAAACTTGTCGCAAACGAGTACATCTGTAGATATTATTTGTAAAGCAGCAGCTCTTCTCGGCCACTGGGCGGGACCAAATTTCCGTAATCACACTTTCTCTTCCTGGCAGGAAAGCAATACCGCTGGATGGGCAAGTTACGCCAAAATGGCGACGTTTGCAGACGAAGGTAACAATCCGAATTTTTTCCTCAAACGTAAGGTGGTGAGGCAAGGTGACTTTTGAGGAAAAAAAAATCGGGTTGTTACCTTCTTCTGCAAATGTTGCAATCCCTTCGAAGAACCGGAGGAACTTTTACCAATAAAGTCTACGGTGACTCGGCCTGCATTCCGGGCGTCAGCCCCAAATGGACAACGCCTAGGCACCCTGATAGTTCTCGGCGCCCCTACTGCGGCAGCAACAATACACCCAAACTTTTATACCCAATCTGGGCATGTTATGCTTACACAACTGACAGGGAGCAGCACCTTACAGCGCAAGTACGCCCGACAACTTCTGAAGAACACGTCCGACATATCAGAAACCCCCAAATCTGACAGAAAATTACAGAGGTCGGTCTAAAAACAGGTCTCTGTTAAGTTGTACGATGGCGCATCGTTTACCCCCTCTCTAGATGACCCCCAAACACACCCTTTGGGGCTCCCGAACGGCTCCTGTTGAATCTCCCAATGGGTATGCGCCACACCATCACCATCATCGTGGGACCGTGTTAGTAAAGTTATCGTCCCCGCGAAAGGCAGCCATGGCCCAGGTGTCGCTTTTCTCGTTCCTCCGTTAATATTTCTGGTGCCGCTAAACCCGGGAGGATGACCGCACACGACGAAGGAGACCACCGACGTCCCCTCCGGCTTGAGGTACCCAGAACCCCGTTCCGTTGACTGCTGTTTCTGCTGATCACACCGCCCTCAGCCGGAGGTCGGCATGGCTGGCCCAGACCGTCCAGTGACGATCGACAGTAAGTGTCGAATGGATAAGCTGCGCCGGCAGCAACGTATCTTTCGCGAAGCTACTGCAAGACTGCTCAAGGCAGCGAATGAGCTTCTAGAAGCCCCGTCTCAACCTCCGCACGACTTGCAAGCGACCATTGACCTTCTGGAGAGCAAAGATGCCACAATGTACGAGATAGATCAGAACATTATCGACCTTATCGACCATGAGGAAGTCGAGCGCGAATACTTCGAGGCCTTGGCGTACCGAGGAGGTATATGCCGCGCCCTCAACCGGCTCCGCAATGCCTTGAAGGTCTCAGAGGCGTCCGGCATGAGAGGCACCACCAACGCCACTCCTAGCAGGCCAAATTTCCCTCGACCACTCACCATTATATCGAACGGTGTTCGCACGGCAACTCGTACAGGTGACCCCTCTCACGTCGACTTACATACATCCACCTTGCAATTTGACCCACCAACGCTGCAGGTTAGCACGGCTAAGAGTGCGTCGCCTCAACTGCAGAGGCTTGCGAACCATTTGCAGGCGACGTCCCGTGATCACACCAACTTGTCCGACATGCAGCGGGAAGAGGATTTGACGTTCACGCCCATCACGCGGGGAAAACCTACCAAAAACCCATTTCGCCGCTTCCAGCACATCGCGACGTCCACAACCTCGACTTGTAGCAACGGGAGCCCAAGAGCTCGCCCGCAGAACTGCTCCGAGGCGGCTGTTCAAGAAACTGTTCAGTCCAACACGACGTGTGACGCGCGGATGCGCTTTTTGCCTCTACGAGAACGCGATAATACGATAGAGCCCAATACCCTGAGTATTTCGTCCACTAGCGCCCCTGAAGTGTCCGTCGAGGAACAAGCCATCGTAACAGCCGAAGCTTCACCTTTCCTAAATGACGACGTATCTTCGAGCGTACGCACGAACGATAAGCGTGGTGTACATGATAAAGCGCCTGTCGCCGTCAAAGAAGGTTCAGCGACAGTAACCCGAGCAGACGACAGAGAACGTAAAGTCGAAGATGTGAAAGAAAAGGTCGACCGTCAACCGTATGTGCTCGAATACATCTTTGTTCCCGACTTCATGAAGGATGAATCCTTACCGGACCTTCCTGGAAGCCAGTCCTTCCGTGTTACTGAGCGTGGAAAGTCTAAACCACCCTTGATGACCCTTTCTCGTCCCAGCGAGCAGACGCGGACGCCTGGTCCGAGATCAGCCGACCCATATGCTGACTTGGTTCTCATCAAGAAAATGTGCTCGCTAGAGTCGGAAACCGATAAAATGCAAACGCGGGGCAGGCACAGGACCGACCAGAATCCACCGACCGACTCGTTGCATCTTAGCTGCAGGTGCAATGAACGCTTGAGACTTTCACGGCAACAGCTTCAGCGAAGCACGTATTCCACTGAGCGACTGGAGACGTCTCAGCAGGCTTGGAGTATTGTTTTGTTGTCGGCTGTTGCACCTTGGCGGCGTTTGGCTGTAGTGAAAGCTGCGAGACGATGGATGCACCGCTGGAGACAAAAAAGGAACAGGATTTCCGGGCAGCTTCACCAGGATTGACGTTATGGACCGGAAACAAATTGTTAGCATGGTGGATTGCTTGTTCGGCGTCCGTACAGCGTTTCTATTTAAGGCCCGATACGAACGTTGCTCGCGCGGGAGGATGTTGAATCTCCCAATGGGTATGCGCCACACCATCACCATCATCGTGGGACCGTGTTAGTAAAGTTATCGTCCCCGCGAAGGGCAGCCATGGCCCAGGTCTCGCTTTTCTCGTTCTTCCGTTAATAGCTCCTTTTGGATACCCGGATTATCCTTGTATTAGTGTATCCTCGCCACTGCTTCAACTGTGCACATGGTACCAGTATGGGCGTAACCAGACATAACGTGCTAAGTGAACGTTCACAGCAGTGCAGTGAAAAGACTCATATGAACCATCTTTCCCTACCCTTTCTCCCATGTCCCACAACAGGGCCTATGGGCCTTCTCCAAATAAAGTCATCCATTGAATTCCTCAAAAGTCATCAATAAAAATGTTGGTTGAATTCGCAGTTGACACGCTAAGTCAAATTTAGACTCAGCGTTACGCCATTCCATACAATGAACCGTTGCAGTGTTTTTAGGCAGCAACACGACCTTGTTAGCATTATCGCACAGAAGCAAAACATTTCCATATTTTGTTAAGTGCCACCGGCGGTGCTTTTTGTCAATCGTTAAAAATAGAAGCTCCCGAATTCTGCTGGATGCGTGTTTACGTCAAGCGAAGTCTTTATAAACACCCCCTGCAGACACATTAGCAATCTTGTCGGCACATTTTATGGCAAACTGTACATGCCAAATATTTCGAGATTTAGGTAGGCACAGCAGCGTATCTCAGCCGCATTACTGACGTTTAAATGCGCGAAGCGCAGTCCCGCAGAAAAAGACAAAAGGTGATAAAAGACCTCACCAAAAGCAAGTGATAAAGGGAGCATCTCAGAGTAAGGATTCTTCCAGGTGATCCAATGTACTGCATGGCGTCAAGTCCTGTGATAACTGTCTGTGCAGTGTTCTTGTTTCAATCAAAGGTTGGACAAGACTGTTCAAAGGTCGCGACAAAAACTATCCTTTTCTTATCCAAGGGGCTCTTAACACCGTGCCTAGTATCGTCTTTCCGAAATTCAACTTTTCATTACGGCCAAGAGAACCGAGATATTGCACAGTGCTGATTCCCATTACCGCAACGTGAGTTGCGTTTGCAGCTTTATCCTCCCAATCTTTCATTAAAAATTTGCTGTACCGCATATTACGCTGGTCGCCTAATTGCTTTCGCATTTTCCTCTCCATTTGTTCTAAAGGTCCTGTCCATGGTTTCGTGAGGCCAATATCACCTCCCCAAAGGCAAGCCCCCTTTCCTTGTGTGGCTTTACAGAAGGCGTCAAACGTCAACTGCAGCCTAACTTCAGCTGGAACGGTGGTCGATGAGGTCAAAGTTGATCGTACATTCACCAACTATACACACACAGTACAAAGTCCAGAAGGAGAAGAGCATCTTTCGTGCACAAGATGACAGTTGTTTATTGTTCACTTCGTCACTCTTTCCCACTGCTAGGCTCAAAGACACCCTAATAGCGTCATGGAGAAACAATGTCGTCAGAGTAGCAACAGCAGCGGCTGCAATAAAGCAGAACGTAATGGCTATTGCAGCATAAATGACAAAGCAATAATTCTGAGACGAAAACGCGATGCGGGGGGGCTGGAGCACATCGGCAAAGCATTGGTGGCCATAAAATCCGATGTTCTCTCGGATCAAATCCGGTAATGTTCGATACAAGTGAGGATCTGTACCGGACAGTGTCTCATTGTCGAAAATAATCTTCGACAAAATGCCTCCTGCGCGGTCAACGAAATTTAGGGTCACTGTGGCGTTAAGGATATTCAGCGCTTCTATAAAACTTTGCTTTTGCAGTGTGTTAAAAGTACTAATCCACACGCAATGACGAAGCCTGATGTCATATCCAGACCACCATTTTTTGATCGGTCGCGTTTTTTGGCAGGAGCACGTAATGTATTCTTCTACTTTTAAAATCAAAGAAATTTGAAAGCGGCGGAGGAACTTGCAGGTAACATCGGCACTCTTGTTCGGCGCAATGAACCGGAGGGTAGTGGGAGGATGATAGTTAATGCCGTGCTCTAATATTTTCAGAAACACATCACTTAGTTTTCTTCGGATAGAACACCTCGTTGTGCTCTCCGAGCCTCCTTTTACTGTAAAAAGAAATATGTAACTGCAAAGGATTCCCCTGCACGTGTACCGTTCGTGTTACCGAGCATTTTTATGCCGGCAATTTTCTGCTGCAGGCTCACTGTATTGCTGATAACCACCGCGGTATAACTGGTCTCCAAACTTTTAAAACCATTGGAGATATGAACTTTTCTATTATGTCTGAAAAGTTTGATTCCTTCGGCGGTTGAGCTCCAATCAAAATTAGTCTAAGTACCTGGACAAAGCAGTATAAACAGGATAGGTTATTTTGATTCTTCGTCTGGCTCCAGTCGAACTATGGTGCTGGTACGTCTGCGCTCTGCATATAGAACCATAAAAAGGGTTAAATTGGTCAATCGCGCCTGATCTACCAGATGTTGCCTGGCCAGTGGATCTGGCGCCGACATGGCCGCTAGAAACGTCCGCCATGTTGGCTTTTCATGTGGCTCTGTCCACCACAAAGCCTTGAAAAGAGCGGCGCCAGATGCCACATCGCATTTTTACGCGCTACTTCGTTGTGCATCACGCATGGGCGCAAAGTGTTTTGAATATGCGTGCTTGCTGTTGAACTGCTGCTGGATGCCGGTGATGTTGAGCAAAACCAAGGGCCTCGGACTCCTGGTAGTAAAAAGTAAATGTTTGACGAGATAATGACTATTCCTGCGATTCCGCAGAAACAAGGGGAACTTCTAGATGGAATTCATTCTATTCGTCAGACGTTTGAACAGAAAATAACAGCTAATGGCACGCACCACGATTGTGGAAGAGGGGTCGGCAACATGCGGCCCGTGGGCGACATGTCGCCCGCGGCGAAGTGTTATGCGGCCCCCAGCACGTCGTTAGAACCGCCAGCCCTTCCCTTGTCACTTCGTATCTGGAGACCGACACGCCGGTTTCGACCTCAAATGTGTTTAGGCACGTAGCCAGAATATTGCCAATTATCTTCAAACTTTATTTGAAATTGGCTGAAATATTTCTCTTTGCCCGCAAAGCCCCCTCCCCTCACCCGATATCCCGTCAGGCCCTCCGCCGTACCGGCTTGGTGAAACTCGGCCCTTCACCTCAAAAGGTTGCCAACCCCTGTTGTAGAAGATAACGGAATATCTGTACGGCCACTAATTGACGACGTGAGGAGCCTTTTCGCAGAAGATAAAGAACTTCGTCTGCATGTGCGACATTGAAGACATGCCAAGACAACCTTGACAATAGGGCATAAAGAAACAATGTAATTTTTACGGTATTGCGGAAGAGAATAAAGAGACGTGGTTCAAACCAAAAGAGAAGGCTTTGATTTTTCTCCGGAGAAACCAAGCGTCCAAATGTAGCCTACAACTGTCGAAAGGGATCAGCGCCTTGGGAAGTATGTTTAAACGGAACAACGGCCCATTATAACAAAGCTATTCTCGTTCAAAGGTAAACATTGCATTCTCGCAGCTAGTGCAAAGCTGAAAGAAACTGATTTTAATTTCACGCAAGACCAGTCCCACAAAATCAAATTTGAAAGTAATCAATTGTATTATTTCGCAAGGAAACACGGTTGGTATTTCAGAGGACGATTTACCAAGCATTCAATGATTTCAAGCTTATCTTTGGTTACAGACTAATGCAGTGACTGCCTTTAGCGAATAGTTAACAACGAAGGGTAAACCACCCAGGAGATTCCGAAACAGTGTAAGAGACTTTATGTGCAAAACCATTAATTGCCTCAACCTCCAAAAAAAATAAACGAAGTTTAATCTGATACACATTGTAACGTGGCGGCAGATGACACGAACCATGCAGCGACGTCGAGATTTATTTACATAATGCGGGCTATTCACACGCATACATAACTGAAACCGGGCTGGCTCCGCACCGCACCCAGCTTCTGCCTTATCGTCGTTGGTGGTGGGCCGCGGCGCCACGGCGATTGTCCACCACATCCCATGAAAATATGATTAAGCTACATGTAGTTGTGTGAACTGAATCTTGTTTAGATAGCACCATTAGCGATAGTGAATATTTTATATTTTCCTCCCTAATGCAGTGCCGATCGCAAAAAATGGAAATTCACATGGCGGTGGCGTTTTTATTCTTATTCGTAATAGCCTGAGAAGCATTCCCACATAAGTCGGCGGTGACACGTCAGAAACGATCTCAATAAGAAAAAATCGCACTTTGGAACGTCTCGTCTGTCGCCATTGGCTCGTTTTATAGACCCCCTCGATCGAACACTGCGCATACTTTACTTGTATTGAAGTATATTTTTGGCCTTAAATGCGACATATCTTACTGTGTCCGGAGACTCTAACTTATTAAACATAAAGTGGAATAATTCTCAGCCACCATTCTTTCCACCTTGTTGCTTCGAGATACTGCTTTCCGTGAAGATATTATTTCCCTTTCATTATACCAACTTGTGAAAGCTCCAACAATATTGGGCCTAAGCGAAGACAAATCAATGACAAGTAATTACAGGCCTATATCCTTAACTAGCCCAATATGTAAAAGTGCGGGCCTGTTTTTATTCCGATCTACTTATTTGCCTGAAAATAGCAATTTCTTTCGCCAGACACAAGTTTTATTTAGAGGCGGCCTCTCATGCGACACACAGATCGTAGAATTTACACATGGCATAGCAACCCCACTGAACAGCGGTCATCAGTTAGACTGCTTATTTCTAGACTTCCAGAAAGCGTCCAGTTCTGTCTCTACAATCTGTTAGTACAAACGCTATCTACCTTTAAAATACCGGCTCAGCTATTGAAAACGTTTAGGGCGTATCTTATTAGGCGAAAGCAAGGTGTTGTGCTTGACGGATCAGTTTCATCAGATGTGAATGCGTTATCAGGTGTCTATCAAATATCAGTTCTAGTTTCTTTTCTTTTCTTAGTGTATATGAATGATCTTGCCGGCAATGTTCCCAGCACTATATAAGAAGAGGTAGGCAAATACATGATGCAGGGATGAAATACGGAAATTCGGTGGCCAACAGTGGACTCGAGCGGCGCAGGGCGGAAGCTGTTGGAAGACAATGTGAGAGGCCATCGCCATGCAGTGAGCCTGAGAGGGCTGTTGATGATGATGATAGATTGCATGCAGATGATGTCTGTATATACAGTCTTAAAAAGTGTGAAACAGATTCGGCTACATTGCAACGGCATTATTATTATTTTTGCTGTCCTTGTGTCAAACATGGAAAATGACCCTTAACATTTCAAAATGTAATATAGTTACGATTAGTACCAAAACAAAGCCATGGTCGCAAGTTCTGTTTTGGGTGGTGTGAAATTTCCCTTCCCTCTGAATACAAATATCCTGGTGTAAAATTACCAACCATCTTTCTTGTAACAATAGTACACAATGCCTAATTTCAAGGACAAGCCAGTCACTTTACTTTATCAGAAGTAATTTTTAGCGAGTCCCGCTTGAACGCAAAGAAACCCTATTCAATATAATGTTCCTCCGATATTTGAATATGGCTGTTTCTCATGGGATCTTCCCACTAAGCTATAAAAACATGCATGAAAGCGCATTCAGAAACACTACGCCCGGTTTGTCTGAGGAGGTCACGATTTTAACGATACCTTTTCAGCTATTCGTGGTAAGTTCGGTTGACCTCTACTTGAAACAACTCGTAAATATTTGCGACTGTGTATTTTTAACAATGTCTATAATAAAAGAGCGCGCATTATTAAGGAAGAACACATTACCCCACTGCCCTTCGTCCGTTCTCCAGAATTACATTTATAAATCTGCTTTTTTAGAGCTGTGTAAGCCTGGCATCTGTCTATTCGGATCGTTACCAAGAAACTATCATCTTCGGCGAAGTGGACAGAGGAAAATACTTCGCCAAGAAGTCAAGAGAAAGGGGTGAGAAGACAAGCCGATGACGAGCAGGTGTTGAGAGTGTCCACCTCAAAGAAAAAAAATCTGCCTGGGCAAGTGGCGTTACAGACTTCTGTATGGTTTAAGAGCGGTTAGTAAGGACCTTAACTCCGGAAATCGGTAATCTGCCCCAAGGGCCCCACAATGACCCAAGCGATATGCGGCTAGCATCGACAGGGAGCAACAACATGAGCAGCCAAATGGAAAGAAAAAAAAATTAATGCCCTACCACTCTGTAAAGAAGGATGACCTGCGAAGCTGGATGCAGCAAACGAAATCCAAGAAACAAAACACGTTTGTTTTCAATTTGCGATAGAGAAATTAGCACCTAGCCCAATGAAACTTTGGAGGACTCGCGATTTCTTCTAGTGTTCGAACATGGAGCCCGTTGCTTCCCTACCGCGTCCTAGACATTTTGCTGTCTGCGTAACACACCAACCAGATCCGCTCAACCACTGAGGGCAGCGGAGAGTTCATATTGAGGCGGTGGGCGTACACGTTTCAACTTTCCGCCAGCACAACGGAGATGTCATAAGTGAGGGCATGATACCTACACCTGTACGTGCACGCCGCACCTTCCCTCTACTCCCATCTCGTGCCTGATTGTCACAAACCCGAGCGTATAGCGTCCAATAGCACCGTATAACTTTTCCTTATTATTGTGCAGCGCCTAATTCCTGTTACAGTCGCCCGATTGATTCAGTTCGGTTCTATTCGCCCCGAGAAAACACTGAAACTCTCTCCAACGAAGCGGCGGTAACGCCGACCACTCGCCGGCTCTCCGGCAAGAAAATACCAAAATAAAAGCTCCGCCGCTCACCTTTCACCGAAGCTTCAAGTTCTTTCGAGGGGGCGAGCATAGCTTTGACAGTGCTGAGGCGCGCCGATGAACCCAGAAGGGAAAAAGAGGGAAGTTGTGCGCTCGACGGCGGCTGGCGCGTTGAGTGTTGTGTCCTCTCTCTCCGCGCTGGCGCAGTTATAAAAAGAGAATCCACGCCGAAGCTAATCAGCTACGTTTGCACGTTCTGATGTGACAACGGCACCTACCAGTTTGTGCGCCACACCATCGGCGACCCGCGCCCTGGAGGACTCCAACGTACTCCCGAGTCTCCAATCATCGCGATCGTCCCGGATGGCCTGGCCTACGACGAAACCACGCTTCACAGGTAGTCGAATCGCCTCCGACAGAGATGCATCGTCCGGCCCGGTCGCTGAATATTGTGGGACTCAGTCTGTCATATGCATCGAACTGTATTTCTTTTAGTTTACTGCTCTACTTCGTGATGTATATTTGTTAACGCTCCTGACTGTATCATTTTGTCTAATTTTGAACTGTTTCTCGCATTTGTATTCCTTCTAAGTTACCTCTCGTTTACGTTACATGTCCTCGTGCTTGTAGAGTGTTCTGCCTGTCCAGTTATAAGTCCTTCTGTTGTTGGAGTAAAAACGGAGACACCGACCAAAAGAAACTTAAAAAAACTTTAAAACAACAACAAGACGTTTCGGCTTCGTTACTGAAGCCTTGTTCACAATGAGGCGAATAAAAGTTCATGCACGCTTATGTTCTCTTGAGCACGTGACGTAGGCAGCGCGTGTACGACGGGGGGAGGATTCCTTCATTTCGATTAAGTGTATGACGTATCGTCTGTATTTCCAGAGACTCGAGATAGAGCCGCGATCTAAAGTTCCTTTCTTGGCCGATGATTGTAGAATTATCCCAATCAATCCCATGGCCCGTTGCACCCACGTGCTCGGCAAGAGCATTCGACGCCACACGCTTGTTTTTTACATCGTTCTGGTGCTGCCGTAATCTTTGCTTGAAGTTACCCGATTCACCTATGTAAGCGAAATCGCAATCTGCGCATGAAATCTTGTAGACTACGCCAGGAAACGATTCTCTTGGAAGCCTATCTTTACCACCCACGAGTGCGTTCCGCAGCTTACACGCAGGCACGTGTGCCACCTCAACGTCATAACTACGCAGCACGCGGGACAAGGCCTCGCTTACACCAGGGATGTAGGGAATGGCAGCACGCTTTCTTAGTCGGGGATAAACCGGAACGGAAGGATTGGACAGGCGGCGTTCCACCCCATTCAAGAACGCCCGGGGATAGCCGCTTGCCGAGAGATCGTTTCGTACCCTGTCGAGGTCGGTGAAACGGTCTTCTGCGTTCGTACAAAGGCGGTTCGCACGGCTGAAGAGCGAGGCAGCAACAGACCTTTTGTGAGCGTCAGGGTGAACGGACCGAAAGTTTAGGTATCGGCCAGTGTGCGTATCCTTTCTGTACACATTAAACGAGAGCGTACCATCGCATCGGCTGACAAGCACGTCCAAAAATGAGAGTCTATGGTCGACCTCAGTCTCTACTGTGAATTGGATGGCCTTTTCTTGACTGTTCAAATGCGCAGTGAACGAAGCCAAGGCGCTGCGTCGAACCACACAGAAACAGTCGTCCACGTAGCGCAGAAAAATTCTTGGGCGTGGACTGAAGGAAGCGAGTGCGCGATTTTCCAGCCATTCCATCGTAAGATTGGCAGCAGTAACAGAGACAGAAGCACCCATAGCGGTACCGTGGACTTGCCTGTAGAAGACCTTGTCGAAGCAGAAGTATGTATTCGCAAGGCAAAAGCAGAGGAGCCTCTTGAGGTCTGGAACGTCAATCGGCGACCTGTCTGGCAAAGTCCGGTCGGATTCTAGCGCGGTAGTGCATGCTTCCACAGCCATGTCAGTCGGAATCGAGGTGAATAGCGAGACCACGTCGAAAGAGACCATCACTTCGTCGTCGTCTATTGCCACGTCACGAACTTTTTCAATGAAATCGCAGGAGTTGCTCACATGCGTGGAGCCCTTCCCGACGAGTGGAGACAGAATTTTGTGCAGGTATCCGGACAAATTGTAGAGAGGGGACCGGGTGTAGTCAACGATTGGACGCAGGGGGACATTAGGCTTGTGAACCTTCGGTACGCCGTACAGTGCAGGTGCGGCGCCATTATGGCACAGAAGCGAATAATACAGAGACTTGCGCTCGGGAGGAACGAAGCGAAACACATCCGCCAGGAGTGTCTGTAAGTCCCTCTGTACTTTCAAGGTCGGGTCCCGAGTGAGTCGGACGTAAGTGTCCTGTTCATCCAGCAGAGCCAGTACCTTGCTTTTGTAGACAGACGTGTCAATTAGTACCGTCGCATTCCCCTCGTCAGCCGGAAGAATCACGATTTCGGTGTTCGCCTGGAGTCACTTGACAGCCTTCCGTTCATCCGCAGAAAGGGGCGAGACGAACTTCCGCCGGTGCAGCCCAGAAAGTACGCCAATAGCGCGGGTGCGCGCCTCGTCACGGCGGGACGGATCAACTTGGTTAACCGCACACTCCACCGCACACACAACCTTTCTTACGTCAGGGGCGGGAGCAACATTGAAGTTCAGCCCAAGTTCCAGGACGGAGGCCTCGGCAGAGTCGACTTTGTGCGTGGAAAGGTTGTACACTGTTGTCTTGTTTTGCGGACGGTACGGCTTGGCTTTTTTCGAAAGTCTGCCAAGCTTGACACTATGCACGGACTGTGACCGGCGAGTGTGTACATTGGCTTGAAAGTTGGCGTGTAGCTGGATGCTTGCAAAATGATCCCGACAGTGGTTCTCCAGGCGGCGTCGTACAAAAAACGCTTAGTTTTCTAGCTTCCTAATGGCGTCACGGCAGTCCATTATTCTGGCCTGTAGCAACATTTTCTCTGCCTTTGCGATGACGCTATAACCAAACTTGGAAGGTACAGGCCTGTTTAGGTGCAATGAGCGCGGAATGAGTCCCCGAGCTTTGCAGGTTAGGTTGAAGTCCAGATGTCCATGAAATGCGGCAACGCGGGTTGTGAGGGAAACATAACGGCGAATTTCGGTGATAACGGGTTGGCCATACGCCCGGCGAAGGTTGATGAAGTCGAGGGTTTGATGGAAACCCGTCTGGTCGGGAAACATGTTGGAGTAAAAACGGAGACACCGACCAAAAGAAACTTAAAAACTTTAAAACAACAACAAGACGTTTCGGTTTCGTTACTGAAGCCTTGTTCACAATGAGGCGAATAAAAGTTCATGCACGCTTATGTTCTCTTGAGCACGTGACGTAGGCAGCGCGTGTACGACGGGGGGAGGGTTCCTTCATTTCGATTAAGTGTATGACGTGTCGTCTGTATTTCCAGAGACTCGAGATAGAGCCGCGATCTGAAGTTCCTGTCTTGGCCGATGATTGTGGAATTATCCCAATCAATCTCATGGCCCGTTGCACCCACGTGCTCGGCAAGAGCATTCGACGCCACACGCTTGTTTTTTACTCCGTTTTTACTCCAACATGTTTCCCGACCAGACGGGTTTCCGTCAAACCCTCGACTTCACCTTCTGTTGTTGTTTCGTTCAAGGCTCTGACCCATTCTTACCGCTTTGTTCGGCGAAAGCGGCACATCAGACGGCCACCCCTTTCGTCACCTGTTCCCTGTAGGTTCGGTGGGGGTGTTTGCTCGCTTGAGTCGACTCCCCACATATTCTAACAGCGCACCCAATTAAGGAACCGGCGACACTGATAAACCGGCAACCAGTTATGTGCGCGTACTTAGAAGTGAAAGGCACCGCCAAGTTGATTGATTGATTGATTGATTGATTGATTGATTGATTGATTGATTGATTGATTGATTGATTGATTGATTGATTGATTGATTGATTGATTGTAGGGCTTAACGCGCCGACGCAATGCAGGCGATGAGGCGTGCCGTAGTAGAGCGCTCCGGAATAATTTTAACCACCTAGGCAGCAATAACCTACGCTGAAATATCGTACACACGGGCGTTTTTGTTTTTCGCCTCCATTAGAAATGCGGCCGCATCGACTGGGAACCCACGACCTCGTGTTCATCAGAACAACGCCTTAGCAACACTGAGCCACCGCGGCGGGTAGGCCCCGCCAAAACTGTCGCTCTGAAAGCCCTTCAAGCTGGACAAAAAATATTGGCTCACGTCGACGTTGCTGTTCATCCGGGATAGATTCCCAGATACTCGGCGAGCTGGAACTTGCGGTGCAAGCTGCGGCGGCAGTGGCGTTCTGTTTTCGCACCCATTCGGTGCGAAACATCGAAGAACATCGGAGATCAAAGAAGCGTCTGCCGTTCCGGCAGACGCTTCTTCGATCTCCGATGTTCTTCCTCCGAGTGAACGACACGAGTCTGTCCATAGGAAGTAAAAACCTGGAATGACTCGAGCTTTATTCTAGTGCACAAATATGTGGCTGTCCATTTCGTTACCCCGTCGTATGCATCTCACTGTCTGTGTAAAACACCAACTGACCGCTGACAGGTGGGATTGAGACGCAATACTTCCACGTCTCAATTTCCCACCAGCGCAACGGCCATGTCATCTCTAGCCGCATCAAGACTAGGTGTAGTTCCTTTCTATCGCGTAGCGCAACAGTTGCGCGTCTTATCCACATGCAGCGGGTTCCAGTTCGACAGGAAAGCCTACTTTCAGTGCTGCGCACAAGACCCCGTACTCAGTCAGTCCTGCTCAACTGGGGATCGTTGTGGAAGCGCCGGCAGCGCGGCCGCTTAGCTGATAAGCCATGGTGATAAGCAGCCGCCAGGTTTTGTCCACGCCGCTCCTCGCCACTCCTCCTCGCCGCTGCCGCTGGCGCGGCGGCCCGGCGGCAGCTCCTACATGCGACACGGCTGGCATTCCCGCACGACCTGGAACTCAAGATGGCGGACGGACGCGCAACTCTGCTCCCGTAGGGGAGCTATATACAGGAACTCTAAGACTAGATGCGCATGCGCGCCCTCCTGCTTCCACCCCCAACCACTGCACGCATGAACCGGCACCGGGTGATGGGTGCGTGCTAAGGCGTGAAATACACTGGCGAAAATGTCGCCCGGACAGCCTTTCATGCTGAGAAAAAACTCCCACCTCCCCTCGCGGGAACCCCTGTGTAGATGCGACGCATAGGGGGTTCACGTTGCAGCGTTGGACAGCGGAGGAACGGCGCTGGAACGATGGAGCGGAGCGGCGCAGGCACCGCGTTTTATAGCGCACATAACGGTGAGGGGACGCGCCGGCGCCAGTGCGCCTGCCGCGGCTATGACGCAACACAATCCAACGCAATCCACTTTAATCCAATCCAATCCAAATCCAAACCAACCCAAGCCAATCCAACGGAATCCAACCCAATGCCCCTCGCGAGAGAGTGTTCGCTATCGGAGAGGAGAGGGGGAGAGCGGCGGAGAGCGCAGCTGGAGCAGCGAGGAGAATGGGGGAAGGGCGGACGCCGACGACGACAACGCCGGATGCAGGGACAAGGCGGGCGAGTGAGATGCGTTGCATCTAAAAGAATTGTGGCCTAACGTCAGCGTTCAAAGTTGGCAGGTTGCTCTGCTAACGCCTGATAAAGGCGATGCAGTTATCGCCCGATTGCGCCGCTTGTGAAAAATGCTTCCGTGGTGGCGAGGGGAATAACAGCTTGTGAAAGCAGTGGCGAGGAGGAGTGCCGCAGCGGTGCCAAGTAAATCGGGTTCACCGGAATGAAAACTACGGGGGGGGGGGGGGAGGGGTTAGACTTATACTACGGCGCAGTAAAAAAAACTCCCACCTCCCATCGCGGGAACCCCTGTTTACATGCGATGCATAGGGGGTTCACGTTAGAGCGTTGGACAGTGCAGGAACGGCGCTGGAACGATGGAGCGGAGCGGAGCGGCGCAGGCACCGCGTTTTATAGCGCGCATAACGGTGAGGGGACCCGCCGGCGCCAGTGCGTCTGCTGCGGCTATGACGCAACACAATCCAACACAATCCACTTTAATCCAATCCAATCCAAATCCAATTCAATCCAAGCCAAACCAAGCCAAACCAATCCAATCGAATCCAATCCAATGCCCCTCGTGAGAGAGTGTTCGCTATCGGAGAGGAGAGGGGGTGAGAGGCGGAGAGCGCAGCTGGCGCGGTGAGGAGAATGGGGAAGCGGCGGACGCCTACGACGACAACGCCGGATGCAGGGACAGGGCGGGTGAATGAGATGCGTTGCATCTAAAACGCTTCGCGTGAGCGGAATTGAGCCTGCGTCATTCTTATTATTAAACCGACGTCCATTCGATTGCGGGATCACATTCGGGGCGCTTAGCATTTCCTGTGAGTACGTAGCGCGGGCGTTGGCTTAGTGCGCTGGCTAAGTTGAACTTTGGCTTCGTAACCCCATCTGGTTCGGAGTGAAGACCTTTCTGAAAACTTTGCTAGTGTTCTCACCACCATAATTTCATGCAGGAACATTCTGGAGAACGAGAGAGAAAAAGAGAGAGAGAACTAATCTCACGAAAGATGGCAACGTTAGCCGAGCCGTCGCGCAGGCTTGCTGCGCCAGGTAATAGTAAAAAAACAAGAAATAACTACAAAATTGAAAAGATGTCGGACGATACGCACAAAACAATCTCGCAAATACAAGAAGCTTTTTAAAAAAAACTCGGCCTAATTCTGTGCTCGAAGAAACGCCAAGAGAGCTTTGGTAGCACGTGCACCCTGTCTGGGATCTGACCAAGAACCCAAACAGCCCTCAACTCAAGTACCGCACCAAGCAGCCTGCAGACAGATATGAGTTTTTGCCTGTACACGATGTACGTTGAACCTGCGCTTATAACAGGATCGATGTCTCCTGGTGTGCCACATGTGGAGAAAAAAGGTGACGAGGTCTGCTAGATTTTGCAAAGATAATGTCCTGTGTGAAAAGCTAAGGAAGTTCTTCCGCAACATCGGACACTAAGTTACGAAAGATAATATCCGCGTACCTGCTCCTTTCGTTGAAAATGCCGACAAAAGATGATAGTAGACTTGCGCCCCGCCATGTAAACACCTTCCTTCTCTTTCCCGCTCACCTATCATGCCATTCCTCTCCCGTCTCCTTCCTCCATAGATAACACGCAGAGGTTAGGTCAAGTCAAAGTTTAAATTGACCGCGTTCTACAGCTCCAGGCCGGGCGTCTCGATGCCAGCGCCGCCATACGGCGGAGACGCGTGTGATTCGAGTCATTCTGCTGCAAGGCCTGTTCGATTTACGGACACTCTGGCAGTCCGCGGGCTGCCAGAAGCTTGCTCTTGGGCAGGAAGTTGCGTCATGATTACGTTGTTTAAGCGCCTCGGAATGCACCGGAGCCGGGACCGACCGCTGCAGAACAACTTTTTTTTTTTGGTCGTCTGCTGCAGTTTCAGCGGCAAAATGTCGGACGAAGCACAAAGTGCGCTCGCTCCTTCCTCAACGCGTTGTTTGCGGACCGTCGTCTTCTTGAAGGTACGATTGCGAGGAGTACGATTGCGAAGCGGTTAACCTCCCTGCCTTTCCTGTACTATTCCTTCCTTCCGAAGTTTTCTATGTGTGCGTCATCCTCGCGATGATCCAGCGGGAAGAACGCCACCGCGCTACCCCTCTATATGGAGAACATTGTGCCGACCTACAAGGAGTTCGAGTTCAGGCGGCTGTTTCACCTGTCGCGGTGCACGGTGGTAGCCCTGGTTGCCGAATTCTACCCCGAAAGCCTGCGAGGACTCCCCGAAATGCCTGCTCAGAAGACAGTTCTGATTGCCCTGTCGTAAATCGGTACACAGGGTACCATCTACGTGATCACGAACTCCGCGTGAGCGACTTATCTGTTCACGGCGCGGTTTACCGAGTCATCGGATTTGTACATTTCTATCAGCGGACGGGAAATATTCTGGCCCAAATGAGCAGTATTAAAGCTAAACAAACGGGCGTTCCACACACTCGTTCGTCGAGGAAGCGTAGGACTGCCGGACATGATCGGCGCGATTTATGGGTGCCGCATTTCTAGACCCTCGGAGTCCGAAGGAAGCTACTACAATCGCAAGAAATTTCACTCCATCGTACTCCAGGGTATCTACAATGCGGACATAGGGCTCCTCGATGTGTTGACCGGCTTTTGTGGCAGAGCCCACGACGCCAGAGTGCTGCGGGAGAGCTTTTGTTTTATTTCCGGAGGAATAAACGAAAACTTTCATTCATTGAACGCGAACAACCAATGTACTCGCGGAAGTAATAACATGGCTTCACAGACATGGCTTCATCTGGAATTGTGACGCCGTTCTCCCCCACGAGCTGAAATAGGCCCTTCATGTCTGTCGGAAGACGAACCGCAAATGACCGTTTAGGCGCGAATCATGTCATTTCTCTTCTCCTTCAAAAAATGGGTGTTGCAATACAAAAAATAAACTGAAATGTGCGCAAATGTGACTTTTCATTTCAAATAAATAAACTCCAAACCATCAAATCCGAAAGAACGACAAATATTCGCAATTTTATTTTGAAACTCGATGAGCCGCTCTCCTTTTGTCGTCTGCTAGCAGCGCCGTCTGCTATCTGCCAGATCTGCCCGCTCGCCGCCAGACCACAAACGCCTATACTTACTAAGAAACTCTATGGCTCTGGCAGCTCGCGGGGAGCCAGAAGTGGCCGACCCAGACAAATCGAACAGGATCTGGCGCCACCGGAAGTGACGTTTTGGGCTGCCCGAGAAAAACGAATGACCGGCTCTCGCCTCTGGCAGCCCACAGACAGCCTCGGGCAGCCAGAAGTGGAAAATCGCACAGGCCCAATGTTGATCGAACCACGTTGCCGTGCTGCACGATCATTCCAAGCGGAACGTGGAACCTATATACTGGAACCTTTCGTTACCGTTTCGTTACTGGAACTTATCGTTACCACTTGCTGTGACACCCCAAGCAAGGGCTACCCAGATATGTTATCGGCTTTGTGTAGAAAATACGGAAATATAGTTTCTGCACACCTGACGTGGTTCCAATGTTTCCAGACTTTAGACCACGGGGTTGCCCAATTTTTTCGCACCCCTGCCAAAGGCCCACCGTTGTGGGCGGAGTGCACGATGAAAACTTTTTCGACATAGTCTTAAAAGGGCAAAGAAGGATGCTAACACAGCTTCAAAGGCCTTATTGGACGGGCGAGCTTCAAACTATACAATTGATGATTGCCTGCTGTCTGGCCAGCGGTTCTGTTCCGTCCGAAATGGTTGCCTAGAGGTTCCTGTCCAGTCCCTCAGTCTTTCCTTGTAGACGCCGGATGTATTGTCCTTTGGGGCATTGGGGCTTTTTTGTTTCAGCGGGGATGTTTCTCTTATTGCCGAACAATATCGTTTATCATGTTAGTCAAACGCATCAACCAAAATTCTTTTCCCTGAGTGTTACGATAACTATAGCTACATCGTTATTGATTCTTATTCCTTTTCCGAGGTTCTCAAAATTGTAACATCATTTTTCCCGCAACTTTCTCGTTTCGACTTTCGATGTTAGTTTCAGTTGTTATCCTCATTCAACAATGACATTTCTCGCCCTCCTGGCCAATCCCCCGGCTCGGTACGCGTAATAGTGATTATAGATCCAGCCAACCACTAAGTGATTGCACAGGATGACTCCTGGCATAGAGAGCAGAAACTATGAAACTACGCAACACTACACGGAAAAAAGAAACCATGGAAAAAAACTTCTGTCTCCAGGACTGGAAGACAGCGGCCTCAGTGTAATCTCTTCCACCCCGTTCAAGCAGCTTCGCGTAGTAAAACCAATAAAGCAGTAGTCACAAGGGCACCAGCACGATAGAAACAAGAACCTAGGAATAATTGCAAAACGATGACCTCACATTTATAGGTATTTGGCTGCTTTATGTTCGGAAATGTTTGTTCGTTTGTGAATTTGCGCATTCTTAGAAACAACTTAAATGCCTTCAACCACCGTCTATGCGCTGGGTGCTAGCGCGTGATAGCCATCTCAACGTGCTGAAATCATAATCATCATCCGCAGCTTTTGCACCCAACACGAGACGCGAGGCGATCTACGGGGTCATCCAGACCACTTCCAGGGCATCCAGCGAACTCTGCAAATTCCGAAGCAGCCTGAAGGTAAGCTCTGCAACATTTCGCTGGGTTGTGGCGAGTGCGGACGTCGGGAAAACTAGCATTCGCGATGCGCGAACTTGTGTTCGCGATGCGCGAACACAAGTAATCTCCGTGCCCAAAGACGCGATTCTCAGAACCACTCTCGTAGACAGCTGTTTAGCTCAAGTGACTGCAGTGCAAGGGCGAAAGTGTCGAGGGATGGCTGCTCGCGAGGGCTGTTCCCGGCCACAATAGCCGTTAAAGCTAGTCGAAGCCCTTCGGATATTCGGTGGTTCAATTAAGCTCGAGCTTTTCTACGGGTCTCCCATCAACAAATCATCGAGGTTTATGCCATCTTTTAGTACTACTGGCAGCGGATTTCGCAGGGCTACCTCATGGGGGAACATGAGATCGTAGCTCATTTTGTAGTAGTAACTTAATTCTACGGGGCTTCCCGCAATAAGTCTTGAGAGGAGTAAGCCATTTCGTAGCTCGACTGGTAGCGGATTTCGCAGTACTACCTCATGGGGGAACATGAGATCGTAGCTCATTTTGTAGTAGTAACTAATTTCTGCGGGTCTCCCCGCAATAAATCAAGAGAGGCGTAAGCCATTTCGTAGCTCGGCTAGTAGTGGATTTCATAGTACTACCGCACGAGGGAACATGAGATCGTACCTCATTTTGGAGCACTAATTTCTGCGGGTCTCCCCGCAATATATCAAGAGAGGCGTAAGCCATTTCGTAGCTCGACAGGTAGACGATTTCGCAGTGCTACCTTTTGGTGAACATGAGATCTTAGTTCATTTTGTAATAGTAACTAATTTCTACGGGCCTCCCCGCAATAAATCGTCACAGGCGTAAGCCATTTCGTAGCTCGACTGGTAGAGGATTTCGCAGTACTACCTCATAGGAGAACATGAGATCGTAGCTCATTTTGTAGTAGTAACTAATTTCTATGGGGCTACTCGCAATAAATCATCACAGGCGTAAGCCATTTCGTAGATCGACTGGTAGCAGATTTCGCAGGGCTACATCATGGGGAACATGAGATTGCAGCGCATTTTGTAGTAGTAACTAATTTCTACGGGTCTCCCCGCAACAAATATTCAGAGGTGTAGGCCATTTCTTAGTGCGACAGGTAGACGATTTCGCAGTGCTACCTCATGGGGAACATGAGATCGTAGGTCAGTTTGTAGTATTAACTATTTCTACGGGTCTCCCCGCAACAAATAATCAGAGGCGTAAGCCATTTCATAGCTCGACTGGTAGAGGATTTCGCAGTACTACCTCATGGGGGAACATGGGATCGTAGCTCATTTTGTAAAAGTAATAAATTTCTACTTGTCTCCCCGCAACAAATCATCAGAGGCGTAAGCTATTTCGTTGCTCGAGTGGTAGAGAATTTCGCAGCACTACTTCATGGGGAAACATGAGATCGTAGATTAGTTTGTAGTAGTAGCGAATTTCTACGGGTCCCCCCGCAACAAGTCATGAGAGGCGTAAGCCATTTCGTAGTTCGACTGGTAGAGGATTTCACAGTACTACCTCATGGGAGAACGTGAGATCGTAGCTCATTTTGTAGTAGTAACTAATTTCTACGGGTCTCCTCGCAATAAATCATGAAGGGCGTAAGCCGTTTTGTAACTTGACTGGTAGCGGATTTCGCAGCGCTACCTCATGGGGACACATAAGATCGTAGCTCATTTTGTAGTAGTAGCTAATTTCCTAGTCCCAACTCTCATAAAATTTAGGGTGGCATAGGGCATGTGGCGGAAAAGCAGAGCTTCTGGTTCATGGGGAACAAAAAGGGCAAAATATATTGGCGATGATCGCGTAATAAGAGCAACCACAAGGCAGTCGTTATTGTTTTGCAGGCGGTGTGGCCTTGCAGATCTAATTACCGTGGGTCTCACATCCCCCGGTGACCTGTAGTCCCATACGCCCGAAGGACAGTATAGTAATTCATCAATACATTATATCATAAGCGCAAGACAAAGGTCGAAGTAAAGTGCATAAAACATGTTTCAACATACCAAACAGAATGACACGCACGAGGTTGTTTTTACAGGGTGGGCAGAGGGGGACTGCCAGCTGCAACCTCGCGTGTCATTCCACATTTACTGAAGAACACTACTCGCGAGGGTATCCTGGAAATATGCGGAGAGCGGGAAATTACAGTGTTAAATAGACGACTTAAAGTACTTTACCTTAAAATTAACCAAATTCGGGAGCCTATGCGCGGCTTCGGAGTCATCACTGTGGCAAACACTTTCGATATAATTTGAAAACAAAAAAAACGGACCGTAACATCGCAGTTTCTCGATGTGACAGTTTCGGAGTAAACGCCACCAGGGGCTGCTGCCAAGGCAATGTCGAGGATTCCAGGTGTAATAAAACGCAGGTTGTCGAGGATTCCGAGTGTATTAAAACGCAGGTTCCGGTTGTTCTCAACTGGAGCGTACCGTTCCTATCTCATCGGGCCGTTCGGTTCCTGTGCAGTCGTAACAACTAATCCTAAGAGCCACTTCCAGTAATCTTGCACTGATATGGAAAACACACCGCGAATATCGCTCCTCAAAAGCGACCAAATTAAAAATTACAAATCAAAAAAAAATTATTTATGGAATTCGCTGTGTCGTTTTGTGCACGTGAAAGGTTCGTAATATGTTGCACATGACCCTAGTTTACCCGCACTTGTACCGGATAAAAGAACCACCCGTGAATGCAGATCGAAAGCTTCATTACTGCAGATACAAATAAAGAAAACCGCTCGTTCCTCGCAGCGTTAATCTGACCGTCCATGCCAAGCCTCGTGCGGTTGCGCAGTGAAAGCGTCCAATCGCTCGTCTCTTACAAGGGAAGCGGTGGATAGAGGGTAATCGGTGGAAAAGCTACGTCAGCCACGTTCACTGCGCGTTCGCGACTGTTCCGCCGACTGCACCGAGCGGCCTCTGCATTTACCCTAGCGGTGCAGTTATTCAGCGCTAAAACCAAGCTATCCCTCGACAAAATTGGTTTAACCGCCTTCAAAGAAGGCATTTTTTTATTTAGTGGGAACTTCGCCAGCTCTTGACGGTCTCGGCTTTTGGGTATCTGTGTGCGTCCCTTCCGACTAGACTACCTTACGCTCCGGGATAGGCGAAAGTGCCTCCGCCGTACCTCCGGGATATGTTTAATTCATGGGACATGCGACCTTCGTCTGCCCACTATTAGAGCCGTGTCTCAGCGACGTCAGCCTCCACTACCTCAATGGTAAATTAGACAGCCGGCGCAGAAACAGAAGGGTGTGGCCCATTCGCCGCTTGGCTCCTTTTTGACCCATTTGGCATTCCTGAATGAAGGCCGCCTGTATAGCCATGCCTGTCGCACCAGCCAATAATTGCATAACAACCACTTTCTTGTTGCTTTTTCTTGCCGTTCCCCGCTCCATAGCCCTTGCGCGTGCTTCCGGCCTGAGCTCTGTCCGTCAAGAAGCCCCGTTTGACGAAAACAGTACGAAGCAATTTACGGTGTTTGTACAGCCTTCGCAAGGTAGAGGTCCTGCACCTGCATGCGTAGGGTCCCAGGGACGCCTAGTATTTTCGCTAGCCCGGTTTGTAGCATGGTCCGGGGGACATGCCCATTGGAAAGCAGCTGACGCGTGATGCAATGTTATACAGGCGGCGATGCCTGACATTCACGCTGCCTCAAAAGCACGTTCTGGATCTAGTGTTTGACGAGACGGTTTGGTTTGATGGTAACCGCTAAAATCAATATTTTCCATTGTGAATCCTGAAGAACGTAAGACACAACTTGCTTTCCTTTTTCTCTGATTAACCCAGGACGGCCGCCGTCACCTCTGCCTCAAAAACTTGGAAAGATCAGTGTAGTTTTGCTTGACGCGTTCTGACTCAGTACCTTGGATTCACCGGTGTTGTAGAATGTACGTTGCAAAGGATTGCCCGTCTTCACGCGTTGGTGTTGCGTGTTTGTACAGCGTTCTGTTGCGAATTCATTTGGTGCTTTCATTTACCGTTGGTATTGTTGGAGAACCACCGCAACAGCTGCCCGCCATCAGGTGGGCACAATTTTTACAGGGCACGCTGGAGGGAGACTCTCTTGAATCATTGAAACTCCGCCTTTGCACATTTCGCAATTAAAAACATCACTGTCGCCACCCTCTGATGGTGGGCGACCAGCGCAGTTGTTTGGTAGGCGGGGTTTGGGGGGGGGGGGGGGGGTATTGGTCGACCGGAAACACCCGCTGAAATCTATTCCGCAACCCGTGGGAGCCTTGGGCAGTATTGCAGACACGCCAATTTCTTGCGTTTTTCCCCTCGCGGTTTTCGGGGTCCCCACGGGCATCGCTTTTACCCTTGGCGCTGCGGCCCGATCTTCGTCGGTGGTGCTCTTCTGCCGCCTTGGCGCCCATTGCCGTTTATGCCCACGCCAGCGCTATTCGAAGGAACGCCGTTTCTCATTGCTGATCAAAACACACGTCCTACGCATAGCTCAGAGGGAACGCAACTAAGATAACGTCGCTACGTCGATCTAACCAAGATGACGTCGATATATGACGTCACGAGAAAGCGACACGCACGTTCACGGCGCGCAGCTACCCAGACAGAGCCGGAGGCTACCACGACGCCAAGAGCGAGGGCGTAATATGATGTTAGGAGCAGCGTGCAAAGCGTTTCTTTTCAATCAACCGACGAAAAAAAAATACATCAGCCAGCTTGCGCAACGGTGCAAGCCTGAAGTCACAGCAGAGCTGTGTCCGTATACGCTGAACTAAACTCTAGGAACGCCAAAATAAGACACTCAGAATCAGTTACCCTTTGTATGTATATGGCGGTCGTCAGAACAAGCATGTGAAGCTTTCCCGCTCATGGCAGTCCGTTCAACAGCGATTAATCTGTCGTTATTTAGCATAATGTAAACTTCTTTCGCGCTGTTAATATTGTGGGTGACAACTTGCTTTGTGGACAGTTTCAAGTCTTGCGCGTTTTGTGGCTAGGTTCCTGAGCCATGGAAACTATCCCATAGAAATGCATGGGGAGTAAAATTTGATCGCGAATTACACATAAACTATTCAGAATCCTGAAACGTTCGTTTAGTGTTTCTATCTTCCCGTTGAAGTCTTGCTTTGTGCCAAATATCACTTTCCTGAAGTAATTTTTCTAGGTCCCTGCGAGGTTAGAACTTTGAGCGGGAAAGCTGGGTATGACCAAATGAAACGCAAAGTAAGAATATAAGGGATTCTTTTATACCTGCCCTCTTCACTCTATGTATACTTTATCGACCGCAGCCACAAAGTCTTCATCGAGCGCTCCGTCGCCGTTGAAGAGCTGCACTTCTTTTTCTTCTTGTTCTTCTGGGCGATTGCATTCTGCCTGGCAGCGAGGCGCGCTTCCTGATAGGCCGCCTTTTCTTGCGGCGCCCGCATCTTCTTTGGTCAACCCATCCCTCATGTGCGCGGCACAGAGTCGGAGAGTTCTGTCGCCGCCGCCGCCACGGCGGCTCCAGTTTTCACTGTTTCTCGCTCCAAACCGGAGCGAGTGAAGTCAGGAGCAGACGACAGTCTTTTTGTCGGCTAGGCTGTTTTCTAAAACGCTGTCTGGCACGTGTGCTCGATATTTGTTCGTTTCTTTTTTGCGAGCCCCTCGCGTGGCGGAAGCCCACGCGGAAACCTGGACGACGCTGGGCCCTCAAGAGAGGCACGCTCACGTGCGCTAGGTATTTCTACGTATTTCTTATGTTTATAAACCAAGGGCTTACGTAGCTGGGATTTTAAAACGGGGGAGGTAACCTATAACACCATTCAATAAACGAAAAAGGGAAAGCCCGGTGTGATGAAAGAGGAAAGCTAGATGAATTGCCTCCGTTCCAGAAATTAACGTAACTGGTACAGTGCTAGGGAAGCCCTTGTCGTTTGCGGGAAATTTGGAGAAACCTGCAAGGTTGTCTTTTCGCCTAGACCGAGGACACTTGTTCGACTGCCGGCCTCGGAGGCCGCTTTTCTGATTGACTCGAAAAGCGCATATACGCCCGGTTGTTTGAGATTTCGGTGCGCGTTAACGATCCCAATATGGAACTCTCCACTACGGCGCGCCTTATCCCCTGTGCCACGTCGGCGCATTAAATGCTCATAATCATTCAATCAATGTTTTCTAGTCTTGTTTTGTTGTTGTTCTTGTCATTGGCCCGCAAGGACAAAAGTGAAGTTGCGGAATACGCACCTTCGTTCGCTTGAAATACAGTGAGGTCAGCATCCTATCCCTGCCAAGTCACCCATCCTTGTCGTGACCATTTCGAACACTGTCAGTCATGTGTGTGTGTGGCAGGAATTGGTGAAGCATGAAACAGAACTGAACTCTCTTGGGAACTAGCTGTGCAGGTACCCAGGTTAAGAGGCTACAAGTTAGTACAGGGCTTCATTCTGTAACTCAAAGTTTTTAGTTCTCTGCAACTATTTAACGGCACCCTACAGATCAAGCGTGTTTCTGTAACGCTGCAAAGACAAAACACCAGGTGTTGTATTCGACCGCATTCCCAATTGTCTCGGCACCAACACGCGCACTCACTAATTTCTTTCAAGCTAGCTATGTTGTCGAGCTTTAATTTGAGCTGTATTCGGGGTTACCAAGGATAATTGTTACCTTAAGACGGGCATTATATGCTTCGTGACGTTCTGAACTGACCACAGGCCGGGCTGTAATGGTACGATGCCTGTATTAAAAATGGGGGATACGAGATTGTCGAGGAAGATCAGGAAAGGAAAATGTCAAGCTTTTAAACGTAGTTCAACGACTGCAGCTGCAGGTGGCGACGTTATGAGGTTGTTAGTGACTAGTACAACGTGTAAGAGAAAACGTTTTCGGTGAAGCCAACTTCTTTGCAAAGCTCGCAATGTCCGCCAATGAAGATCAACCGAGCAGCTACCACGATCCTATTCCTTTGCACCCGATAGACCACGTGTTAAGAAAGCGAGCGCTAGAACCGCTAAATGAGCTACGCTAAAGAGTAACGACACTAATGTATGCCGGCAGCCATTTTTGTGCCTGTCGGCAGGGTGGCCAGCCTTGCACGCCCAGTGGCGGCTGACCTTGACGACGGAACCGGTCTGGACGCCGCTTGGCAACAAAGATGGCTCTGTTATAGTTCCTAGAATATGTTTACTTTTCGATGGTTTCGAGACAGTGCACAATGGTCGGGCGCGGTTACTCTAGGTTAAGGTAGAGCCACTAAATAAGTTACGCTTTTCTAGTGCCTGTAGGTTATCCTAGGCCACTATCGTTCTTTCCCAGCGGGAAGCGAAGCGGGCGTGTTCCACCTTCCGGCCGATTGAAACAGCGCAGTACACGGGAGCACGACATCGTTCGTCGGTGTGGCACTTAAAAACTCAGCTTCAACGGGTCATACAGCCACCCCGAGCTCCGAAAATCACGATTCAGCGAAGAAAGCGCGCACGCGTCAAGACAGCGGCACCAAAATGTCAGCGCCCATGGGTCTTCCGGGGTAAAGTAATGTCAAGTGATGCGGTTTGACCATTGGCCGCTGTCGTTGAAAGAAGAGCACAGATACTGTGGCTCCAGCGCACGCCAACCAGCCACATTGCCTGGCCCACATGCACTCTGTTTGGATAGTCACGCTAGAAGAGGTACTTTTACCTATTGATGGAGGTTTTCACATTTCCGTGCACGCTTCGCGGAACGTATTGCTTGAACTTTAACCCTCCTTTGTACACTGTGCTCGTAGCGCCCTCCAAAATCTTAAATTGGCACTGACACAAAATTTTGAAGGCGAGATAACTTCGGAGATAGATTGGTGGGAACACATATACATCATCTGCAAAATATCAGCGGCGAATACAGCCTAGAACATATTTAAAATCAATTTTGAAGTGTGCGAAACGCAACCGAGCAGCCAGCAGAGGACCACGCGCAATTGTAAATAAACAACATCCAAACACGCCACGAGTTTGTGTTTTCCGCTTCCGCACTACCGGCGTTTTTAGCCGGCTCGCCGCTCCAATCGGAGGGCCGGAGGGCGGAGCTTCTGCTCTCGAGAACGAACGACCCGATCGTTGGCGGCGAAGGCGCCGTGATTTCGTCAGCTAATCGGGCAGCTGGCCGCGACCAAAGTTCTACAGCGATTCCAGGCACTCTGTTTCTATTACTGTTTATTACCATTGCATGCGAAAACGCGCCGGAGGCACGAAAAGCTCTCTGAGATAGCCGCACTACAGTGGCTAGAGTAGGAAAGTGTGATGACCGGGCCCTCTCCCCCGTGACGCTGTAGGAGGAAAATCCAGGTGGCGCTGTCGCACTATTACACGTTCGCTGCGACGGCGGCGGAATATGGAGTACGAATATGTTTTCTTTCATAGCTATTCTACGTGGTCGCGTAAACTGAGATGCAATGAATGTCGTATTTTAAAGTACTACAATCGAAGTTTGCAACCGACTGGGCGCACTTTGACAGCCGAATATAGCCGGCTGGCTCGGACACTTATGAAGCGAATCAGAGAATTGTGGACTGGTAACTGGTAAACACGCATTTTATTTTCGACGTGCGCGTTACAAACAGAGAAAAAAGTACTCACTTTGGGTGAATTTCTCATGATTCGTTCATAATTGCAAAGGGTCGAAGCCATCAACTTCCTTTGCTCAATGGGCCTTGCCTTTTGCTGCTATTTCTTTGTGTGTGTGTGTGAAGAAATTCAAGCATTGTTTCTCGAATTGTCTTCGGAAAAGCAATTTCGACGTTCGATTCTGCTGTTACGTGAGGCAATTGAGCTTTAAATGCTTTTTCCTTCCACGAAAACGCATGCCTTCTCCTTTTTCAATGCCTTCGTGTAAAAGTGCAGCTAGAGGACCAAAACGAATCTGATATATGGACGGGGAGAGTGGCGGGCTTCTTCAGTATGTCAGATGTTTCGTAAATGCTTCCAATGTCTGCAAGGGTACGTGTACGGGCTTTGGCTTTACCCTGCGCAGTCAGTGCGACACACGCTGTAAGCCATTCTGAAAAGCGAAACACTCATGCGTGTGGTTTCCCCCATGTTGCTGAAGGTAGGGTCAAGTTCTTGACAGAAAAGAAGCATGGTTCTTCAAACTCTGCACTCACAGGGGAGTCACCATCGTTAGCTTTTTTTATTGCTGGGTGGGGCCGCGGGTGCACTTCTCGCTTGACACTTCCTGCTCGGGGAAGTTGTTTCGGCTGGTACTTCGGAGGACTTGGAAATTGCGTGGGCAGATTTTGCGGGGGTAATTCCGAGGCCTGCCCCTGTAGATTGAGACAAGTTTTCCGTTCACGGTATGTTCAATGTGCCGGGAGATGTATCTTGCGTCGAAGTGTAGCTCGCACATAGCGGTATTTTCCTTGAGCCGCTTCTCAGTACGTGGTATTTCTCGTCACCACTGCGCCAATACAGACGCACGTCCTTCGGAACGCCAAACAACGACAGTTTCTTTTTGCAGGACCTGTACACCGTAGAGCGGCCCGGCAGAAAACTGTGGATCAACTTTTGCGGCACTAATGCACCCTTAAACCTGCTACGGCACACGAAACAAGCGGTGAGATCTCTGGGCAAAGCAGCAATCGCATTGCAGACGATCCGCGCGCGCCTCAGCAGGCGACGTGTAAACGATCGCGCGCGCCCCCTCGCGGATCCCTATCGGCGGCTTCAAAGCGCCTCATAGGCGCTGCATGCCGCTAATCACACTTTCCTAGCCGCACGGTCGCTGTGCAGGCGGCGGCCACGGCCGCGAAGTAGCCCAGGCCGGCGCAGGTAGCTCGAGTGATAGCTTGTTACCGCTGCACGAAATTGTCCCCAAGTCCCGACCATGGTGGCTTACATGAGAAAGGAGTTAATGATGCGATGGCGGGTTGCATTAAAATTGTCATCTGCACCGCTTACGAGAGCGGCACTCAAATATCCGCCGCAGTGCTGAGCCGAACACATCTGTAGGCGGACCTGTAGGCAGACCGGCCGGCTGCCCCCAGCGCGCGTCTTGCCACCCACCGTCTCGAGCGTCGCGCGTCGTTCTTTAGCCGCGGTAGCATTTGCACTCGCAGCGCCTGCGTCACATCCACGGTCGCTTTTAAGTGCGAAGCACTTCTTAAGGCGCAACCACATGCGACGTTTTGGTCGCGTTTGGCGACCGTCCGCGGCGACGCGCGTTCAGCGCGCGCCACCAAATACACAGCAGCGCGCTCGGAGCGCCGGTGTCTGCGCACCCCAGATTTTCGGTCCGTTTTCGGCGTCTGCGCCGGATGTTGCTATCCTCAATTTCCGGTCTCCCTCCGCACGCAACATGGCGGCTCTTTATTTGGCGGCTCTTTAGCACTTTATTTAATAGAACATCAATTTATCGTGTTTTGTTTGTTGAAGTTTTGATTATTCTTCAGTTTATTAGGAATGACTTAAACAGAACGATGCTGCCTTTACCAAAGTAAGTCTGGCAACTTGGATCGGAGAAGCGCTCTTAGCGCGTCTCATGTGGTTGCTCGCCCTCTCCAACGCCCGTTCTGCGTCGGCGCCAGGCGCCGCAGACGGCCGCAAGACGCGACCAAAACGTTGCATGTGGTTTCGCCTTTAGTCGGGTCTACTCCTGCTTCCACCGCCGTCCTCCGTCCGCAGCCTAGCAACGGAGCTAGCTACCGTGCCTAGCAACGGCGCCGGATTTCCGACGCGTGAGGGCGCTCGCATAGCGCCTCCTTTATTTGGGGCGCTCGCATAGCGCCCCAATATTTGTGTCCTAACTCTCCTAAAGCCCCTTTACTACTCTCCAGCTCGCAACACCCTCTCTCGGCGCGCCAGCCAGGCGCGCCACTACAACACTACACTATATAAAAAAAAACAGCATCCGGCGCAGCGCGACGCTCTACCGACTAAGCCACGGACGCGACGCTGATATCAGTGTTAGTAACGCGCCTTATATCTTTAACGCATTCAAACTACGTCGTCAGCGGCGTGCGTTGGCGACTCAGCGGCGTTATAGCGGCTGCAACAACCCTTAACGGTCCACTTTAGCGACCACAAGGCGGTCGTAATGACCGTCGCATACAACGACAACACAAACTGAAATAAATACTGTCGTTTCACTTTACTTTGCGTGTGTGTGTGTGTGTGTGCGTGATTACATTCCCTCTCGAACATCTCTCGAACATACACGTTAATTCACCAAGATTTCCGCAGAGGGACAAACGAGGCGTGTTAAGCCGAACGTGATCACGAGGGGGTGTTAATGTAACTAACGGGCAAAATGCCACCAAACTTCAACAAACTCCCCTTCATAGCATCACCCCGTGCTTCGCACTTCCTCATACTCCCCTTCGGGGAAATGCGGGGGAATTTTTTAATTAAGCGCCTCACGAGATCAGTACGTGGGGGCATTCGCAGAAACTGCCGTCGATGCGGATTCGACAGTGCTACGGCGGCTCTGCTCTGTGATATCCCTCCGACGGTCACGTGGTCAGCTTTGTTCACACAAAATCCACAAAATCCATCGTTTCGCGGCACTCGCTGAAACCGAAACTGCGACTGGCCGCATTGAAAATGACTCTAATTAAACAACCGTCGCACGCTGAAGCAAATGAGGTTTCTACAGGTTATAAGTAGGTCACTAGCTACTTATCGCAACAAAAAAAACAAGATGCAAAATTTTTGTGTCAGTGCCCCTTTAAAGGAGCCATGAAGAGAAAATACAACTACATTTAATTTGAAAGAACTAGGATTCAGTATCTCACTCCGCTCCATTACAGCCCCAAAACATGTTTTTTTAACGAAAAAAAAGCAAGAATTATTTAAAAACTTTCAAATTTTGCGCCACAGTGACGTGTTATGAGCAAGACTGACGTCATACGGGCCAACAATAAAACATAATTTTCAGTGCGTTAACTGCACGTTAGCATTCAAGTGATGCGGGCAAATGGAAATAGAGGCCCAATTACAGGCGTCCAGTCATGTGTCATCACGACAGGTGAGTTAGGCGGCCGCCAATCGCACAAACAAGGTTCCGTGACGTCATAGAAAAGTTGCGGGAAATTGGCTAGGGGGTCGCGATGGCTTCACAGGTTTCTTTAATATCTCCGTTATTTGTTCGACGATTACGATGATATTAGTATCATTGTTATCGGGACCGAGCAGTCTTTCTAATAAATCCAACTTGTATTTTGTCTTCATGGCTCCTTTAAGGCTGGTGCACGCTCGCCCTGCGTACGCCAACGCATTTGCTGTATTTCACCGTGACGGTGCTGTCGTTTCGCGCCGCGTGAGATTTTTGACAGCGCAGCTGTTCATGTGCACACTAAACTTTTTTACACCCTTTCTGGCCGAAAAGGGTGTAAAAACCTTGTCCCATGGCTAACACCTTTAAAAGGTGTTTTCGCAAAAAAAGGGTGTATGGACGAAAAGAGGGTGTAAGAACAAAAAAAAGGTGTTGAGCTCAAAAAAGGGTGTTGAGGATGCTCAACACCCTTAAAGGGTGGTGAGGATGCTCAACACCCTAAATAAAGGGTGTTGAGCATCCTCACACCGTTTTTTAAAGGTGATGGCATGCGCAGTACCATGGTGCTGCGCACGTCATCACCAGGGCCTTGGAGGCTTGCGACCTATCACCATGGTGTCTTAATGCAATTCATGGCGACAGGTGTATGTCTGGAGGCTCTGTAAGTAAATGAAATGCAACAATTTATGACTAATGGCACAATTTTAAGTTATATATACAGTGATCCCTCGCGGCGTCAAACTCGGATATCTTGAAATATCGGTTAACTTGACATGACACAAAAAAAAACGTAGTAGTCCGAACCAAAAAAGAAGAAATAATTTCACAATTTCCTGCACGTGACGATCACAACGTTGGTGCACTAGAGGGACCACTGAAAACTGTTATCAGTGTGCTCACTACACATTAGCATTGAAGTGATACAACTAGACAGAACTGGAGCCCCACTACAATTGCAATCATGTTTTCTGGTGGTAGCTTCCAAAAACAATATCCCATGTGATGTGCACCCGTAGAGAACTTGTATTGGTATTTGTCGTCACAACTTTTTTAAAAGGCAGACAACCACATTTATAAGTTCAATTGACCATAAATTGCACAATTCCTTTTGTGTCAAAAATCTTGAGACTCAAGCCGAACGAAACCACGTTTTCCGAACAAACTGTTACAATCGACAGTAAATGTCGCAACATAAAAAAAAAGAAATAAGAATGTTTGCAAAATTCTGTGCATGAATCCTGAGACTAAAACTAATTCACAACCATAAACTATGATTGAGGTGTCTATTAATAAACATTTTGGCAACTTCCCTTAAAACTTTACAGCCAAGCACATACCAAATATTAAGATACAAGCAATTATGAGCTTCCTTCCCTCCGAATGCAATGAGGTGGACAGAGCAGTCTGAACTATAAAGAACATTTATCTTTGACCCATCCTATAGCCGGTATTAATTGAAAAGTTTAGCTGTCAATTTATTTGTTTGGCAACACTGAAATAGCCACGAACATGGCTGATCGCGCCACGGACATGGCGCGGCTCGTGCCAGTGCGGCCGCACGCCGAAGAAAAATATAACACCGACGTGTGTCGCCTGCTCCGTTTCAACCGATTCTCAACAGTGGTGTCATCACAGTTGTTATTAAAAGCACTCGCATTGAAGTCAAGGCATTACTTTGCGTTCGGCGGGCTAGAGCTTGGAATGTCCAAACCATATCATGCGCTTAGCACGGACAAGTACCGCCGTCTTGCGGAGCTCGATCTAACCCCACACTAAACATTTTTATTCCCAAAAGGGTTCGTTCAGCTTGTCGCCGCAGGAGCACCCTCATAACACAATATTTTACACCCTTTAGGGTGCCTGGATTCTGTCGCTGCAGGAGCACCCTTTTCTGCCCAAAATATCATAGTGTGTTTACTTAGCACCCCAATCTGAGGAGCTTTTCCTGCAAAAGCACCCACCTAAAGGGGTACAAAAAGGGTGCATCATCCTCGGTTCACAAATGGCGCTGCAGGTGTGCAGCCACATATGGCACAGTATGACACACAATTACGGTATGAAACATTCGTCAGCTGATAATTTACTTGAACTTTTTGACCCACCGATTTTTGAAACATCTATTTATAAAGTCTAATATTACAGCCAAATTGCAGTACAGAAGTTGTATCATTAGAGGTTGTTGATTATTCGAAACGGTGTTAAAAATTCAATTTTATGTTCATTTTGCTGAACTGCAGTGCACATCCTTCGAGCTTCACTGCACAGCATAAACGTGTTATGCAGTGAAAGCAAGTAGGCGTGCAACACATCAACTGCACAAAAGTTCTTTGAACCTTAAAGCCCATGGCTTCTCAGCACTGCATCAAACTTCCAATCACGGTAGCTACCCGCAATGTTTAGTGCCTTATTCTTGAGCTGAGCAGAAAAACTCAATATTAAGGCAGACCAAATGCAATATGTATACTTCCCTCCGTACTGTGGCTTTATTCTACCCATAAAAGTTGGGTCCTCACTGCCACTTATTTTATTTTACATTATTCTTTTTGCTTCATGAAAAATGACCCCACATAGCAATACCAAGAACTGTAAACATCACAGAACAATGCATATGAGTTCCCTGGTGAAGCCCATGGTTGAAATGTGATGACATTGTTGCTATAGCAGTATTTTATCATGAGTCTAGCTTGTGCATGGTGCCTTACATTATGTCGCTGCTGGTGGATGTGGGGTCATTTTTCAATGTTGCCAATGAAAAGCCAACAGCCAGTGCCCATTAGTTTCGTCTAGTATTACGAGGTGCTTCATGGGAAGCATCAAACCCGTCTATAGCCCTTTTTAGAGTTGACTAGAAGTAAAATCAGCAAAATAGTATCGATAAAACGTTCAGCATCTTTTTTATTAGCAGCTTTAGTGTTGCTACTTTCCATATTTAGGTTTTTTTCTGCTTTTCTTAATGACATTTTTGTTTCGCTGAGAAGGTGCATAACCAATGAAAGCTTTTCTGTAAACCTTTGGTAAATATGCAATTATTAGAAAATATTTTACTAAATAAGGCAGCTTAAACTGAGAATACTTGCATTTAGAAACATTAAAATCAATTTAAATTGATCATACATTTCTGGCTGTTTTTACACAAAGCTGCACATGGGATATTAAGTGCACCGAAGAGGAGGGCTCTGGATTAGCATTGGCAACTTTGGGATATTTATTGTGGACTTAAATCTCCACACATGGGCATTTTCACTTTCTGCCTCCACCAGGAAAATGGTCACCAATTTAGAGAGCTATTCTTACTAGTATTTGACGTACATTTTAAAATAATCTCAAGTATTATAGCCACAATATTATTCTCTACAACAAGCACCCAGCGGGTGCTGTTATAGAGAGATTGTGCACTACACCAGACCCTGTACTACACTGTCGAGAGCTTTGCCATCTACAATGACCTCTACAAAGCAAGCTAATACTGGTAAAATGTTTCATACCGCAAGTACTGCATGTTCAAAGCTCACGTGTGAAGTACAGATACTGGTGCTTCAGCAAGAACCGAGGATGAGCACCCTTCCTGGTTCTGAAAAAAAAAAAATAAACATGGAAAAATGCTTTAAGCAGGATTAAGAAACAGGGTTGAAAAAAAGTGAGCAAGCAATTCTTTCAAAATATGTAAAGCAATGCAAACAAATATTTATTTCAACTTCATGTCTACAAAAGACAATCTCATTAAGGCTGGTAATGGGGTCTTGGGTAAAAAAAGAGCAGGGAGCACTTATATAAATGCTACAGGGAACCTTCAAGCCAAAAATTGCTTGAGCACTTGAGCACTTAAACTAATCACTGTTCAACAAATTCATGAAAATTGAATGGATGAAAAACCAGCGGTAAACATAAAGAACAACGGGACAAGCTTATCCCGTCGTTCTCTTCCGTACCCTGTGTTTTCCGCTGGTTTTTCATCCATTCAAACATGTACCAACTAGCACAGTCCGACGCCTTGGTATCATAAAAATACGAATTGTCACTCCTTACAGACAGTTGGAAAAAAAGAAAGTATAAAGCAGGTGACAAAATTAAAATGACAGCAGATTGGTTAACTTTTAATTTTAAGTGATAATATAAAAAATAATGGCATGAATGAAAGTGAGCAGCAACCAAAGGACCATGATGCTAGGCCGACATTCCACTTTGAAGCAAAATATCCGCTTTCAACGCTACATAGGCGAAACACGCAATGAGGCAACCCTTTAGGCCCACAAAAACAATATAATCTTTAAAAAAGCTACAATTTAGTTGAGAAAAACTCACCACAACAAATTGGAATTGACAACTAGATACAGTTGTCACACCCAAGCAAGCCGGCAAAAGATGAACAGATATCTAGCTGCCCTACCCCCTATTTGTGCCCTAGCCTCTGATCCGCTGCAGCAAACAAAAAAATTGTTTATAGCTTCGGATAAAGTCCTTGGTTAGAGTATTATATTTGTTTCCATCAAACACAAAAAAATGCATGGTAAAGCGCTGACAATAACTTTGTCTACTGCGGTTCCTTCATGGTGACATCACCACAGGAACCAAAAATACAATACAGTGCATTAAAGGGGCCATTGGGACAACATAGAATTTCGTTTCGTTCGAAATATTTCCTGTTTTATAGTGCCCCCACCACTTGACCGGCAGCAAATGATGCTGCATTCACTGAGAAATTAATTTAGGTTAAAAGTCTGATTCTCCCACCATATCGTGTGTTTTTGGGATGTCAGCAATGAAGCCATAAGTGCGTGTGATCAAACAGACTACTTCGTCACTCGGGTCTGCAGCCTTGCTAGCCATCAGTCCTCCCAGGTGGAGCTACCATACTCATCCACGAACTGTTGTTTGCCATTGCTTTGTTTTTGACCGCGTCTGCACCTGGCTTGTTTTCGTTACTGTAGAAAGTAATGGTTTTGTGAAACATGGGGTATCCTCGACAAACAGGGTCACGTAAGACAACATCGCCTATGCCAATCGGCCAGTGCCATGCAGGCCAACTCCAAAGCGGCGGAGTGCTGTCCACCTAAAACAAGCATAGTGCACGCCGTAACAACAGCAGTGCGCATCGATACTTGTATGTTTACGCGTATTTTCGTAATTTTCATTGTTTACTGCCCCATTTTTACTGCTGTAAAATGAATATGCATTACATTTAAGTGCAAATAGCTCGCTTGGCATGCTTATAAGGCCTGCCCTATTTGCGTTTGCTTTTGCCGGCCTCAGCCAATCGCACAGCTGGGGACATATGACATCATAGGTACTGCTGTGGGAAATGAGCTAGTGGGTCGCATGGCCATTCCCTTTTTCCTAATTATATAGCTTATTCGAGTGAAGTGCGCGTTAAAAATGGTGTCAGTATGATTCTAACGACGCAATCTGTCAAATGAACCAAACTTGTGCGTTGTCTGCATGGCCCCTCTAAGCACAGGCAAGGCAGCCAATTTTTTTATTTAGGCTGCCTTCATGCACACAGTAGTGCTCTATTGCTGCCAGAAACTCATTACGGGACTCCTGACATATTTACAGTTGCAATAAAAATCAGAAATAGAACGAAAAATCATTGGACACTCCACAATGTCCAAAAAACAAAGGAATAATGTGCGAGTGAGTTACCTAAAACACTGCGACAGAAGATCATATTCATCAAAGCAACTAATAAAAACCATGGCTAGTGCATAGCCACTACGCAGCTCATTTGTTAAGAGCTTATGTGCGTCCCCACAAGTTGGCTGTGTAAACCTACCGACACCTAACAGAGTCCAAGGTTCGACGAAAACTCGTCAGGGGAGGGTTATTCATTGATGAAATACAAACAGGCAGGCACTCGCCTGGTAATACAAGCAGGCACTCGCCTGGTCAAAAACAAATAAACAAATAAAGACATTTTGGGTCCCTACTGGCCTTTGATCACAATGAAAGGGGGGTGAAAGGTCGCGATTATTTATAGGTTTGGTGGTGCAGAGTGCGCATGTATATCTCGGGGAGACTACCCCGCGACTGGTTAATCGTGTTTTCAGTTGGTTGAATATGCACTGGTTCTAAAAGTAGTCGTGTCGACAGGCACTTCTCTGATGCGATTATGCTTGCGGAATCCCAATCGATGACGTGGTCAGTAGCCAGGTGATGATCCGCCAAGGCATTTCAGCTTGCATTGCCTTTTTTGACATCGTTCTGGTGCTATTGAATTCTTATTTTAAATATTTCCAGTTTCACCTATGTAGGGTGCGTCGCAATCCTTGCATGGAATTTTGTAGGCAACTCCGGGGAATCTTGATTTTTCTAAAGGGTCCTTCACGTGTACCAACTTCTGCTTAAGCCTGTTCGTTGGCACGTGTGCAATTTTAATGCCATATGTGCCAAACACCCTTGCAAGAGCTTCACTGATGCCTTGCGTGTAGGGGACGGCAGCGCGTTTTTGCCCGTCTTCAGGAACCCTTTCGGAGGAGGCAACTGAATCCCGCAATTGTTGCGTCCTCACAAGCTTTGAAGGGTAGAAGTTGCTGCGAAGGTCCTTCCTTACCACGGCTAGCTTTTGCTTGCCCAGACCAGGCTCAGAGCAGATTCGTGATGCGCGTGAGAAGAGTGCAGCGGCAACGGAGCGTTTTTGGCCTATAGGATGCGCAGAGTCGAACCCCAGGTATCTACCCGTGTGGGTCGGCTTTCGATAAACACTGATTATAAATCCTTTGGCCGACCGTTTCAGAAGTACGTCGAGGAAGGCGATCTGTCCATTATTTTCCTGTTCCATGGTGAACTGGATACTTGGAACACAAGAGTTTAGATGCTCAATTAAAGGCATTACGTCTCGGCGGTGGATCACACAAAAGCAGTCTACGTAGCTGACAAAAATCTTGGGGCCGTCTTGTACGAGCATAGCGCAGAATTTTTTAGAGCCTCTGAGGCAATATTTGCACAGACTGCTGAAACGGAAGCTCCCATCGCTGTTCCAAACCGCTGCTTTTAACATTGTACGTTGAAAACAAAACGTGTTCTGCAGGCCAAATTCCAGGCAAAATTACACGGTCCGGAGTTGCAAGGATCTACTCGAGAACGATGCGTCTCTGCCTTCACGTTCGCCAATTGAGATGCAAGACTTATATCGTCTCCTGGAATTTGGCCTGCAGAACACATATTTTGTTTTCAACGGACCAGCGGTTTCGAACAGCGATGGGAGCTTCCGTTTCAGTAGTCTGTGCGAATATTGCCCTAGAGCATGGTTTCTCAAAGTGGGTTCCGCGGAACCTTGGGGTTCCGCAGGCCCCTCCCCAGGGCTCCGCGAGCCACTGATATATTTTCTCTGGTTCCGCAGTCGCAAAGTCTTATATGGTGAACTTGAGGTGCGATCGATCTAAAGAACCTCCATTACTCACGTTCGAGTGTCAGTAAGCACATCTCGGCGCATAACAGAAACGCGCGAGCTGCGCAATAAATCTCGCCAGCAGCTTGTAGCCAGCCAGACTCCGAAAACGGGCCACGTGGTTAAACTATTGCACTTGAATCTCGGTCTTATATTACCCCCATGCGCATTTCTTCTGTTTGGAGATAGGTGCCGCTAGCGTACGCATTCGCGTAAAGTCGACGAGAAAAAAAACGATACCCTTGCTTGCTTTTGAAGTTATTGCACGTTAATGTAGCATGAACGGAATGAAAAATGGCGGGAGGGGGGCGGGGGTGTTCCTTGGCACTTAACGGAACTTAGCAGGGTTCCCTGGGACCAACATGCTTGAGAACCCCTGCCCTAGAGGCTCTAGAAAATTCTGCGCTATGCTCGTACAAGACGGCCCCAAGATCTTTGTCTGCTACGTAGACGACTATTTTTGTGTGATCCACTGCCGAAACGTAATGCCTTTATTTGAGCATTACGTAATGCCTTTATTTGAGCAAACTCTTGTGTTCCAAGCATCCAGTTCACCATGGAACAAGATAATAATGGACAGATCGCCTTCCTCAACGTACTTGTGAGACGGTCGGCTAAAGGATTTACAACCAGTGTGTATCGAAAGCCGACCCACACGGGTAGATTCCTGGGGTTCGACTCTGCGCATCCTACAGGCCAAAAACGCTTCGTCGCCGCTGCACTCTTCTCACACGCATCACGAATCTGCTGGGAGCCTGGTCTGTGCAAGCAAGAGCTAGCCGTGGTAAGGAAGGACCTTCGCAGCAACGGCTACCCTTCAAAGCGTGTGAGGACGCAACAATTGCAGGCTTCAGTTGCTTCCCCCGAAAGGGTTCCTGAAGAATACAGGCAAAACCGCGCTGCCGTCCCCTACACGCAAGGCATCAGTGAAGCTCTTGCAAGGGTGTTTGGCACATATGGTGTTAAAATTAAAATATGGTGTTAAACGCGTACCAGCTTAATCAGAAGCTGGTACGCGTGAAGGACCCTTTAGAAAAATCAAGATTCCCCGGAGTTGCCTACAAAATTCCATGCAAGGATTGTGACGCATCCTACATAGGTGAAATCGAGAGCATGACGGAATCCCGTCTGGCCGGGAGGGTACATTAGAAACGAAAAAGAGATGCCGACCAGTCCAAACAAAACGTACTGACGTTTCGGCTTCCAGCACGGAAGCCTTATTCACAATAAATGCATCACCAGAAGTGGGTCGTTTAAGTGGGCTTGAATAATCGCTGCAAAGAGCGTGCGTAGATCGGGTTTAGATTTCCGTCGTTACGATTGACTGTGTTAGATGTGGTCTGAATGATTAGTGATTCCAGATGTAGCCGTGATGCTGTCACTTTTTCTGTAGCGACGATTCTTGCATTGTCCCAATCAATCTTGTGGTCATTCACGATGGCGTGTTTGGCTACAGCATTGTTGCGGACACTTTTATTCTTTACGTCACGTGCGTGCTGCTGCGGACGATTGTTATAATTTCCTGATTCCCCGATATACACGCCGCTGCAGTCTGCACAAGGTATCTCGTATACCACACCGGGTAAGCGCTCCTTGGGCAAGCGGTCCTTGACTCTCACGAGCTCATGGCGCATCTTTTTGGCTGGAATCTGGGCCACCTGTCGAAGTTCCTGCTCCAAGTTCTGGCTCCGCTCGTCAATAAAGGGACCACTCACGTTCGTAATTCTTTCGATTTTGTCGAGAAGACTCGCAACACCGTGATCGAGAAAGACGACTTGATGGTGTCCTTCTACACGAAGTCCCTTTTCACGAGTATTCCGAGTGGCCTGGCTGTCACCGTATGCACCGCTGCTCTCGAGGCTGATGAGACGTTGCCCGAGAGATCACCGATGGATGTGCCAGAACTACGCAGGCTCCTAGATTTTTGCCTGAACAATACGTACTTCGTCTTTATGGGCCATTTTTACAAGCAAATGCTGGGGACTCCAATGGGTGCCGCTATTTCGGTCACGGCGGCGAACCTGCCCATGGAAGCGCTGGAAGCACGCACGCTAGCCTCCTTTGCCCCTCAACCAAGTGTTCTTGCGTTATGTCGATGATTGTTTCTGCGTCGTTCAGAAAGACGCAGCGAACAGCTTGCTGGCCCACCTCAACAGTATGGACCGTGCCATTCAGTTCATGTCAGAAGAGGAGGCCGATGGCAAACTTCCCTTCCTGGACGTCCTCGTGTCTCGGCAGGGCCAGAGGCCACGTTTCAGCATGTACCGCAAGGAAACGCACACAGGCCGCTACCTGAACTTCAACTCCGTGCACCCCGCTTCCCACAAGAGGGCTGTTGTTAGCACGGTACTGCAGCGTGCGAAAAGATTGTGCTTGAAGCCTGAGGATGCGGCGGTGGACACGGCAAAGGTGCGGGACGACCTGGCTAGCTGCGGTTACCCGAGGCACTTTATAAACGCAACGGAACGCCAACTGACCCGACGGGGACAACTGGACGTGCCTCCTGCCCCGATGAAGCGAGCTCCTGTGCCCTACCTTCCAGGAACAAGTGAATGTTTGGCACGTATCCTATGGGAATATGACATGCAGGTGGCCCACGGTCCAGCCAAAAAGATGCGCCATGAGCTCGTGAGAGTCAAGGACCGCTTTCCCAAGGAGCGCTTCCCCAGTGTGGTATACGAGATACCTTGTGCAGACTGCAGCGGCGTGTATATCGGGGAATCAGGAAATTATAAGAATCGTCTGCAGCAGCACGCACGTGACGTAAAGAATAAAAGCCGAACACGCCGTCGTGAATGACCACAAGATTGATTGGGACAATGCAAGAATCGTCACTACAGAAAAAGTGACAGCATCACGGCTACATCTGGAATCACTAATCATTCAGACCACATCTAACACAGTCAATCGTAATGACTGAAATCTAAACCCGATCTACGCATGCTCTATTCAGCGATTATTCAAGCCCACTTAAACGACCCACTTCTGGTGATGCATTTATTGTGAACAAGGCTTCGTGCTGGAAGCCGAAACGTCAGTACGTTTTGTTTGGACTGGTCGGCGTCTCTTTTTCGTTCCTAATCCTACATAGGTGAAACTGGAAATTTTTAAAAGAATTCAATAGCACCAGAACGATGTCAAAAAAGGCAATGCAAGCTGAAATGCCTTGGCGGATCATCACCTGGCTACTGACCACGTCATCGATTGGGATTCCGCAAGCATAATCGCATCAGAGAAGTGCCTGTCGACACGACTACTTTTAGAATCAGTGCATATTCAACCAACTAAAAACACGATTAACCAGTCGCAGGGTAGTCTCCCCGAGATATACATGCGCACTCTGCACCACCAAACCTATAAATAATCGCGACCTTTCACCCCCCTTTCATTGTGATCAAAGGCCAGTAGGGGCCCAAAATGTCTTTATTTGTTTATTTGTTTTTGACCAGGCGAGGGCCTGCTTGTATTTCATCAACACCGAACTAACCCGCCTGAATCACCACTTTATAGACATTGAGCAATTATTTGAATTGGTTTATTGTAGCAAGCTGTCTTGTTTATTTCCTTATTTTTTTGGCATTTCCTGTCTCATTTGAAATTTGGAGACCAGATAGCTTTTACTACGGGCCATGCACTGGCGACAACAAATATTTGATTTCACTTTAAACAATTTTCGCTTATGTTTTATTGCTCACCAGCCAATGACCTGAAATATAAGAGGCTCCTAAAACATGTGCTGGCATTTCTTTCCTGCACTGCAGTACAACTAATCATGACTTTTATCATATTTTGTTCACAAATTGTAATATTTAGAAAGTATTCAGCTGAATGAAAATGTTATTTCAGAAGCATGCGCAATCAACAGGGCCTCAATGACTCTCACCACGTGGTTCACTTGTTTCTGTCACAAATAACCTGATTGCAGCCACATTCCACCCAAGACGAAGGTAACATACCCTCTGGGATGATGAATATCTAAAATGCCTTACGAGTAAGTGCTAAGCACATGAAATTGTGGCATTAAAACCGAAGATCCCTCTGCGGCATCCTTCACTTGGGGCAGCGCTTGATCACAAACTTCGAGAAGTTGAAAAATGCTCCATGCGCCGCTCCAGCCAGCAGAAACAATGCAGGACGCAAGTTGGTAGGTGGACCGTTGGCATCCTGCGATTGTGAAGATTTTTTTAGTAGATGCACTTTTTTTTGTACCACTGTTCATTTTTCCGTTAACAAGCAGCTGAACTCCTGCAGGTTCTACGAATCATACAAGCATAATAAAACGCAGCAATGCAGAACAATTGGCAGGGTTACCTCAATTTTTCTTTTCTAGGAATGAAAAAAATGTAGGTAATCTATACACAACTACAATCAAACCTTTCAATTTTTACCTACTTCACTCCTAACAAGCACACATACACGTTAGACATGTGAGAAAGCTGCTAAATTTATGCCCACAAACTTAATCAGGCATCAGAAATCGGCAGGGAACGACGTGTCACCTTTAAATGGCACTTTTTTCGTTCAAAACACTAAAATGGGCGAGAAAGACCCATAACTATGATTTGGTACCCTTATCTGGTATGGTTTTCAGGCAATGCTTACATCTCACTTCAGTACCTTCAGGTGGTGGAGATCTTTGAAAACTCATTGCGGGCAAGTGGGTTGTGTTCAAGCTCTCGTATCTTGCCAGCATATGCTGGATTCCAGCATTCCCAAATCAACGTGACGACTCGAATGTGATGGATGCAAGAGAAAGAATAAGCACACGCCAAGGGCGTAGCCGGGGGGGGGGGGGGGGGGGGGGGGGGAAGGGAGGGGGGGTCCCGGTGCCCCCCCCTTCATAATGTTTTATGTCAAGGCTGGAGTTATCTTTGTGGGTGTTCTTTTCCCCGGGGCTTCTCCTCCAAGCCGCTGCAGCGCTGAGGATCTCACCCCGGGTATCTCCAACCGACAAACTCAGCCTCCGATCAAAACTATACATTTATTTACAGCCCAGTGGGCGGCTAAAAAACAGTGCTCAGGCGGAGCTCGAAGACGACGGGCCGAGCTCTCCTGTGCCCGGACCGCGTCTCTCTCGTCTCCTTGTCTTCATCTTCCCTCCACCCTGACGCTGGGGGCCAGGGAAGAGGGAAAAGCGAGTCCTTCGTGGGAACCCCATGTGGTGGCCATTAGCGCATCCGGTGCGAGCAGGCGCAACCCTCCTCGGAATGCGGGAAGTTTCAAGGCACCGCGTGACACGACACGTGCGTTCAATTTCTGTGCTGCTCGTCCCAGGGCCCGCGCCAGTTCATGCGTCGAAGTGCCCGACAACTCCACCGCCACTGTGAAACATAACTTCAGGAATGTTTCACACACCACACACACTTTGCGAGCGTGCTCCATCGTTCCTTCAATTGGTGACACAACAATGAGCACGGCCAGTGCCCCTTGACCCTGGCTGCAGGTCACCATGACAAATTAGGCACAATCCTCACATAGCTCATTCAGAGCGAGCGGCCTTTAGAATGTGGTACGCACCGGCCGTCGTCGTCCGAAAACGCCCTTGCCATGCGCCGCACACCCTCACACAACAGTATCATGGGCCCCTCTCCTCCTCGCTTCCTCGCTCGGGAAGGGACCACTGCTGGCTCGTCACCATGCGTTGAAGCCACTCTGCACTGAGGTGAAGCTGACTGACGCTTTCGCCTCTTTCTAGGCGAACCCTCGGGTTCGGCCGCTTCTGCGCTCGGAGCGCCGTGCTCCACTACGCACCGTTGGTCAGCGTAAGCAGGAGAGGACTGCTTAGCGGCTACGTCAACGCTGACATGCAATGCTGTAGGGGCTATCTCTTCAGCCACTCCTACAGACCTACCTGCAACTGCCCTGGGCTGCATTACATGAGCGGCCGTACCCTGATTTACATTTTCCTCGCTGAATTCGCTGGAGCTCCCTATGGCAATCACATTGTCGGTACTCGACATTTGGGTATCTCGAGAAACACAAGATACAGTGTGCGTGACACCATCTGCATCCGATTCCTCGCGCGATTCCCGTGCTGCTGCATCCTGCAATGCAACTGGCCGCTCGCCCACGCTCCCGGAACGTTCTCCCTCTCTGAACGCGGTGACAACGGGCTCACGCTCGACTGAAACCAGCCCCTTCACAACGGCTGATTTAAGAACTTCATAGTTCTTCCCCTCCTTCCTGTGCGAACCCTCGTGTTCGGCCGCTACTGCACCCCTGTGCGCGCACAAAGCGCCGTTCTCTACCACACAACGTTGTGTGAAGCAAGGAGTACCGAGGGGCTCATCGGCAACATGAACAATAACATGCGACGCTGCGGAGCCTTTCTCTCTTGCCATCAGCTTCATCACGGGCATGCGCACACTCTCATTCAACTTTGACTGCCTGTCATTTACCAACGCAGCCTCGCGCGTAACACCTTCCTTCACCTCCATCTTTATTTCGGTGAAATTCTCCAAGCGGGATGCTTCACTATCCTGCTCCCCGGTTGCAGAAAATCTCAACGCCCACGAAGGAACGTGCGCCACTATCCTATCTTCGCCTTTCCCACGTGACTCTGATCGTGGCGGATCCCGCGAAACAGGAGGACTACGCGCGCCCAGTGAATGGGTTCCACCCAGCGCATCTTTCGGCGTACCGGAGCACCCCAGTTCACTCTCTCCCCGAGTGCTGAACATTACTGTTTGAGCAATCGGTGAGGTAGGAACATTGTTAGCTCTCTTGAAACGTCCACTCTTCGAACGTTCCGCTGCTAACTCTGCCTCAGCGATTCTCAATTTCGCCAGCAATAGCGCCTTCTGCTCAGCGAACGACATTGCAATGCTTGCTGTCCCTGCAACGTTCATGCACGCTTCCTAATCCTCATCGTTATCTCGCGGCTACACCTAGATAGCCGCTAAATGTCATGGTGAACCGCAGACCCAGCATCAAACGAGGCACTGACCTGTATAGCTCGGCGCCTGTAGAGATGCCGCACCGGTGCAGATGGGTTATCCGTTTATGCACCGCTCCTTCCGCCGAGGTGTCCACCAAACAATCGCCCGCCGACTTCTCGCCTGCCGCTTCTCCTTCAGTGGGCTGCTGATGCCTCCACTGACCGCTCGCCAAGCTGCTTCTCCGCTGCTCAGCAGGCCGCAGAGATTGCCTCGATCTCCGTTGAGACGTCCGTTGAGCGCCGCTCGAGCCGCTTCTCCACTTGGGTGGCGAGCTCGCTGCTCCTGCAGATCTCGTTCAGCAGGCTGCCGCTCTCCGTTGAGAAGTCCGCTGAGCGCCGGTCGAGCCGCTTCTCCACCAGGCTGACGAGCTCGCTGTTCCCGCCGATCCCGTTCAGCAGGCCGCGACTTCTCCGCCTGCTCCATCTCGCCCGCCGGCTGGCTGAGTCGTCGCTGTTGAAGATCCTGTCGACTGCGCCAGTTATCTTCTTGGATGTTCTTTTCCCCGGGGCTTCTCCTCCAAGCCGCTGCAGCGCTGAGGATCTCACCCCAGGTATCTCCAACCGACAAACTCAGCCTCCGATCAAAACTGTACATTTATTTACAGCCCAGTGGGCGGCTAAAAAACAGTGCTCAGGCGGAGCTCGAAGACGACGGGCCGAGCTCTCCTGTGCCCGGACCGCGTCTCTCTCGTCTCCTTGTCTTCATATTCCCTCCACCCTGACGCTGGGGGCCAGGGAAGAGGGAAAAGCGAGTCCTTCGTGGGGGTCCAACCCCATGTGGTGGCCAATAGCGCATCCGGTGCGAGCAGGCGCGACCGACACGTGCGTTCAATTTCTGTGCCGCTCGTCCCGGGGCCCGCGCCAGTTCGTGCGTCGAAGGAGTGTGGGCATGCCCGTGAAAAAGCTGATAGCCAGAGAAACAGCCTCAGCTGCGTCGCATGTTCTAATTCATGTGACCGATGAGCCCCTCTCTACTCCTTGCGTCACACAACGGTGTGTGGTAGAGAACGGCGCTTCGTGCGCGAACGGTGGTTCAGTAGCGGCCGAACGCGAGGGTTCGCACATTAAGGAGCGGAAGAACTACGAGGTTCTTAAATCAGCCGTTCTGAAGGGGCGGAGACTGGCTTCAGTTGAGCGTGAGCCTGTCGTCGCACCGTGCGGAGACAGAGAACATCCTGGGAGCGTGGCCGAGCGGCCAGTAGCTTTGCAGGATGCGGCAGCACGGGAATCGCGTGAAGAATCGGATGCAGTTGGTGTCGCGCACACTGCATCGTGTGTTTCTGGAGGTCCCCGAATGTCGAGTCCCGAAAATATGATTGCTATGGGAAGCTCCAGCGAATTGAGAGAGGGAAGTGCAAATCAGGGTACGGCCGCTCATGTAACGCAGCCCCAGGCAGTTGCAGGTAGAACTGCAGTGACTGAAGAGATAGCCTCTCCGGCATTGCATGACCGCGTTAACGTGCCCACGAAGCAGCCCTCTGCTGCTTACCCTGACCAAAGGTGTGTCGTAGAGAATGACACCTCGTGCGCGTACGGTGGGTCAGAAGCGGCCGAACCCGAGGGTTCGCCTGGAAAGAGGCGCAAGCGTCAGTCAGCTTCACCTCAGTGCAGAGTGGCTCCAACGCATGCTGATGACCCAGCAGTGGTCCCTTCCCGAGCGAGGAAGAGAGGGGCCCCTGATACTGTTGTGTGAGGGTGTGCGGCGCATGGCAAGGGCGTTTTCGGACGACGACGGCCGGTGCGTACCGCATTCTAAAGGCCGCTCGCTCTGAATGAGCTATGTGAGGATTGTGCCTAATTTGTCATGGTGACCTGCAGCCAGGGTCAAGAGGCACTGGCCGTGCTGATTGTTGTGTCGTCAACTGAAGGAACGATGGTGCACGGGCCAAATGTGTGTGTGGTGTGTGTTTAGTGTGTGAAACATTCCTGAAGGTATGTTTCACAGTGGCGGTGGAGGTGTCGGGCGCTTCAACGCACGAACTGGCGCGGGCCCCGGGACGAGCGGCACAGAAATTGAACGCACGTGTCGCTTGGCGCCTTGAAACTCCGCGCATCCCGAGGAAGGTCACGCCTGCTCGCACTGGATGCACTAATGGCCACCACATGGGGTTGGACCCCCACGAAGGACTCGCTTTTCCCTCTTCCCTAGCCCCCAGCGTCAGGGTGGAGGGAAGATGAAGACAAGGAGACGACATCGGGAGACGTGGTCCGGGCGCAGGAGAGCTCGGCCCGTCGTCTTCGAGCTCCGCCTGAGCACTGTTTTTTAGTCGCCCGCCGGGCTGTAAATAAATGTACAGTTTTGTATCGGAGGCTGAGTTTGTCGGTTGAGGATACCCGGGGTCAGATCCTCAGCGCTACTGCGGCTTGGAGGAGAAGCCCCGGGGAAAAGAACATCCAAGAAGATAACTGCTGGGCTGCGGTTTAAGTAGCCTGAAAAACCGCCTGAAGTCACCTGCAGGCGCGGAACCTGCAGTTTTAAGGACATTCTTGCTCATATAAAGCTGAAAACAAGAGCTATGTCAACGTCTGATCCCTGCGCCCGCTCCAGATGCTGTACCTGTCAACATATACAGCCCGGCTGCATTTCGCGCCGGATACACCGACAAGCGCTGGGAACCTGCCACAAGCCAATCGAAACAGCCCCACTGTTTCAATGGCGGAACAGCACGGCCGGGGAATGGCAGAACAGCAGGAAAAGCCTCATATAGGCTTACATGTTGTCGGGAGCGTGTCATTCCTTGTCTTTACACTGGTACAAAGTATAATCACATGACAGAGCATGTCGCTGTATTTTGTTCAGTCAACTATCAATCCTTGATATGTTTACTTTTCTACCGACATCGCATTTCATTGACTATTGCAGATCCATAATTTCTGCTGCATAAAAAGCATTGCTCTGCCCACCTTGTATTTCCTCCACATCAACAAAACTACACAATTCTCCCTAATGCGGAGCTTTGTTTTTTTGGCACTATTCCAGTTTCCTTGACCTTTCTCTTGGTTAGAATCAGCATTCTGTATTTGCTTAACCGGAGTTTTACTGAAGCCATGTCTGTTTCGATTTAACAGATACAAATATAATGAAATTTAAGAAACGTGCAACAAGCTCAACATTCAACAGCAGTGCAATAAGGTGTTCCGCTTAGCGAAAGTTTACTACTCGCGCTACTAGCACAAAAAATAACAAAAGGCGATTACTTAAGGACGAAGACGCACATTTGCTAGTTTCACCGCCATAATATACGAATGCGCCGCATGTACAGTCCACTGCGATTCGGAGGTTGTCGCGGGAAAGCTACTCTTTCAAACGAAGCAGGAAGAACAACAGCTTTAGCAAATATTCCATGCAAGTTTTGTTATCATTGGTGTAGATAAAGGGCAACCAAGTCCAAGTCTGTGCTTGGTAACAACGAATGTACAGGGCCGTCCACGCTAGGTGCGAACACGGCGCAGCGTGGCCTCGCTCAGCGGAGCGCCAGCGCACAATCCACGGCCGCGCATCGAAGCTAAGCGGCGCAGGCGCACAGGGGCTTGGAGGCGGGGCTTCGTGTAGTCTGCTAGAGCGGAAGAGCGCCGTGCCTGCTTTGCTGTGAAGCACGCCTAACTGTAGGCTTGCCTGTAGCGTCTAAGCGCGCTGCGACGGCGTTGCGGGAAAGCGCACTTTCCTTACTACGGCGCGTTGTGTAGTTTCTGCGTACGAGAACCCACAGCTTCCGCTTTTCAGTTCCGCGGTGCAGGTTAAATGCAAGTATTGTTGCAAACATTTCAGGACTGGCGGCTTGGTTTGGTTCAATGAGAGACGCTGTATAGAACGGCATCGTATAATTTCGGCCACTAGGATTGATTTAATGCTCACTGGCATTACGCAGAACATAATTGTCTGTGCATTTCGCCTCCGTGGAATTTCGGTCACAGCGGCTGGGTTTCAATCTGCCGAATTTCTTCCAGATGTGTATTGGCTTTTTTCAAACATATGAATATCGCGCATCGTTGAGATGGTTCAAGGAGTCGCGAGGAAGTACGGGTCTTACCATAAAGGAGGATGCGCACAGGTGGCAACAAAGGGAGGGGCCGCTTTCTCCAAATAACTAGCCATGTAGGGAGCGCAACCAATGACGTATGCATTATAATTTAGCACACTAGAGTGGGACCGGTCCAGGATTCGACCGTAGAGTAGACGATTGTGCTGGGGGCGTGACTTCCTGGCTGGGCGACTGCTTGAACCATCTCGACGATGCGCGATATTCATATGTTTGAAAAAAGCCAATACACATCTGGAAGAAATTCGACAGATGGAAACCCAGCCGCTGTGACCAAAATTCCACGGAGGCGAAATGCACAGACAATTATGTTCTGCGTAATGCCAGTGAGCATTAAATAAATCCTAGTGGCCGAAATTATACGATGCCGTTCTATACAGCGTCTCTCATTGAACCAAACCAAGCCAGTCCTGAAATGTTTGCAACAATACTTGCATTTAACCTGCACCGCGGAACTGAAATGCGGAAGCTGTGGGTTCTCGTAGGCAGAAACTACACAACGCGCCGCAGTAAGGAAAGTGCGCTTTCCCGCAATGCTGTCGCAGCGCGCTTAGACGCTACAGGCAAGCCTACAGTTAGGCGTGCTTCACAACAAAGCAGGCACGGCGCTCTCCCGCGGTAGCAGACGACACGAAGCCCCACCTCCAAGCCCCTGTGCGCCTGCGCCGCTTAGCTTCGATGCGCGGCCGCGGATTGTGCGCTGGCGCTCCACGGAGCAAGGTCACGCTGCGCCGTGTTCGCACCTAGCGTGGACCGCCCTGTACAGCTTGAAACCCAAAGGGTGGCAAGTCAGTCGTGCAGGCCATTGTTGTATCATGGAACAGCCAACAAGGGAGCGAAGAGTGTGAAATCTCGATTTTCATGGTTCCGAAACGAAACTGTGGGCTGGTGGCATGCTTGGCCGCTCGATAACCTTCAAATCGTGCTCGACTGTACTTCATAGCTGACAAGAAAACTTAATAGTCCCTTTTCTAAAACACGAGAATCTTGATAGTAAACATTCAGTGTTGGCCTCCACTTCCGCCTGACGAACTTCGGGGTCCGCGTGCCACTCACGAGCGCACTCATGATCACACTCACGAGCGCGGGTCCGCCTAACCAACTGCTCTGCGGACGAATGAATCGCCCGTGGTCTGCCCCTAGACCAGCGAACAGCAATTTAGCTGATCATCACTATCATCACCATCTAAGCTCCTTAGAGCCATGAAGAGAAAATACAACTTCGTTTAATTTGAAAGAACTAGGATTCAGTATGTCACTCAGCTCCATTAGAGCCGCAAAATATGTTTTTTAACGAAAAAAAAAGCAAGAAGTATTTAAAAACTTTCAAATTTTGCGCCACAGTGACGTGTTATGAGCAAGAATGACATCATACGGGCCCACAATAAAACATAATTTTCAGTGCCTTAACTGCACGTTAACGTTCAAGTGATGCGGTCAAATGAAACTAGAGGCCGGATTACAGACGTCCAGTCATGTGTCGTCGCGACAGGTCAGTTAGGCGGCCGCCAATCGCACAAACAAGGTTCCGTGACGTCATAGATAAGTTGCGGGAAATTGGCTAGGGGGTCGCGACTGCTTCAAACGTTTTCCTTAATATCTCCGTTATTTTTTCGAAGATTGCGATGATATTGGGATCATTGTTATCAGGACTAAGCAGTCTTTCTAATAAACCCAACTTGTGTTTTGTCTTCATGGCTCCTTTAAGGTGGGCTTTACAGGTAGTGTTGAGCATACACAAATCGCATGTTAAAGTCAGTTATTTCAAGCTTCGTTTGCAAAACAACGCGCAAGATGCCTTGCCTACATATTTCCCCGTCCCATTTTTTGGTCGACCACACCCCCTCCCCCCGAAAAAAATTCCTGGCTACGCGCCTGGCACACGCCCAATCAGGAGTACGTTCAGCATGCACGTCGGTTGTTTAAAAAAAAAGGGTGTAATGTATTGCTCAGAAGACTCAATGCTTACACGTATCTTGGAGCAGCAACGGCCTTGGCAGATGTGTTTGAGTGGTTTTCTTCTCTCATAACATCCACAGTGCTTTCAGGAAAAGCCCCAGGACTAGCAATTAGCATGTTCCACTTAAGAATAATGCTGCTTATACTTTACACTTTCAAATCTTTTTCTTTGTGGAAGGATGTTTCTTTATTGGCGGTACAGCACTAGCGTGCGTAAATCGCAGCCTTCAGAACTCCAATCAGGCCTCTTTAAATGGTACAGTCTTTGTCAAAATTTGTGGGCCACGGCGACCGTGGCCGGAGCAGGCGCGCGGCCAGAGACAGGGGCGCTGCGCTTGCCGCTGTCGGCTGGTTGCGCGGCTAAAGAGAGCGAGGGGAACTTTTGTTCTTGCTTTTGTAGTGTGTCCGGCGCCACAAGTGCTGCGCAAAGTGCCTGCGCTGAAGCGAAGTGCGCCTTCTCTGAGAAAGCGGCCCCGCTGCACTTATCGCGCCAGCCATACTACGAAAGGAAGCGCGAAATTTCCCCTCCCTCTCTTTAGCCGCGTAACCAGCCGACAGCGGCAAGAGCAGCGCCCCTGCTCGGCCGCACGCCTGCTCCAGCCACGGTCGCCGTGGCCCACAAAATTTTGACAAAGACTGTACAGGCAGTTACATAACTATTTGAAAAAGTGGACTGCAAGGACTGTCAATTCACATGATAAACATCCAAAAAATAGCTGAAAACAGAACTGGTAAGGCTTTATCGAAGACTAAACTACAAAGGTAACAACATTTTGGTGTCACCACCTAAGAAATATGGCTTCACCGTAAACATGACTAACACCAGGAAGTTCGTATACATGGTGATTAACTGTTACGCCCGCATTATGATTTTAGGTGAAACTGAGTTTTCCAAAATTAACAAGAAAGGTTGCCATTAGCGGCTACATGTTAGATTATGCATGAAACACCAATAATTGTTACGGGGGCGAGAACTTGTACATTCAAGTGATCGAACATTATTCAAGTATGGTAGCCCACTGTGCTACCAAAACTGTGTTTGAAAACTTACGTTCTGGCGGCCAAACACTGTTGACAATGCTTGTGGCTCTTGTCCGGTTGAATGGAGGGACGTGATGTGCTCAGACCGTCCAGAGGTCTAAAACAGGTTGACACATGATTACCACACAGGCAAGAATGGAAATTATTGGGTGCACGAATGTTACAACTCGGCAACACAATATTCAGCCAAAATCAATGCCCGCGTACCGCGGCACCGTACACATGGTGAGGTGGCTCGCCGCAAACGCAACGAAGCTTGCGAGGCGCGCACATTCGCTCGCAAACGATTCTCCCTCGCCATTCCCAACACGGCACAAATGACAGCGGTGATTAACGAAGCCGTAAACGCTGCGCCGCACAAGTAGCCGCCCGTGTTCTGATAAACTACGCGTAAGACGTGGTTCGCAGTGGTGAACTCTGAAGCTGTTCAATATAGTGCTGCGGAATGGGAAACGTTACTGAGTTACTGAGCGCCACTGCGTTACAGAGCGCCACTGCGTTCAGCGCTCAATGCAAGCACCACAATGTTCTTTCGCACATCGCCTTTCTAGAGACAAGCCCTCTAGGTTCAACCTAGCCAGTTCAGTTAAACAATTCACACACGCGGGCTCCTGTTAACGAATCCTTAAAGCGGCGATGACAGCTACAAACGACATCCAGTGACAAGAAAGGCGGCAAATGTGACGAGACAGCTTACCTGACAGAGACCACGCAGAGGAGCGAGCGACGTTCAGGGGCAAGCGCCAAACTTAATTAGCCGTCTTCAGGTGGCAAAGTTGTTCTCAAATACTTCATCGCGAAGTCGAACCCGACAGGCATCACCGAAGACGACGAGGTGTCCAATTAATCATAATAACTGCGCTTGTTTAACCGCACGGTTGCACAGTAAACAATCTACGAAAGAAGGGTCACGGGGTATCTGTTCCGGAATCCGGCCACGCCGCCGCGCGCCGTACTCAGGGTATCGGCCGTTGGCAGGGAGTTGCGTAAACAAATTAAAACGACAACAATAAATAATTGCATCTTTTACTGAATATAACATAATCTTTAAGTTTATTATTTATTGTGTGTATTATAATAAATAAGCTTAGATATTTAAAGTTTACAAACACAAAACGCGAACTGAAGCTTTTGGCGCTCGATTTGAACGTTAAAAAAAGCAGCAGATAGTAAGATAACACTGCGCAATGAAATTTGGCAGTGTTCTAGTGTAAGTAATCGTATTATTATTTGGCGCCTGTTTATTTAGCGCCCGATTTCATGCCCCTCCCTCCCCAACTTTTGTTTTCTTTTGATATCTGCCTTGTTCTCCAAAGTTGTTTCTGCAGGAGAAACTAGGTGGTCTGTTTATTGCATTTGTACACAATATTTACGGTCGCTAACAATAAGAATGGAATAAAATTGTAATTGCTAGTACGTTATAACTCCACTGAGCGACGAGAATGACTGTTGTCAGAGGGGGCTATGATTGTGCTGGTGGGGCAGGAGAAGAACAGGGAACGACGGAATGATGATACAGATGTCACAGTTCAAGGTTGTGCTGTGCTCCGTGGAAGGCTGTAGAAAACAAAAAGTGGGAGGGGTAGTGTTATTCTGTCGATGTCGTAATAAGCAAGGGCTGATATTTTTTCCTGTTTCAACGTCGGTGCTGCCGCTGCTTTTTATTGAATTTGGCAGCTTTTTTTTTTTTTGCTTCTGAACATTTTTGACGAGGTTGGGAGGATGGTGCAATGGGGTGTCTTTTTGAAATTATATTGCATGCATGGCCTCAATCAATGAAGAGCTGAACACCTTTTCCTCACCCTTTCAGCACCCTTCCAAAAAAAAGGGTGTTGAGGTTGGTCAACACCCTTTTTTTCACGCGAAAAGGGTGGAGAGCTACGAAAAAGGGTGTGGAGATTCAAGAAAAAGGGTGTAAGGGCCTCCCAACACCCTTTTTTCAATTATTTTACACCTTTTTTGGCCAAAAGGGCGTAAAAAAGTTTAGTGTGTGTGATGTTTTCATGAGGCGGAGCCGGGTAACGAGGGCGTAGCGATGTGGAGAGGACATAGCCCAGCGAGGGAGAGAGCCAGTGCCAAGCGCAGGTTCAGCGTAGTGGGAGCCGGGGGGCAACCGCCAACCGTTGGTGGGCGGAGTCATCGGGAGGAGGGAAGGATCAGTCGCGCTTCCAACAGATGGTTCGGAGGACGCCCATCGACGAGTGCGCTTGGTGGTCGTTTCTGGAATGTTCAGAAATGCAGAGAGAGAATAAATTTATTTCTGGTGAGGATCACTTTTAGCGAGCGTGGCTTAGGCGACGGAGGCGCGGTAGCGGTGGTCGGGAACTGTAGCTCCGGCGAGGAGCTAGCTCCCTGTCATCTCCAGCCAGGCAGTGGGAGGGTGTTGTAAACGGAGCGTGGATACGAAAGGTCATTTGCGTGTGACGTGCTATTTCGAGCGTCACATGACGGGCAGTTTGGGTGTGGGTTGTTGTACGGAACGTACAGTGTTGTACGGAACGGCGTTCCTGGAACTAGTTCCTCTTTTGGAGGAACGGAGGAACGCCACCGTTCCATTATAGGTTAACTGCACTCAAAATGTCGGCCTCTTGAAAACCCTATTTTCGTATAGTCTGCTTAAAAAGAACGCAAGATTCAAAATACAACAGCTGAAATACGCGCGTGGACGCGGCGAGCGGCCAGCAAAAATCGGCGATTTTGAAACCGAAACTGAGGAGGTAGCGGCCATTGCAGTGACGTTGCAGCCGTCCAGCGAGCGGCCGGACGGTCGACAGCTCCGGAAAAAGTCTGCGCGCAAACTCTACGAGTGCACAGGGCAACAAATGGGTGAAGCGCGCGCAGCAGAGCTCGACCGGTTCTCCAGCTGCGTGGCTGGCCAGAAGAATATGCCCCCATTGGCTGGAAAGTCACAGGCGCGTCACGGCGGTTCACGCGATCCGCCGGCAGGTGCAGCGTGGTTTGCGGTGGAGCTTATTTAAACGTTTCTGACTGATTAACGAGGCGTTTCACGGAGCTACGACTTGTGTCCTAGTTGATCTATGGGTACTTACTACGCATTAAAAATAAGTTTGGTCAAGGTGAAATTTGAGTGCAGTTGCCCTTTAAGGGTCGCTGGAACTGTACCTGTAACTCGTTATGTTCATGAAGCAACGGCAGGAACGGCGTTCCTTCTGCATGCAAACGTTACATTGCTAGGAATTTGCTGTTTTTGATTCCAAGCCTCGAGTACGAAAATCCACAAGCCGCTACCGTGTTTCTCTTCCTACAAGGTGACCAGTTTGCCCGCGTCCTTCAGTTGAACCTGCTTCCTCGAAAGTCAAATGCAGAAGAATACCCACGCCGAGGACCACAGCGTGTGCTTCCTTTCATGCTGATTGAGCTTACGCGGCGCTCAACGGGTGAATAGCGCAGCCGCGAGAATGCTTTTCCCCTTTAATACGTTTGTCTGGGGAGTCCAGTATTACCGCCCATTGTGAAACCACCGTATCTGTATATTGTCAGAGGTAATAACCGTATTAGTGCGCGCGACGCGCGGGTGCGTTGCTGTCTTGGGAGTTGCGCTCGCGGTGGGGTGATTCGAAGGGTCACCGGCTGTCAATAAGGCTGGGCGCGCCGCACTGTCTCGGGATGCTTTACTGCTAGAAGTTACAGAGTACGCATGCAGTTCGTCACGGCGCGGTCTGTCGCCGATCTGGCGGGAATGGGTCGACGGGATCGCGACTACAAAGTCCGTTTGTATTGCACTCGTGTGGACAAAAGACCGGAATTTCGTCATTGTTGGGCATAATTTCGTCGCGTGCTGTA